>NC_083878.1:9010533-9328210 GCF_032452875.1 Bos javanicus
TCAATCAAAATTTCTGGTGAAATATTTATTTTATTTTGCTTTTAAACTTTTTATTTTGTATTGAGGTATATAACCTCTACCTCAATAGGACCCAACTGAGCGACTGATCTGAACTGAACTGATATAACCTATTAACGATGTTGTGATAGTTTCAGGGGAACAGTGAAGGGACTCAACTATGCATATACATGTATCTATTCCCCCCAAACTCCCTTCCCATTCAAGCTGAACATTTCTGGCAAAATATTTAAATCTAAAAACTTAGTTTTATTTCCCCACAACCATTTCTTACATCTGTTTTCTGCACAATCAGATCTTAAGCAACCTGAAGCCAAGACAGTCATGAAGATTTCACGGGGGAAGAATTTCAAGAGCATCTTTTGTTACCTACTGCTTAAGGAACTGACTCACTGGAAAAGATCCTGATACTGGGAAAGATTGAGGGCAGGAGGACAAGAAGGCAGCAGAAGATGAGATGGTTGGATGGCATCACCAACTCAACGGATATGAGTTTGAGCAAACTCCAGGAGACGGTGAAGGACAGGGAAGCCTAGTGTGCTGCAGTCCGTGGGCTGCAAAGAGTCAGACACAACTTAGCAACTCAACAACAACAAAGCCATACAGACCCACACCCTGAAGTACTCCATTCCAGCATCCTCCAGCTGCTCCTGGGGAGGCTATTTAAACACAGGGTATTTTCTAGAGGGCTACACTCTTAATGTGGATCCTTCATCGTATTCATTACAGCCCATTTACACTCGTGTAAACTGATGCTCCCAGAGTAACCAAACTTTAAAATGTTAATATAAACATGATACCTCTTTTAATTGCAATAGACACATTCTTAAGTCATTTAATCCAACAGGACCCATTACCAGTAAACAAAAAGCACATTTTTGGCCGCTTCCCCGGACAGTACAAAGGAAGGAGGAAAGTAAACGTTTTCCCCAGTGAGTGGCCCTGTCCCTTCTGTGTTTTGAGTGGGGATTTGTAGATGTAAACTCTGGTTCCAGGCCAGTGGCATAGGAGATGGAGAAACTCAGGGAAGTGTGTGAACCGGCTAACTTCGGGCTCGTGGGTGAGGTGTGGGAAGGCACAAAGAAACTCTTCTCCATACCATCAAGGATGCTTACTGGACCTGTGGCCCAGACAGCCCCCAGGTAGCCTGCAGTGGAGCCAGCCAGTGGGTAAATCCATCACCCCCCACCCCCCGGGGACCATCAAGCATAGACTGAGCTGACTGCTGCTCGTTTGGAGGGCTTAAATAATGTGCAGTTTCAAGGGAATTTGCTTTTATTAACTAGTTGGATAATTTGATGTGACGGGACTGTGTTCACACATAGAAAACTGAGAGGCATTCTTGCCGTCCACTGAAGAGGCTGTTTGACTTTTTATTGCAATGGATTTCCTTTCTCGAAAGCTAAAAATCTTTTCAACATACTCCTGTGTCTACATGATTCAATTTAGGTTTTAGTAAACTAATTACCAGACAGTTACCATTAAATTGGTTTCTTCCTTTCCAATCTTGGTAGAATTGTCATTCTCCTCCCCACCCAACCCACCCAGACTGTGATGTTGGCACAGGACAGAGATCTTGAAAAATACAGGGCTTTGTTAATATCATTTTTAAACATTTATTGGAGTATAATTGCTCTACAACGTTGTGTTACTTTCTGCTGTACAGCTAAGTGAATCAGTTACAGGTATACATATATCCCCTCTTTTTTAAGGATTTCCTTCCCATTTCAGTGACCACAGAGCATTAGAGTTCCCTGAGCTATACAGTAGGTTCTCATTAGTTATTTATTTTATTCATAGTATCAATAGTGTATATGTGTCCATTCCAATCTCCCAATTCATCCCACCCACCCCCTTCCCCTTTGATATCCATATATTTGTTCTCTAGATCTGTGCATCTATTCCTGTTTTGCAAATAAGTTGATCTGTACCATTTTTCTAGAGTCCACATATATGTTTACTATATGACATTTGTTTTTCTCTTTCTGACTTATTTCACTCTGTATGACAGTCTCTAGGTCCATCCACGTCTCTGCCAGTGGCACTGTTTCCTTCCTTTTGTGGCTGAGTAATATTCCATGTTACTCTCATAATACATGTACCACTTGGAGATCTGTGTGCTTCCACCAGCAACTGGTTTCTCAGAGCAGGTTCACTTTCAGTTCTGGGGTGCTGGCTTTGGCTAATTTGTGTATCCTCATTCTATTTCCAAATCCATCTCAGGAAGGCTCTCTTCTGCCCCAGTGATGGATCAAATTCAATGATTATCAGTATGACATTCACGTCATTGCGTTGAGTGACACTGAGCATAAACGAGGTTTGAACCTGCCTCTGAGCTTTGAGAAAAGAGCAGCACAACTGCAAGCAGTGACACTATCGCTTTGGTGTTTCCAAAAGTGGTCTTCCATCAACACTCGATGAGAGCATCTCTCTTTAGATGGGCAGGCTCCATTGAAATATAATTTTTAATGTCATTCAGTGCAGTTCAGTTTAGTCGCTCAGTCGTGTCTGACTCTTTGTGACCCCATGAATCACAGCACGCCAGTCCTCCTTGTCCATCACCAACTCCCAGAGTCAACCCAAACCCATGTCCATTGAGTCAGTGATGCCATCCAACATCTCATCCTCTGTCGTCCACTTGTCCTCCTGCCCTCAATCTTTCCCAGCATCAGGGTCTTTTCAAATGAGTCAGTTCTTCACATCAGGTGGCCAAAGTATTGGAGTTTCAGCTTCAACATCAGTCCTACCAATGAACACCCAGGACTGGTCTCCTTCAGAATGGACTGGTTGGATCTCCTTGCAGTCCAAGGGACTCTCAAGAGTCTTCTCCAACACCACAGTTCAAAAGCATCAATTCTTCGGTGCTCAGCTTTATTTATAGTCCAACTCTCACATCCATACATGACCACTGGAAAAACCATAGCCTTGACTAGACGGACCTTTGTTGGCAAAGTAATGTCTCTGCTTTTGAATATGCTATCTAGGTTGATCATAACTTTCCTTCCAAGGAGTAAGTGTCTGTTAATTTCATGGCTGCAGTCACCATCTGCAGTGATTTGGGAGACCAGAAAAATAAAGTCTGCCACTGTTTCCACTGTTTCCCCATCTATCTCCCATGAAGTGATAGGACCAGATGCCATGATCTTAGTTTTCTGAATGTTGCGCTTTAAGCCAACTTTTTCACTCTCCTCTTTCACTTTTATCAAGAGGCTCTTTAGTTCTTCACTTTCTGCCATAGAGGTGGTATCATCTACATATTTGAGGTTATTGATATTTCTCCCGGCAATCTTGATTCCAGCTTGGGTTTCCTCCAGCCCAGCGTTTCTCATGATGTACTCTGCATAGAAGTTAAATAAGCAGGATGACAATATACAGCCTTGACGTACTCCTTTTCCTATTTGGAACCAGTCTGCTGTTCCATGTCCAGTTCTAACTGTTGCTTCCTGACCTGCATACAGGTTTCTCAAGAGGCAGGTCAGGTGGTCTGGTGTTCCCATCTCTTGAATAATTTCCACAGTTTATTGTGATCCACACAGTCAAAAGCTTTGGCATAGTCAATAAAGCAGAAATAGATGTTTTTCTGGAACTCTTGCTTTTTCAATGATCCAGAGGATGTTGGCAATTTGATTTCTTGTTCCTCTGCCTTTTCTAAAACCAGCTTGAACATCTGGAAGTTCACGGTTCACATATTGCTGAAGCCTGGCTTGGAGAATTTTGAGCATTACTTTACTAGGATGTGAGATGAGTGCAATCATGCAGTAGTTTGAGCATTCTTTGGCATTGTCTTTGTTTGGGCTTGGAATGAAAACTGACCTGTTCCAGTCCTGTGGCCACTGCTGAGTTTTCCAAATTTGCTGGCATATTAAGTGCAGCACTTTCACAGCATCATCTTTTAGGATTTGAAATAGCTCAACTGGAATTCCAGCACCTCCACTAGCTTTGTTATCAAACTAACTACAAAACTGAAAATGTTAATATAAAATGGCTTGTATATAAAATATAAACATTTTTAAAAGGATGTTAACTTTAAAGAGGGAAAATTCTACCCAACCTTTATGAAATTCATCAAGTAAAGAACAAAATCATATTGCCTCACTGAAGTATAAATCTTGTAAAGGCAGAGAGAGACATAGCAATAATGTCAGGCAGGGGGTTAACAGAGAAGTACTGCAGAGACAGGCAAGGTACCGCTAGGATTTGTAACCATACATCCCTAAGGTTGCTCCACTGTTCTGGTGTTTGCCAAGAAGTAATTTTGTGATGCGGCAAAAACTAAGATCCAATCCCAAGTAATTCTCAGTCCAAAGAGCCATAGGAGCCAGTTAGAAGCAATGTGGAGATCCCTGAGGTCAAGCTCAGAAAATTGGGATTCAATGTTTCTTCAGTTCCAATTGTCCACGTGGTGAATCCAACTCCTTCATCTCAACATATTGATAACGACTTAGCAGCAAGAACTGGCGATCAGACACAGACAGTCATCACGAGCAAGGCAGCTGAACCTCAGGCTCCTTGGCTGAGTCCCTGAAGCGCTACTAGCCCCTCGCTCAGTCCAACAGGCAGAGTGTAAGGGGAGGGCTCCGGGCTGAAAGAAGGTGACCATAAAGGAACCAAATGGAGTGAGGAGACCACTTTAGACCTTGAAGGAGATGCAAAGTTGATGGAAAAATTAGACACTGAAAATAAGGAGCAAAAACCTCCTTCAAGATCCAGGACCTCAGTGTCACCAAGTAGCTCCACAGTGAGAAAAACTTTTGGCAAAACAGTGGAAATCAAGACAGAACTCCTGACCTCCCTCTGTTGCCGTCTGCTAAGTGTCTGTATTTAAATATCCTTTGTGATTGGTAACAATGAATAGAGTCCCTGTCAGTTTTCCTCATCCACAATCCATTCTCTTCTCTGAAGTGTGACTGTGAGAATAAATTTGACTATATCCACTAGGATTTGGACTTCCCTGATGGTCCAGTGTTAGGAGTCCACGTGCCATTGCAGGGGACACAGGTTGGATCCCTAGTCTGCGGCGATTCCACACACTGAATCGTCTAAGATTTGTGTGCCACGGCTCCAGAACCAAAGCACCCTAGAGCCTGTGCCCGGCGATGAGAAGCGCTTGCACTGCAACTAGAGAAAGCCTTCTCAAAGCAAGGAAGACACGGTGTAGCCAAAAATAAAGTAAGAGATTTAAATTCGCCTGTATATTTTAATACATGATAGTAAAAATTACATTTTACATTTAAATATAATAACAGTAGACATTTATTGAGCACTTGCTATGTCCCAGGAATTGCTTTCAAAGCTTTCCAGATATTCATCCTCACAACCCTATGTGTGAGCTCTATCTCTAACCTCATCTTGCAGAAGCACAGAGAGGGTCCGTAACTTGCCCAGCATTGCCCAGCTGGTGAGTGAAAGAATCAAGATACAAACAGAGGCAGCTGGACCCTAGAGACTGAATTTGTTCACAACTACTTTGTTGTTTATTTATTTTCTTTTTGCAATGTTGTGTTAGTTTCTGCCATACAACAAAGTGAATCAGCTATATGTATACATACATCCCCTCCCTCTTGTGCCTCCCTCCCACCACCCCACCCCCATCCCACCCCTCTAGGTCATCACAGAGCACCTAACTGAACTCCCTGTGCTATACAGCAGCTGCCCACCAGCTATCTACTTTACACATGGTTCAGCTACATCCTTGCTACACATATCTGCTAATATTTGCTTTCTAACTGAATCCTGGGTGCAAGGAAAACGTTAACATCTGCAGATACTTTCAAATAATGCAAGAAATAAAAACATGAAATTTCACCTGTGAATCGATCCAGAAAAAAAAAAATGAGGAAGAAGTAAAGTAAGTTTTTAAATGTGCTATGTGTTAAATTTGAAATCAAAGACATTTCTAAGAATCCTTTCCAAGGATACCACTCAGAGTACAGGTAACTAAAGGTGATCAGCTGTTTCTTGAGGCCCATTGATTCTGGGCTTCTGGTGTGATTAGGTGTAAGTAGCAAAGATTTAAAGATTGAACTATATACGGCTCTTCAACCCATGGTGGTATCCTGGTGCCATTTTTCATTAGCTCTTTGCAGTATCACGAGGTGTGCCCGATAAAACACACACCAGAGCTCCCTCTAAAAGAACCACTTCTACAATTACAGAGTTTAATATTTTCTAAATAGCACTAGGTTACTGTCAGTAGTAGGCTTCATTGATGGTTCAGATGGTAAAGAAACTGCCTGCAATGCAGGAGACCTGGGTTCGATCTGTGGGTCGGGAAGATCCCCTGGAAGAGGATGTGGCAACCCACTCTAGTACTCTCTTGTGTGGAGAATCACCATGAACAGAGGAGCCTGGCAGGCTATAGTCCTTGGGATCTCAAAGAATCGGACATGGCTGAGCAACTAAAACTTCCTTTCACTGTCAGTAGTAAGGCATGCACCATTTCCTGAAATGATATACAAAAGTATTTCATTCGGACACATTGTTTTTCTTTTCCTTATCTATCACATAGTAGGGACTCAATAAAAATGGAATAAATTGAATTGATTTGAAAAGCAAATCCTAAGTCAAATACAAGGAATGATGGATTTCCTACAGGAATTATTACCCACAGACTTCAAGGGAAATGTTTTTAGATGTCTTTCTAAGGGATTAATTTTTTTCTTCTGTTTCTCAAAATTGTTATCTATGACTGATTATTCATAGGTATAACTCAAAGTATATCAAATTATAGAAATTTGGGGAGTGGCTCTTGGCAATTCAAGCCTACATTTTCAGCCCCTGAGAAAACTTTAAATAGTTTCTCTGCAAGTTTATAATCACCTTGTTCATTTTCGGGTCCACAAAAACCCTATATGGAGGAACAAAGAAATATGCTTATTGAATAGGTGGCATCCTGAAAATAAAGAGTATTTGCTACCAATCCTGAAAAAGAATTTGACTAAAATGGTGGGTGTTGAACAAAGGTTACGCAGAACTAAGCAGATCAATAATGGAATGCAGGAGAGAAGCTGAACCGCCCCCCAAGGAATTCCCATTGGTTAGAATGTTCCTTAGCTTAGCATCCCTCTGTATGGTCTCCAGAGTTAATGTGCCATATTCTCCATGGTTTGATGAAGACTCCAGAGCCCTTAAGATATGAATTGCTATAATTCCTAAATCAAACAGCATTCAATTCAGTTCCAGACCACTGCAGGGTAATAAGACCGGTATTTCTTATTTTAATTAGTCATTTTCTACTTCTAACAACTTCTTTGACAATCTTGGATTACTTGTTTGTTTATATGTGATAAAAGCCATGTTTGGCTAAAAATATGAATGCCACATTTGAATGTCCATTTACATTTTAGTAGTTATAGAAATAAACTTTCTAGGCCTTTAGATTATAGCTTTTTATAGACACTGAATACAATCACCTAATCTATTTTAATATTATCCCTTTCAGCTGCCTCATGAGTATCTCCTAACACAGCAGAGAGATCAAGTTGATAATATAAATTCAAGACAAAATGCCTGAACACTCATCAGAAACTGTCTTTTAGTTTGCAGAGAAATTTGCTTGTGACATTTGGAATTTTCAAGACAAATTAAAAAGTCATGTGGCTACATAAAAGTATTGTGTGTTTTTACTGGATTGTATGCTCCTTAAGTGTGAAGACTATCTCAGATTCCTGAGTCCTATCTCCTGCTCAATAAATATTTATTGCAGGAAGGAAGAGAGTTCATACCATTTTTCTCAAAGAGTATATGCCAAATAGTGAGAGCACCCCTGAAGCACACAGAACAGCTGCAGTTGCCCCTCTGTATCCACAGAGCGTTGGGTCCAGGACTGGTGGCCAAACTCTACCTACATTCTCATTCCGTAGCCCACCCTCAGCTCGTGTGGTTCTGCATCCCACAAAAGCTCATCGTGGCCCTCAGGGGATCAGACGTTTTTGCCTTCACAGGATTTTTCCTCCAGAAAAATAAGATTAAAAAATTGCATTTCCCAACTGTTTTTTAATATAAAAACAAATATGCATGCATGCTAAGTCACTGCAGTCGTGTCTGACTCTTTAGGATCCCATGGACTGCAGCCCGCCAGGTTTTTTCTGTTCATGGGATACTCTAGGTAAGAATACTGGAGTGGATTGCCATGCCCTCCTCCAGAGGATCTTCCCAACCCAGGGATCGAACCCACATCTCCTGCATTGCAGGTGGATTCTTAACCTGCTGAGCCACCTGGGAAGCCCCCAAACAAATATATTAATACTGTATAGCCAAATACTTTATTTGACTCAAAAGCTCATTATTTTTTTCTTCTGAACTTAAGAACTGAAAACATTTTTGTGAGCTCCTGAAAGCCCTGTGAGCTGTAGGCACAGCTCCCCTTCCCCACCCTCATCCCCATGTGCCTAGTAGGGTCCTCAGGCCTGGCCTCGGGAGGTCCCTGCTCTGGCCGTATTCCCCGTGGCTCTTTGCTGCTGTGTTTCCGTCCTCAAAACTGATAACTGATCGCAGGCATGCCGTATGTAAGCTCAAAGAATGAAAACCTCCAGTACTTCTCTATGATGTCAGAGAATTCTCAAACCTAGAGCCATGATTTTAATCTCTCTGCTTTTGTCACACACCCAACAGTTGAACTGTCACCAAATACGTTTGTATCACAAAATATCTTTAAATCAGCTGAGCTCACCCTTCCAGCTGTTGCAATAAATGAACAAACTAAAGGAAAACCAAAACCCCAAGTGATGAGGAATGATTGATTTCTATTTCTCTTTCCTCTTCCCCTGCGTTTGGCTGCATAGACTCCATTGCCTCCCAGTGTTTTTGGACCTTGAGTAAGAGCATGCCCTTGCCAATGTGAAGAAATTGAGCTCCATTTTCATGCCTTGGAATGAAGAGTACCATGAGTACTATGAACTCAGCCCCCAAGCCTTCTGAGCTTCAGCCGTAATTAGTTGCAATGTGTTTATGGGACCAGGAGAATTTATAACATGCAAGACATGAGTCCAGAAAGGATGATACCAAAATCCTTGTTTATTCTGGGTTTTAGTCTAATCTCATTGGGTTTTCAAATACATCATTGTTTTTCTTGAATATTAGTGACACGGGGAGGAAAAAAATCCCCACACAATTGATTCACTCAGGCCCGGTACCCAAATGAATCAGATTTAAAAGGGGAGGAGCTGATGTTGCTTTAAATTCACACCCTGGATATGGGCTCAGCCCTGAAAGGCCCTGTTTTGTTTTCCTTTCATTTGGCAAATAACCTGGTAAATATTTGCTCTCATGACCAAAAATTGTCTTGAAATGTATGTAAGCACGCTGAATGCCAACAAGAACAGGCATCCTTTGAAAAAGTGTGATGTCAGAAGCAAGTGTGACATCAGGAAGCTGGCTTCACTCTTTGCAGCCCTTAGAGCAGGCTGGCGTGAACTCTGCACACAGCGGTCCTCAATCCATGCTTGTTTCAATGACCCCTTGTAAATTCCTCCATCTTCCATACCTCACAAATGCTATGAACTTTTTTCTGAAAACTAAGCCAGGGGTGGTTTCAGAAAGCAGCAAAATAGACCACTAACTCCATAGTGTAATTTATGAACCTCCAAAAAACATACCCTTTCCCCAAGAGAGGCCATCCCACACTCCCCAAGTTTCCACCCCTCAGACTTACTACCAGGTCAAGATTTCATCATTTAAAATTTTACTCAGTCTTAAAAAAGAATTCAATTCGGACACAGACTACAACACAAATGAACCTTGAAGACATTGTGGGTGTGTGCTAAGTTGCTTTCAGTTGTATTTGACTCTTTGTGACCCATAGACCATAGCCTGCTGGGCTCCTCTGTCCATGGGATTCTCTAGACAAGAATACTGGAATGGGTTGCCGTGCCCTTCTCCAGGGGCTCTTCCTGACCCAGGGATCAAACCTGAGTGTTTTATGTCTCCAGCTTTGGCAGGCGGGTTCTTTACCACTAGCACCACTTGGGAAGACATTATACTCAGTGAAATAGGCCAGTCACAAAAAGACAAATGCTGTAGAATTCCACTTATAGGAGGTCCCTCGAACAGTCAGATTCACCCAGACAGAAAGGAGAATGGTGATTCTGAGGAAAAGAGAAGGCCTGGGGTTGCTGTCTAGCAGGGACGGGGTTTCAGTCTGGGAAGATGCAAACGTTCTGGAGATGGATAGTGATGATGTGAACAGCAGTGTGAATATACTTAATTTTTTAGAACTGTATACTTAATCATCACGAAGGTCAGTTTTATGTTATATATATTTTGTTGTTGCTGTTCAGTCAATAAGCTGTATCCAACTCTTTGAGACACCATGGACTGTAACCCATCGGGCTCCTCTGTCCATGGTATTTCCCAGCCAAGAACACTGGCGTGGGTTGTCATTTCCTTCTCCAGGGGATCTTCCCTACCCAGGAATTGAACCTGCGCATCCTGCATTTGCAGGTGGATTCTTTACTACTGAGCCACCAGGGAAGCCCAATATATATTTTACTGCAGTTTTAAAAAAAAAGATTCCAGCATTGATGGAATCCCGAACCCACATCAGTCATCGATTTGTGCCTTGATCCACTTAATAAACGCAGAGATAGTAAGGCTGTCAAATACTGTCAACTTGACATTGAATTCCTCTTCATACCCTAACAATATCCAGCAAGCTTTTACAATTAACTAATTAAACAACTAACACATAACACTGAAAACTATTAAAACAAGAGTGAGCAACAGACAGCAAATAGCTGTGTTGAGGAGGAAAGTCTTGGCTTTCTTATCCTGAGTATCAACAGTCGCAGGTCTTTCTGGAAGCTCAGTTTCACTCAAATCTTTGGGGAAAAACTCCAGGTTATTTCATTGGCAAAGTCACACTTCAAGATTAGAACATGTGCTGACATGTTTCAAGCTAGAATGTAAAAGATACATGGATTTTCATGCTTTGTAGCTATTCATTACATAAATTATATTGTGAAAAATTTTAAACATAAGCAAAAGTCGAGAGGCTTGCAATATAATAAATCCCTGTATATCCTTACAGACTCGACTATTATCAAGACGTTTGGGGACTTGCCTGGTGGTCATTGTGTTTAAGACTCTGCGTTTCTAATGCATGGAGTGCAGTTCAATCCCTGGTCAGGGAAATAAGATCCCACATGCTGCTCTGCTTGGCCAAAATTTTTTAAAAATTAAGACGTTTCTATCATTCGTTCCTTCCTTTCTCTCTTTCTCCCTCCTTTCCTGACTCCCTTTCTTCTTGTTTTAATTGGTAAAGAATTTCAAAATTTCAGGATGGATTTTCTTTTAAAAATAAAAAAATAAATTAAAAAAAAAAAAAAGGAATTTCAAAATAAATTTCAATCCTCATGTCATTTCATTCCTGCTCATTTGCTCAGTCGTGTCCAACTCTTTGCAGTCCCATGAACTGTAGCCCACCAGGTTCCTCTGTCCATGGGATTCTCCAGGCAAGAAGACTGGAGTGGGTTGCCATGCCCTCCTCCAGGGGATCTTCCGGACCCAGGAATCGAACCCACACCTCTTATGTCTCCTGCACTGGCAGGCAGATCCTTTTACCACTACACAGTTAGCATATATCTGTTTTCTTTTAATTTTGATTCTGAATGTTGTGTTTTTGCTGTTTGCTCCCTGCATCCGTAATTGTATAACTGGATTTGTTTCTAGCCGCATGAAAGCTTTTAAGTTACAAATGGTTGCTCAAACTCCTGCTACTGCTGTAGCTTCCTCCAACTACTATTTGGGGCCCCTGGATAAGATTTCCTCAATATGAGGATTAGGAGAATATATTGCCTCACCAATTTAGAGACAACACCCCTTGTCAGCTCAGAAGCAGTTATGGAACGAGAACGACGCCCCTTTTCCCTAGGCAACATAATTCTCCTAAAAGAAAAGGGGGGAATGAGAGAGTCAGTTCCTAGGCAGGTTGATAAGGAGTCTAGGGGTTCCCAAGGAAAGAGGGGTCTGGAATTCTCAAGGAGGAAGAAAAGACAAACTTTTTTTTCTTTCTCCACATTCCTTAGGATTATATAACAATAATGTATCCTGCCTAAGGACAGTCTTTGGATTCAACCTTCTGTTATCTTAAAATGTTAATTATGGGAGTAGACCTGGTCTTTACAAGGATGTATTTTGCCTGAGGACAGTGTTATCTTAAAATGTAAATTATGGGAGTAGGTCTGAGGAGGTCTTTACAACCTCCAGACATTCTTTGGATTATATAACCTCATTGTTAACACTAGCAAGCGGGTACTCTTTCTGCCCCCTTCTGATGCCTATGTCAGAAGCTTTCTCTATCTCCTTTATACTTTAATAAAACTTTATTACACAAAAAAATTAAAAAGAAAAACAGACACATCTTACTTAACCACCATGTCATTATCACAACCTCAAAAAATGAAAATAATTTCTTGGTGTCATGAAACAATCCATATTCTATCTCTTGGAGTGTCTCGGGTGTTCCCACAAGATCTGTACACAGCGTGGCTGAGTCCCTCTTTTCATCTAGAATCATCCCTCATCTTTCTCTGTGGTTGGCTCTGTGAAGATCAGCCAGGTCTGTATGCTGTAGAAGTCTCTCTCCCCAAATTCACTTCTTCACTTCTTCCCGTCTTTGAATTTGTGATTCCAAGGCTGTGTTTTCTCTAACTCAGAAGTGGGCTCCAGGGAATCCATCAGGTTCAGGTTCAACTCTGAATCTTTTTTTTTTTTTAATGCAGTAAGATTTTATTAAACATCAGTGATAGAACCAGACAACCACCCACCCCCCCAAATATTTCTGAGCTCCTTAGAATTTTTGCTTCTTTTTTAAAATTTTTTATTTTGTACTGGGTTATAACATGGTGGCTCAGTGGTAAAGAACCCATCACAGTGAAGGAGACATAAGAGAAACAGGTTTGATTCCTGGGTCAGGAAGATACCCTGGAGGAAGAAGTGGCAACCCACTCCAGTAATTTTGCCTGGAGAATCCCATAGACAGAGGAGCCTGGCAGGCTACAGTCCATGGGGTTGCAAAGAGTTGGACGCAACTGAAGCAACTTAGCACACACATAACCGAATAACAGACAAAGTTATGATAGTTTCGGGTGGACAGCAAAGGGACTCAGCCATACATATACATGTGTCCATTCTCCCCCAGACTCCCCTCCCATCCAGGTCAACTCCAAATCTTTTGCATTTTGCATTTTTCACGAGAACATTTCATGGGTTGTTTCCTTCTTGTTGCCTCACACCTAGTTGCTGAACATCTGATGTTCAGATGGTGACAGTCTGCTCTTTCCAGAGTAAAAATTCCTACCCACCTTTCATGTGCATATTGATTTCCTCCTTGATACTCTGTGCCTGAACTGGATGCGTCACGAGAGACCACGAAACAGTGACTTTACAATTAGTTATTGCTACTGCATAACAAACAACCCCAAACTTAGTGGCTTTAAAACTGCAACCATTTTGTTTGCTCACCTTAATATGAATGACAGTTTGGGTGAGCTCAGGCAGGCAGTTTTTCCTGATCATTCTCGTGGCACTGGCTGGGGTCATTCATCCTACCAGATTCAGCTGGGCTGGGCTGGAGAGGTCAACACACTGCTAGGGTCCTAGCTCTCATGCAGCTGGTGTCTCCTTCCACATGCCTGGCTTGGGCTTCCCATGGCACCCTGGTCCCTGGGGAGACTTACAAGTCTCCTGGTTTTGAAGACTACTGGTTTTACAAGACTCCTGGCTTTACAAGACTACTGGTTTTGAAGACGGAGGGTTCCAGCTGACAAAGAAGCTGCAGGTCTCTGAAGGGCCAGTCCCAGAAGCCACGTAGCATGACTGTCACCTCATCTATTGGTCAGAACCAGTCCTGAGCCCAGCCTAGATCAACAGAGCTGGAAAGAGCTTCTCTCACAAGGCCACCCTGCCAAAGAGGCTGGGAGATGTTATTGAGGCCACCCTTGGAAGCACAATCTGTCACAGCAGTGTGTGGGTGGACCAGGTGGTGACAGGCTAATCCTTCCAGCATAAAGTTCCCATCACACTTTGACCGAGTGGTTTCCTCCATGGATGACCTTGGCCTGAGTCACATCATTCATTATACGCTGCAAAATGGTGACATTCTAATTCAGGCCAGTATTCCAGACATTTTGTAGAGTGTTCCTCCATCCACAAAAGCTACTACATTTGTGCACAAAAAGCAGGATACGCACATGATTCTTTTTCTTTTGTTGCCAGTGCTCAGATAGACCACTTGCCGTCCTAACTACCTGGAACGATTACCAAGAAACTGTTGTGTTTTGTTGAACACGTGTGCTTTTTCTTTTGTCCCGTTCTGTTGCTGATTTGGGCTCCCACCGCTATATTTAGTATCACTGACAATTAATGCATTTTCATATTCCCTGTATGAATATATCCCAGGTCACGATTTTTGGATGCTTCAACGGCTGTAACTTGGATCAGTGGTGCCCCTTCACAATATCCAGTGGGTCATTTTGCCATGAGTCCAATAGTCTTCAAAAGCTTTCTTTCTTCCTGGCACACCAAAATGTCCCGTCTCACTGGTGTGCTTTCTGTCCCAGAACTGGTTTCCCTCTGATGGGCAATTTCATTTCGAGACCACCATCTAGAGAAGCCTTTGCTTCTAGGCAGAGCCAGTCATTTTTTTTTTCTTTTTTCTAGTTGAATATAGTTGACCTAGAGGAAAGTGAAAGTGTTAGTTGCTCAGTCTTGTCTGACTCTTTGCGACCCCATGGACTATACATCCCACCAGGTTCCTCTGTCCATGGGATCCTCTAGGCAAGAATACTGGAGTAGGTTGCCATGCCCCTCTCCAGGTCATCTTTCCAACCCAGGGATCGAACCTCTCAGGCATCTCCTGCATCGGCGGGCGGATTCTTTACCACTGAGCCACCTGGGAAGCCCACTTATTCCCACAGGCCCTGTTAATGGAGACAGCTGGGTTGCATACCACTTTATACTTTTATCATGAATGTATTATCTGTTTTCTTACAGCCTCACCCACAAATTATGCTGACACAGTTTTTTTGGTTTTTTTTTTTTTGCTAGTTATGTCTAAACATTGTCTGACTTTGCTTTTCTTTCACCATGAAGGAGGCTGATCACATTTTCATGTGTTTAAGGGCCATTTCATCTTTTCTACCAAGTGTCTGCTGAACTCTTTAACCCACTCTGCCATCAGATTGTTCATCTTTTTTATCTCAGAATTTAGGAGCTCTTTGCTACTAACAGTATCAGCTGCTTAGGATACCAGCTGGCCATGTTTGTCTTTTGAATTTGTGTGTGGTGGGTTCTGACCACATGGGGTTTTTTTTGTCCTTAATATATATATTTTATTTAAGTGTAATTGACTTACAATGTTTCAGGTGCACAGCAAAGTGATGCAGTTATACATGTACACATATATTACTTTTCGGATTACTTTCCATTGTGGGTTATTACAAGATATTAACTAGAGTTCCCTGTGCCATACGGTAAGCCTTTGTGGGTTTTTGAGATGACACCCAGTGTCCTCTGGCCAAGCCAGCACACCAGTGAGGTTCTGTGCAAAAGTCTGAGAAACTGCTGCATAGACTCAGTTAAGCTACTACAGCTGACAACCAGGCTCAGCTCTTGGGCACTTGGCAACCTTTTGATTTCAGGAGCTGAAAACTCCACCCTTGGATCATGCTAACTGTTCCTGCTTTTTAACATGCTGAAGCCCAGTGACCGCAGGAGCAGAGCCCTAGGATGACGGGCAGAAAGAGTGTGTCATGGCTGTCCTTTCTGTTCCACAGGAAATAGATGTCATATTCAGGTGACATGGAGCCCAGGGAGATAACATTTAGGCCAGAGAAAGAAAGAACATGGATACAACTGTCATCACCTTGTCCATTTTCAGCCCTACACATGAGCCCACGATTCCTAAGGAGGTAGACAAACCTAGAGCCTATTGTATGGAGTGAAATAAGTCATAAAGAGAAAGACAAATATTGTATATTAACACATGTCTATGGAATCTAGGGGCTTCCCTGGTGGTTCAGACAGTAAAGAATCCACCTGCAATGCAGTATACCCGGGTTCAATCTCTGGGTTGGGAAGATCCCCTGGAGAAAGGAATAGCAACCCACTCCAGTATTCTTGCCTGGAGAACCCCCTGGACAGAGGGGCCTCGGGCTGCAATCCATGGGGCCGCAAAGAGTCAGACACACTGAGCACCTAAGCATGCATGCATGCGTGGAATCGAGAAAGATGGCACTGCTGAGCCTGTCTGCAGGGCGGCAGTGGAGGCGCAGACGCGGAGAACAGACTCACGGGCGCGGTGAGGGAGGGAGCGGGCGGGGCGAATGGAGAGGGTCGCGTGGAAACATACATCACCACGTGTGGAATAGAGAGCCAGTGGGGATTTGCTGTGTGACTCAGGGAGCTCAACCCAGTCCTCTATGCCAGCCTAGAGGGGTGGGAGCGGGTGGGAGGGAGGCTCAAGGGGGAGGGGACATATGTATATCTGTGGCTGATTCATGCTGATGTATGGCAGAAACCAGCACAATATTGTAATGCAAATATCGTGCAATAAAAATGTTTTTAAAAAGAAATGAAATCACAAGACACAGCTCTGTACTGTGTTTTAAAATCCACGAAGCATTTTCACAGTGTTACTCACGCCAAGGAGATGAGTGTGCGGGAGGCAAGTGTAAAGGACATTCAGGCAGGGTCTTCTCTTGCAGTCCAGGGGCTAGGAGTTCACCTTCTAATGCAGGGAGTGTGGGTTCGATCCCTAGCTTGGGACCTAAGATCCCACATGCCTCCCAGCCAAAAAACCAAAACACAAAACACAAGCAATATTGTAACAAATTCAATAAAGACTTAAAAAAATTATTTTGGATTATGGGGAAAGGGAGTAAATGTTTAAAGGGGAAAAAATAAAGGATGCAGGAGAAGATCAGAAAACCAACGCCAGGGAAGTGCAATGAAGCCAGCCAGGACCACAGACACACCAGCCCACACTTAAAAGGACCCCCGCTTGGTTCTGGACTCTGCTGTTTTGTTTTTTGGTTTGGGTTTGGGTTTTGTTTAGATTTTTTATTTTTGGAAAAAAAGGCTCTTTGCACAAAGCCCCACCAACCACAGAATCAGACCCATCCAAACTCCATGTTTTCTCTTCTAAGAATTAAAGTACCAAATCAAGATGTACTGAAGCAAGATTTCTTGAACATATTTTGTTTCAAATAGAATCGATAATTTAGGCTCTGTTTAAAAAAATGGTCGGATGCATTGAAAACCCTGACACCCACCTCAGGGAACTCTGACTGCCTCTCCAGATTTAGGCCCCAGCACTGGGCCATGAGCAGGTGGGTACCTGATGATCCCCGTAGATAATATTCTTCAGTGTCTAAAACATGCGGGACATAGCTCCTTTGTATAAATCAGGCGAGAAACCTTTTAAAAAACAAGAAAGCCTAATACAGGGTTTGTTTTTTTAAAAAAGGAAAAAGGAAAATGTTTATTTTCCTGGAATTTTATTAACTTGAGTATTAATATGTGGGCCATGATATGGAGCTTCCCAGGTGGCACTAGTGGTAAAGAATCTGCCTGCCAGTGCAGGAGATGCAAGAGACATGGGTTCCATCCCTGGGTCACAAAGATCCCCTGAAGGAGGAAATGGCAACCCACTCCAGTATTCTTGCCTGGAAAATCCCCATGGACGGAGAAGCCTGGTGAGCTACACAGTCCATGGGGTCGCAAAGAGTCAGACACGACTAAGAGACTGAGCACAGACCATCATCAGTTTAGTTCAGTCACTCAGTCATATTTGACTTTGAAATCCCATGGACTGCAGGACGCCAGGCCTCCTTGTCCATCACCAACTCCCAGAGTTTACCCAAACTCATGTCCATTGAGTCAGTGATGCCATCCAACCGTCTCATCCTCTGTCATCCCCTTCTTCTCCTGCCCCCAATCCCTCCCAGCATCAGAGTCTTTTCCAATGAGTCAAATATTCGCAAGAGGTGGCCAAAGTATTGGAGTTTCAACTTCAGCATCAGTCCTTCCAATGAACACTCAGGACTGAACTCCTTTAGGATGGACTGGTTGGATCTCCTTGCTGTCCAAGGGACTCTCAAGAGTCTTCTCCAACACCACAGTTCAAAAGCATCAATTCTTCTGAGCTCAGCTTTCTTTATAGTCCAACTCTCAGATCCATGCATGACTACTGGATAAACCATAGCTTTGACTAGACGGACCTTTGTTGAAAAGTAATGTCTCTGCTTTTTAATATGCTTTCTAGGTTGGTCATAACTTTCCTTCCAAGGAATAAGCGTCTTTTAATTTCATGGCTGCAATCACCATCTGCAGTGATTTTGGAGCCCCAAAAATAAAGTCTGACACTGTTTCCACTGTTTCCCCATCTATTTGCCATGAAGTGATGGGACCGGATGCCATGGTCTTAGATCTCTAAATGCTGAGCTTTAAGCCAAATTTTTCAGTCTCCTCTTTCACTTTCATCAAAATGCTCTTTAGTTCTTCTTCACTTTCTGCCATAAGGGTGGTGTCATCTGCATATCTGAGGTTATTGATATTTCTCCCGGCAATCTTGATTCCAGCTTGTGCTTCTTCCAGCCCAGCGTTTCTCATGATGTACTCTGCATATAAGTTAAATAAGCAGGGTGACAATATACAGCCTTGACGTACTCCTTTTCCTATTTGGAACCAGTCTGTTGTCCAGTTCTAACTGTTGCTTCCTGACTTGCATATAGATTTCTGAAGAGACAGGTCAGGTGGTCTGGTATTCCCAACTCTTTCAGAATTTTCCACAGTTTATTATGATCCAGACAGTCAAAGGCTTTGGCATAGTCAATAAAGCAGAAATAGATGTTTTTCTGGAACTCTCTTGCTTTTTTGATGATCCAGCAGATGTTGGCAATTTGACCTCTGGTTCCTCTGCCTTTTCTAAAACCAGCTTGAACATCTGGAAGTTCACAGTTCACATAGTGTTGAAGCCTGAGCTTGGAGAATTTTGAACATCACTTTGCCAGCATGTAAGATGAGTACAATTGTGCAGTAGTTTGAGCATTCTTTGGCCTTGCCTTTGTTTGGGATTGGAGTGAAAACTGACCTTTTCCAGTCTTGTGGCCACTGCTGAGTTTTCCAAATTTGCTGGCATATTGAGTGCAGCACTTTCACAGCATCATCCTTCAGGATTTGGAATAGCTCAACTGGAATTCCATCACCTCCACTAGCTTTGTTTGTGGTGATGCTTCCTAAGGCCCACTTGACTTCACATGCCAGGATGTCTGGCTCTAGGTGAGTGATCACACCATCATGATTATCTGGTTCATGAAGATCTTTTTTGTGCAGTTCTTCTGTGTATTCTTGCCACCTTTTCTTAATATCTTCTGCTTCTGTTAGGTCCATACCATTTCCTTCCTCTATTGAGCCCATCTTTGCATGAAATGTTCCCTTGGTATTTCTAATTTTTTTTGAAGAGATCTCTAGTCTTTCCCATTCTATTGTTTTCCTCTATTTCTTTGCACTGACCATTGAGGAAGGCTTTCTTATATCTCCTTGCTATTCTTTGGAACTTGCATTCAAATGGGTATATCTTTCTTTTTCTCCTTTGCTTTTTGCTTCTCTTCTTTTCACAGCTATTTGTAAGGCCTCCTCAGACAGCCATTTTGCTTTTTTGCATTTCTTTTTCTTGGGGATGGTCTTGATCCCTGTCTCCTGTACAATGTCACGAACCTCCATCCATAGTTCATCAGGTACTCTATCTATCAGATCTAGTCCCCTAAATCTATTTCTCACTTCCACTGTATATTCATAAGGGATTTGATTTAGGTCATACCTGAACGGTCTAGTGGTTTTCCCTACTTTCTTCAATTTAAGTCTGAATTTGTCCATAAGGAGTTCATGATCTGATCCACAGTCAGTTCCCAGTCTTGTTTTTGCTGACTGTATAGAGCTTCTCCATCTTTGGCTGCAAAGAATATAATCAATTTGATTTCAGTGTTGACCATCTGGTGATGTCCATGTGTAGAGTCTTCTCTTGTGTTGTTGGAACAGAATGATCTCTGTTCGTTTCCAAGACAAACCATTCAATATCACAGTAATCCAAGTCTATGCCCTGACCAGTAATGTTGAAGAAGCTGAAATTGAATGGTTCTATGAAGACTTACAAGACCTTTTAGAACTAACACCCAAAAAAGATGTCCTTTTCATTATAGGGGACTGGAATGCAAAAGTAGGAAGTCAAGAAACACCTGGAATAACAGGCAAATTTGGCCTTGGAGTACAGAATGAAGCAGAGCAAAGGCTAATAGTTTTGCCAAGAAAATGCACTGGCCATAGCAAAACCCTCTTCCAACAACAAAAGAGAAGACTCCACACATGGACAGACCATCATACGGAGCTCTAAAATCTTTTTTTAATAAAGAACCATATATGAAAGCCCTGTTTGTGTCCATAAGATTTAATCAGCCATCCCCCACTAACCCCCCTCCCCCCACCTTGCCAGTGAGCAAGGAGAGTCCTTGCCACTTTGAAAGCTACCTGACATGACAGGGAGACCTAGAGAAGTCTGACTGTCATCTTAAGATCATAAAAGCTTTCCACTTACAGTGTAGCTCTAATTTTTATCCAAAAATGTGTATAGGTTGCAATCTAACATTTGAAAATTCACTGAGTAATTAATTTAAAGATGGCAAGAGGAAAAAAAGAGAGAGAGAAAATGAACAGCATCAGTTAAAGATTTTAAAAGCGCAATCGATGGGTCAACTTAAAAATAGTTACAACCTAAAAGCTGAGAGTTAGGCTTCAGGACTTCAAGCCCAGGACACAGCATCTCAAGTGACCCTGAGAGGAGGTGAGGGGAGGAGCCAGGTTATATAGAGGTTTCATAATAAAAGGCAGGTAGTCTGAACATCGAAAGATTATTGTTATTTAAAGAAAACCAGAATTCCCAACTGAAGGAATTTAGTTGTTTTCTGTGTGTGGGAAGATGTAAGAGTCTGGGCTCCTTTGACATCAAAGAAATCCTGGGCCAGT
This sequence comes from Bos javanicus, assembly GCF_032452875.1. NCBI lineage: Eukaryota > Metazoa > Chordata > Mammalia > Artiodactyla > Bovidae > Bos > Bos javanicus. Next base: position 9,031,570 of record NC_083878.1, read on the forward strand.
ATCCCGTGGTTTTTTTGTTTTTTTTTTCATCCTGACCTCCCCTGGGGCTCACTGTAGGGAGTGGCTGAAGTCTGATGGCTGCTAGATGGCAGGTATTCTCCTTCCTGAGTGCCCTCAGAGCTCACTAGCTCACCTTAGGGGGCTGAAATAGCTGATGAGTGTGACATCCTTGTTTACTGATACGGCAGGAAATATTCCATTTCTCAGATGTATAGTTGCTTATTCCAATAACATTTTCTATGTTCTAGACCCTTAACTAAACACTGAGATTCAGAAAGAAATAATATCAATATAAAATATTTCCTAGTAAATATAACTGAGTGGGTCCTAACAACCTATGGAATATTCCAAGGGTCCATTTTTTTTTCTTTGCTATGCTGGGTATTCTGCTAAAACAGTGTATAAATTTGAAAAGAGAGGAAAAGGCTTGCTAACAGCCATGAGTTGAAACAGTGTGATGACCAATTCAACCAGTTTCTTAAGTCAATTAGAGAAGATCTTTAAGATATCCAATTTGATGTATTATTCACTTGGGAATTAACAGAGAATGGATCTTGATATAAATTCCTCGAGGTTTTATTATATTGACATTTCAGTGGATAGATAATTTATAGAACCCCTGGGTATGTTACTATCAAGGATGCTATTGATCCTATCAGCAGTATTAGCTTGCAATTTTCCCTCATAACTATTTATGCAGCCCCCCATGATTTATAATTCAGCAGGAATCATTGTCTGTGGCTGTTGCAATTTGCTTTCCATAGAGTACTGAGAATGTGTCCCGAAACGAGGCTTGATTTTAAGCCCAAAGATTTGGGGTTTTGTTTTAGGAAATCAGAGAGTTGATCAAGGAAGTTTTAGAATTAGAAGTCATCGTTAAGGATGAGAAGGAAACATTAGTCTTTTATTAGTTTCGTGAGGTGGATCAGAGATAAGCAGTGGCAAAGTGGGAGAACGCAGATAAAATCAGAGCATTTCCATGAGGGCAGAGTGAGAGGAAATGAGCAGGAATCTGATGCTTGAACAAAGTTGTCTCTTACTTTTCCTTGACCTCAAGGCTGCTGGCTCGTCTGGGAGCTGCTACTGCATTTCTGCAGATGAGGACACGGGGCCGGGATCTGGGAGCCAGGCTGAGGGAGAGGTTCGGCTTTCCTGGCTTAGTTGAAGGATGGCAACATCAAGGTGATGACACAAAACGTGCTCAGTGACTTTTCCCTCTCTCTGGTGAGGACAAAATGAAAGGACACGGACTTAGAAGGATATTGAAGCTCAGAGTGATGCAGAATGGGAGAGGTGTGTTCACAGTTCAAGGTGCATGCCTAGGAAGCTTCAAGGTGCTCTAGGGCAGGGGTCCCCAACCTCTAGGATCTAACACTTGATGATCTGAGGTGGGAATAATGTAATAATAATAGAGATAAAGTGCACAATAAATGTAGCATGCTCATATCATCCCAAAACCATCCTCCGCACGCCCCCAGTCTGTGGAAAAATTGTCTTCCGTGAAACCAGTCTCCGGTGCCAACAAGGTTGAGGACCAGTCCTTTCGGGGATTGGACAGGAATGCACTGATTTAGGTCTTCATGACTGAGGGTAGCAAAAATCCCAGAGCTATAACTCATGCTTTTGCTGGAACTTCATCTCCGAGATAACAGGTTCCCACTCACAGAAGCCTGTCAGTGTATTTAAAGCAAAGGTAACGTGTAAGTCTGCACCACAGGGCAGCCGGCCACGAGCACACACAGTGGCCTTGTTCTCCTGCAGCTTGAATTGGTCCGAGAACATGATACCTCCTGGCTACATGGGACCAACGCGTGTTCGCATATCAGAGTCCACCTGGACCAGGGCTCGCAGATGCCTGCCCTTTGTATAGCGTGACTCAGTGGAGAGACTTCTGGCAAAGCCTCATCAGGAATGTTATTTCCCTTCCCTGCACACTCCTGCTAGAACAGAGAGGCAAGACACCATTAACATTTGCTTTCTTAATCTAAGGGATGCACGGAGCCCCTTGTCTTGTAATACACAGTCTGTCTCATTCATAAAGTCTTGTCCTGGGAAATGCCTCATTCATTTCTGCAGAAGCCCCGCAGTTGGGTGAGCAGGGGCATTGAAAACCTTGGGAGCTGGAGGACAATAGTGGAGTCTTGGCAGCGGCCCCAAGGCTGCTCTAGCAACGTGCGCCAACGCCAGGGAGCAGATAAACGCCACGGTTGTTTACTGGTCTCTCTGGAGCAAAAGCATCTCTTTGCCTGGAATAAAGATGCCAGATCCTAGGGACCCCTAGAAAATGATGAGCTTTGCCGCGGATGGGCACGAAGCCGTGGACCGCAGGACAGTGGGGCATTCTGCCTGAAAGCACTTGCTGTTCAGAGAGCAGACAGGGACTGTGGGACTCGGCTGTTGGTCAAGGGTGAGCCGTCTGCCTCTCCCACTGGGTATTACACGGGGGTGCCACCGCATGCTCCCGGGAGAGCTGACCTCCTCCTCCTCTGCCACCAAAGATACACAGCTCTCTTTCAGAATCGCATCACAGGCAACTTCCATCTTTCCAATAAGGCCCATGTTAGTAATTGCAAAATAATAAACATGACAAAATTCAGATTGATAGAGCATCCGGCATCGGTCCTGGGGTGGAGAGAGCCTTGTGGAATCTGAAGCCTAATAGATCTGTGTGTATTTCTCCCACGGCCACATAATGTGACTGATTTACAAGAGTTTAACTCAAGTGTTAATCTGACAGTGACGGAGAGCTCCTCGCCTGAGCGTCACTTGCACTATCATATTAGTTGCCTCCTCTATTAAAGCAGCGCGGTCGATAATTGGGATGCTTGTACATCTAGTGGTTCTGACAAGTCTCTCCCCGAGTCGCAGATGGGCGGTCTGGCTCTCTGCTCAGCCCAACGGCGGCCCATCCTTTCCACTGAGAAAGGATTGTTCTCCTTGCATTGTGGAACAAGGGCAGTTCAGGGAAAGTGAGACTGTGCGTGGCTACCTGCTGGTGTGGAGTAAAATAAGATGGACATGATACTGGGCTGGGAGGACAATTAAATCTATTTTGCACCAATGTGTGGCCGGACAGATGACTTTCCACATGGCAGAGCTTTATGATCTTTAAGGTAGACTGAACTAATAGATTGGTGTGGAACGCGCTAAAGTTACCAAGGATGAGAAAGCAGACAGGAGTGCATTTGAACTGCAGGTTTCTCATATGGTCCGCGCCCTGCTGAGTTTTTATAGTTCCTGGCTTTCAAAAAGCCTGTTTCAAAGAGGTTTGCGCTAGACTGGGCATGCAGTTTTGCTCTGCAGATATTGTCGCTACCGATTTAGTGGAATGCAATTAGGAAGCCTAAATTAAGTGGTAATGGAGAACCAGCTCTTGAAACTGGGGTTTCCACGGCAACCACTGCTTACAATACAGCCTTCAGTTAGTTTTCCCACTTTATCTGCAAAATGCACAATTGAGCTTTAAAACAGCTCGGCGCTGGAAAACGCACTGTAAACAACTGTTTGCGATGAGAGTTTTACACTGTCTTTAAATACAACAAACTATCACATAAAATTGGCTTGTCCGCACTCATAAAGCAAAATCTGAGTTACCAATTGGTGAGTGATTTTTTTTTGAAGGTATTTATTCTTTTTTCCCACTGGGGGGTTTGTTTTTAATGCAAGACGTCACGAGTCATCAGGTCTCTTTAACGGTGGTCATTCCTGCTCCCCTGACAATCTCCAGATCCCAACAGGCCCTCGATAAAATGCATTTTTCATGCCAGCAAATGCAGAGTTGACTTAAGTAAATGCTCAGTGTTCTCCTTCCCAAGTTTCCTTTCATATTTTGATACCATTTCCAAGATTTTTCTTGTATTTCCTCTTTGCAACATGTTGCCTCTCAAGACTTTCCTGTTTACTGACTTGTGTTTGGATTACTATTCTTTTGTAATTTTTTTTAAAAAAACACTTAAAAAAATTTTTTTTAATTAAAAAGAAAATTTTTAAATTTTATTGGAGTATAGTTGCTTTACAGTGTTGAGTTAGTTTCTAAAGTATGGCAAAGTGAATCAGTTATACGTACACATATATGCCTCTTTTTTATATTTCCTTCCGGTTTAGGTCACCACAGAGCTCAGAGTAGAGTTCCCCGTGGTAAACAGTAGGTTCCTGTTGGTTATCTATTTCATATATAGTATCAATAGTGCGCATGTGTCAGTACTAATCTCCTAATTCATCCCATTTCCCTCTTCCCCCTTGGTATTCATGATTTGTTCTTTGTATCTTTGTCTCTACTTCTGCTTTGTAAATATTTAATAAGATTGTCTATACCAATTTTCTCAGATTCCACATATACGCATTAATATACGCTATTTGTTTTCCTTTCTAGCCTCCTGAAGCTCAAGCTTCATCTCTCCATACATTCAAGGGTTAACCATCTTGGAACTTCTTGTGCCAACAAAGGTAGGTAAGACAGAGTTCAAAGAGCATATCAAAGTAGGTGTATTTTTAAACACATGGGTGTTTAACCATGGAGAATTTGTACTTTTGTAAACTCCCTTTTCTTTCAGAGTAGGGAATCCATATTTTATTATAGGGCTGTCACATTTCTTCAGGTGTATTAGGAATACACATAAACACACATAGACAGCTATGTGGACAAATGAAGTATTTTAGTAGGGAAAAAAGTCAAATTGGGTTCCACAAAGAGGAAGAGAATATGGAATGAAATTTGGGGTCTCCTAGCTGGAACCCTGTGTTTAATTGCCAGTCGTAACAGGATGAGCAATGGAACATGTCCGGACAGATCCAGACAGCTGGGGAAAACTCATGACTCCTGAGCAGCACAGACAGTCTCATTTCTCCCGGCAGTTTAAGCTCTGTCCAGGCTGTCGTGTTACATGTGTGCTACTGAGAACACGCAGAGAGGGGCAGGAATCTTGTGTGTGTCATTAGAGTGCTTCCCATTTATGTGGCTTTGGGTGTCAGGGGTCGTTTCTGCCTCTCTGTCTGATGTATTCACCGCAGCCCTGCTTCTCCAGGTGAGGAGCGTGTCCTTCCCAGCCAGCCCGGACCTTCCCGAGTGGAGCCCGGCTCTTTGAATTCTGACTTATTGCAGTCTCAGTGCTGACCTAAAGCGGATTTAGGTGGTACCGGTGCTTTATAGAAAACTGTTTTTCTCACTACTCAGGACTACTGTGGAAGCGGGTTCTACCATTTCCACAGTTTTAGAATGTAACTGTTGAATAAACCAAAGAATCCCCTAAAAAAAATGGGGGCCGATATTTTAACAAGGCTTGTAGTATTTTGAAAAGGATTTTTGCTGCATATCCTGACATTTTTGTAAACTCAACCAGAGCTTTATTGTAGCTCTTTGTTATGAAAATATGTCTGTCAACTTAAATCTTTAAGAATCAAAACTGGAGAAATTGTACACATCCTTTGGTTCAGTCACTGATAAACTTGAGAGATATCGTGCAACTACCGATGAAACACTGTTTAAAAATGTTAATTCAATGAGCTTTAAATTTTTTTTTTTAATGAGCTTTAAATTAAAATCTTCCATGGAGAAGGAAATGGCAGCCCACTCCAATATTCTTGCCTGGAAAATCCTATGGACAGAGGAGCCTGGCAGGCTACAGTCCATGGGATCACAAAAAAGTCAGTTGTTTGAGTAACTTAGCAAAAACACGTGGGGAGAACCCCGAAGTAGACCTGTGGTCACAACTCTTGGTCAGCATCTTTCAACATGGCTGGTACTTTCTCCAGAATCAGAAGGACACACAGAATTCTCATCCTCTGGCAACAATCTGCATGCTGATGTTTATGAGCAAAGGGGAGGTTTCTGTGTAAGGAAATAGCTTGCATGCGTGCTAAGTCGCCTCAGTCGTCTCTGACTCATGTGACCCTATGGACCATAGCCCACCAGGCTCCTCTGTCCATGGGATTCTCCAGGCAAGAATACCGGAGTGGGTTGCCATGCCCTCCTCCAGGGGATCTTCCCAACCCAGCGATGGAACCCCCGTCTTTTGTGTCTCCTGCATTGGTAGGCCAAGTCCTTTACCACTAGGGCCACCTGGATTGATAAAGGAATAGCTTAGCATATGCCAAAACTATGCTTTTTGAAAAGTGCATTTTTAGACTAAACATAACTTCACTGATTTGCCCTTTCCAGGGAGCAGATTTTAATTCAGGTCTCAAAGGCTACATCACAGCAAAGGTCACATGAAATCAGAAGGTCCCAGAGCATTTTACTACAGAGCTCTCCTCCTTACTGTACAAAAACACCCCACGCACTCCAGGATCAGGGTGTCTGGGACCCCCAGGGACCTACCTTACACATGTCTGCCTATGAGCACACGCCCCTGCTTCCCTGGGAAGAATGGTCACCACAAACATTCAGCTCCTGCCCAGCTTCCAGCCCTAGAAAATCATGCCCTGAAAAGAAAAGCATCACCACCAAATTCTTATAAAGTTACGACTATCCCCTTTAACTCTTTTAATTTCCTTCTTCTACTACTTAAACTTTAATTTCAGATATCTTCTATATAACACGGAAGTCACGTTCCAGACTGAATGAAAAGGAAAATTAACTTGAAGCATAGGATGGACGTTTTTTGCCTTATATTTCATCTTAATAAGTCAAAGTCAACCTGAATAATGGGGATATTATTAATCTATCTCCACTTTTCTACTTTAAGTCACAACTTACATTTTGGTTCCGATTGGTGTTATTTTAATTAGGGTAATGAATGTTTCACATTTTATTATGAGGGCAGCACATATAAAAGTGTGCTGGGGAAGTTCTATTGGATCTTTGTGATTCATTTCAGTTTTGAGAATTAACTGTGTGTTTCATCTTTTAATGAATATGTAAGTGTTGAATTTATTTTGGAAACTATGGCTAAGTTATTGTGTCAAATTATTATATTTCATTCTGTCTCCACTGACGGGGAAGAGGGTGCTGAGGGTGGATGTGCGAATTTTTTCTTAAGCTATGTTCTTTTTATGTATGTAAGGAGCCCAAAGGTTGAAGCATATAAAAATGCTGTCTGCCATGAACCTGCGAAATTGAAATAAATATGGTCGGTAAAAGAAGATGATCTCTGTTTTGATTACACAGAAATGCCTTTGTAGTCCTTTTCTTTCAGGTGAAATAAACATCTATGCAATAAGCATAATAAATATGTTTCTAAGCATGGTGTATTATAATTGTAATTAGCTCTGCCTCTTACAAGGTGGCACGCATCAGATTACGTCTAATTACTCCCTAGCAGTTCGCTGGTTTCCTATTTTTGTGCAAAGTCTCACAATACATCTTTAAAACCATAAAGACACTTATGCCTTATACTGAGGGCTCTATGGGCAACTTGCATTCTTGTTCTTTATATCTGAGGGAAAAATGAGAGGTGAGCATCATCACAGATCTCCTTCTGCACCAGGCAGTCTGTGCAGACTGGAGAATCAAAGCCTGATAGACTGGCAGATATTCAGTAATAAATTCTTGTGTTTATAGGCTTTTTCTTGACAAAGTAGCTGGTGATGCCATAGAAATTGATTATTTGTGATGTTCTTATCACTGCTTAAAATATCTAATTACTTTTACACCACGGATTTGGATTTGACTCTCTGAAAACAGAGAAATTAATAAAGTCTTTTAACTGGACAGACCGTCCCAGGGCACAGGGTGTTGATAGGGAACCTGACCTGAACAAATGGCGTCGTATTTTATTTCAATGAAATTTAAGATCTCAGAAATTAAGACACAGCCGAGTTTTCTATGGTTCAGAAGCTTCTTTCATTTTCTGGTCTTATTTAAATTTTTATTTTTAAAATTTTTAATTGGAGGATAATTGGGATTTTCCTGGTGGCTCAGTGGTAAAGAACCATGGGCCAATGCAGGAGGTGTGGGCTCGATCCGTGGGTTGGACAGATCCCCTGGAGAAGAGAATAGCAACCCACTGCAGTATTCTTGCCTGGAGAATCCCATGGACAGAGGAGCCTGGCAGGCTACAGTCCCATGGTATCACAAAGAGTAGGACATGACTTAGCAACTAAATAACAACAAAATTACTTTGCAATGTTGTGTTTGTTTCTGCTGTACAACAACCTGAATCAGCTCAATGTATACATTTGCCCCTCCTTCTTGAGCCTCCCTCCCCCACCACGTCCCAACCCCACCTCCCACCGTCTGGGTCGTCACAGAGCACTGAGCTGAGCTTCCTGTGCTATACAGCAAAAAGTTTCTTTTAATAAAGACTTTATACCCAATAGAAAGTGCTCATAGTGTATAGCATTACTTAAAACACATGGGCATTTCTAAATGTATTTTCCATAGATATAACATACCCTATAATGTTTATTTTAATTAGCACACGGTAAGTGACTTGGGATTCTGTGGATGATCTTAAATGAGTATAGAAGTTAACAAAATTAAAAAGCTAATTAAAATGAAAGACAGAAAGGTAAATGAAAAGGACTAATCTTCCAGAAAAAAATAACATGATCACAGAGCAATAATCTAATATCAATAGTTGTTGCTAAGTCATGTCTGACTCTTTGCAACCCCATGGACTGTAGCCCATCAGGCTCCTGTGTCCATGGGATTTCCCAGGCAAGAATCCTGGAGTGAGTTGCCATTTCCTTCTCCAGGGGACCTTCCCAACCCAGGGATCGAACCTGCATCTCCTGCATTGGCAGGTGGATTATTTACCACTGAGTCACCAGGGAAGCCCATCCTAATTGTAACTACACTTAATTATCCAATTTAACAGTTCTAGATATTACCTGCTCTCTTGATTACATAGCAATATATCAATTCATAACTAAATATTATGTCAATACCTTTCAATACCTTTCGGAGAAGGCAATGGCACCCCACTCCAGTACTCTTGCCTGGAAAATCCCAGGGACGGGGGAGCCTGGTGGGCTGCCGTCTATGGGGTCACACAGTCGGACACGACTGAAGCGAATTAGCAGCAGCAGCAGCAGCCCCAGTATTATAAGCTGATGCTCTTGACTTACAGTGATCTAACAATCAGGCTATATATCTTAACCACTCAGTTATGTACAACTCTTTGTACAACTACCCCATAGACTGTAGTCTGCCAGGCTCCTCTGTCCATGAGATTTTCCAGGCAAGAAATACTGGAGTGGGTAGCCATTCCCTTCTCCAGGGGATCTTCCCAACCCAGGGATCAAACCCGGGTCCGCTTCACTGCAGGTGGATTCTTTACTCTCTGAGCTACCAATTAGGGATTGAGTTGAACCAACTGCCTTCTGTCCTAGTTGGAAATAGCTCCATCGATCCTTCAACCTGAGCATGTCTGCCTTGATAAGCTCAGAGGAAATTTTTATTCTTGCTAAAACTTCATAGATGAATTCCGTAGGTGAGCCCTCCTAAAACATAGTCCCAAGCTAAGTCTGCTTCCACCTTCCTTACCCCTATTACTCTGCAAACCTAGGACCCTCTCAGCAAATCTTCTTCTCTTCTTTTATCCTTAAGTAAAGTGTAGTTGATCTACGATGTAAATTTCTGCTGTACAGCAAAGTGATTCAGTTATCATATACATTCTTTTCCATTGTGGTTTATCACAAGGTACTGAATATGGTGCCTTGTGCTCTCCAGTGGGACCTTGTTGTTTATCCTTCCTCTACATAATAGTTGGCATCTACTCACCCCCACCCCCCACTCCATCCCTCCTTCAGCCCCTCCTCCTTGGCAATCACAGGTCCGTTCTCTATGTCTGCGAGCCTGTTTCTGTTTTACAGATAAGTTCATTTTGTCATATGTTAGATTCCACAGACAAGCAGCATCATACGGTGTTTTTCTTTTGCTGGCTCATTTCACTTAGTATGATAGTCTCTAGGTGCATCTGTGTTGCTGCAAATGGCACCGCTTCATTTTTGTGGCTGAGTAGTATTTCACCGTATGTATGTGCCGCATCTTTGTGCCACATCCGCTGCTCTGCTGATGGACATTTAGGTTGCTTCCATGTCTTGGCTACTGTGAATGGTGCTGCTATGAACATAGAGGTGCAGGTATGTTTTCGAATTATGGTTTTGTCCCACAAACACTGATCATCTCACAGTTTCTGAGGCTCAGGCATCCAGGAGGGAGTCGGCTGGCCAGGTCTGGCTCCAGATCTCTTGTGAGGACACAGTTGCTGTGTCCACTGATGGCTTGTCTGGGGCAGAGGACCAGCTCCCATGCATACCCAGGTGCTGTGGGCCCAAGTCTTCCCCTGGCTGTTCACAGAGGCCTCAGTGCCACACTGCCTGGCCTTCCCTACAGGACTGCTGGCCACAGAGCAGCTGGCTTCACACCCCATCCGATGACCCAAGAAAGAGCAGGTGACCATGATGGAAACCACAGTGTCTTAGACACAAGTCTCAAAATTGACCACCATCACTCTGTTGGGGTCTATTGCTCATGCAGACCCACCCTGATGCCAACTCTCCACAAGACTGGGGCACCGCCATGAGGTGGGGCTTATCGGGGGCAATCCTAGAGCCTGGCAAGCGCACCAAATTTTCATTTTGCTGAATCTTTTATTAATATCTGATGTCACAATTGCTTCATAAATACAGATGAAACTAATTATAAAATGCTAAAATATAATACTGATATGTGAGCAATATTCCACCTTAATTTCATACAGCTATATGAAAAACACATTACTTTCTCCTTGTTTTTCTAACTTTGCCAAGAACAAGTCTGTATCTGCTGGCTTTATTTACCATCACCTATTACCCCAGCTAGAACAGGTATTCTGTCTCTAACTGACTGCTAGATACCCCGTGGCAACAACAGTCATGAATATAAAGTAGGAGACATAGAAACGTTCCTCAAATGAATGAATGATGAACACATTACCTTGGGTTGGTAATTAGCCACAGATGAAAGATCAAAACAGTGATCTTGGGCCTCAACCTGAAGCCATTCTTTTTTTTTTTTTTAAGGATGATTATTCAAGTATGAAGTTCTTACTCTATACATAAAATGGTGTAATTTTATTTTCTATCTCCATCTCATTTTTTTTTAATTTTTACTGGAATATAATTATTTTACAATGTTGTGTTAGTTTCTGGTGTACAGCAAAGTGAATCAGCTGTAAGTATGTGTATATATGCCCTCTTTTTTTGGATTTCTTTCCCATTTAGGTCACCACAGAGCACTGAGTAGACTTCCCTGTGCTGCACAGCTGAAATCATTCTTTACAACCAAAAGGACAGAATTGGTCCAGCTGAATGCATGCATGGTGAACTAAATCCATGGCCTCACAGAGCCTCAACTTAGACACACATCTCACAGGCACACCCAGGAACTATTTGCAAGGTACCGAGGGCAGGAATATGTCAAGACTGAGGAATAACGTTCATGGGATTTCATCTTTAGATGAAATGTACATCTAAGTGCATATATTGAGAAACATAGTCTTAAAGGAAAGACTGTGGCTGAAATTCTCATCTTAGCTGAATTTCCATGTCAATTTGAAGGGTTATATAACCAAGATAGGAGAAGGCAATGGCACCCCACTCCAGTACTCTTGCCTGGAAAATCCCATGGATGGAGGAGCCTGGTGGGCTGCAGTCATGGGGTCGCAAAGAGTCTGACATGACTGAGCGACTTCACTTTCACTTTTCACTTTCCTGCATTGGAGAATGAAATGGCAACCCACTCCAGTGTTCTTGCCTGGAGAATCCCAGGGACGGGGGAGCCTGGTGGGCTGCTGTCTATGGGGTCACCCAGAATCAGACACGACTGAAGCGACTTAGCAGCAGCAGCAGCAGCATAACCAAGATGGAGAAGACTCGAGAGTCCCTTGAACTGCAAGGAGATCAAACCAGTCAATCCTAAAGGAAATGAACCCTGAATATTCACTGGAAGGACTGATGCTGAAGCTGAAGCTCCAATACTTTGGCCACCTGATGTGACGAGCTGACTCATTGGAAAAGACCCTGATGCTGGGAAAGATTGAGGGCAGGAGAAGAAGGGGGTGATAGAGGATGAAATGGTTGGATGGCATCACTGACTCAATGGACATGAGTTTGAGCAAACTCTGAGAGATAGTGAAAGTCAGGGAAGCCTGGCATGCTGCAGTTCATGGGGTTGCAAAGAGTCAGACACGACTGAGTGACTGAACAACAACCATACCGAGGCCAGGTGGGGTAACATTTCTGTTCCAGGTCACAGAGTCAGATCCAATCAAGATTTCTCCCCCTCTTGCTCTTACACTAGCTGGGATCATGCCCACCCCACACTCCCTCCCACTTCAGGATGGGAAAGATCAGCCTGGGGTGGCCCTGGGGTCCACAGACATTTGCCCTCCCCTCTCCCCAGTCCAAAGCAGGAAGTCAGGGCAGCCCCACCACCCATATGTACCTGGAGGCCCCGCATACCCACCCCCCATCAATTCTAAGAAGCCAGAGCCAAGGTGAGCTCAGCTTTTACAGTTCATTGCTGAGAAACCCTCCCCTCCCAAAGAAAGCTTAGTAAAGTGAGTTATAACTCAGTCTACAAATGTGCTTGACAAACCCTTCTGCTGTTCTTCATTCTGACACACCCTGTCTAATGCAACAGGTGTGTTCCTTTAAAAAAGGAAAAAGGAATTAATTTTAAAAAACACACTAATAATTTAAATTCACTAGAGAGTTAGCTATTTAGAGGAAACCTGTTGTAAATCCTTTCACAAACTGAAGACCATTTAAGTAATTACCCTCTAATTTACGTGCTCTGCTAGGTCAACTATTTAAATGTCTGACTTTCTTAATTCGAGGCATACCTGCACTTACAGACCCGCTTTAAAACTCATTATAGCTAACAAAAGTATTTCCTTCTTTTCTTTAACAGAAAAAAAGAAACAGTATTTTGGTGAAATAGGCAGAAGATTTCTATTTTCCTGGCAACTCTTCTAACACCAGCAAAGAAGATTTCTAACTGATCTAGACAATATGATCTAAAATCAAATTATCTTATATCACAGGTTTTATATATTATATCTTTAAAATGTATTGTGAGCACATACATCTTAAGTTCCTACAATTTGTATTTAATCTTTAAACTCCTATCATTTGTATTTAACCAGGTTCTCCTGTCCCATCACTTCATGGCAAATAGATGGGGAAACAGTGGAAACAGTGTCAGACTTTATTTTTGGGGGCTTCAAAATCACTGCAGATGGTGACTGCAGCCATAAAATTAAAAGACACTTACTCCCTGGAAGGAAAGTTATGACCAAACTAGACAGCGTATTAAAAAACAAAGACATTACTTTGCCAACAAAGGTCCGTCTAGTTGAGGCTATGGTTTATCCAGTAGTCATGCATGGATCTGAGAGTTGGACTATAAAGAAAGCTGAGCTCAGAAGAATTGATGCTTTTGAACTGTGGTGTTGGAGAAGACTCTTAAGAGTCCCTTGGATGCAAGGAGATCCAACCAGTCCATCCTAAAGGAGATCAGTCCTGAATGTTCATTGGAAGGACTGATGTTGAAGCTGAAACTCCAATACTTTGGCCACCTGATGCAAAGAACTGACTCATTTGAAAAGACCCTGATGCTGGGAAAGATTGAGGGCAGGAGGAAAAGGGGACGACAGAGGATGAGATGTTGGATGGCATCATCGACTCAGTAGGCATGAGTTTGGGTAAACTCTGGGAGTTGGTGATGGACAGGGAGGCCTGGCGTCCTGCAGTTCATGGGGTCAAAAAGAGTCGGACACGACTGAGCAACAGAAATGAACTGAACTAATGCCTACAGTGGTGAACCATGACATGTTTTTATTTCTTCATAAACTTAGTTTTTAAAAAGCAATCCACTAGATTAAGTTCATCATAAGAAAATTAGAAATATTTGAAAATATTCTTTTAAAAAGTTAGCTTCTGCATGTCATTAAGCCAAAATAAAAAAACTCAGTAATAATGTGGTCTTCCAATCTTGGTCTTTTTCTGATGAACAAAAACTTGCCACAGCACAGAATACCAGAATTCCCAAACCCAGAAGAAACAAAATACTGTCTGTAATGAGGGTTTGGAGCTAGCTACTTGGCCATGAAAGAGAAGACCTTGAAAGAGCAAAAGCAACAGAGGCAGGGCTTCACTGATGGCTCAGTGGTAAAGAATCTGCCTGCCAATGCAGGAGGCTCCGGTGAAATCCCTGGCCCGGAAACCTCCCACGTGCCGGTGAGCAACTAAGCCCATGCGCCACAACTCTGAGCTAGAGCCTGGGAGCTGCAGCTACTGAGTCTGTGCACAGCAACTACCGAAGCCCACATGCCCCCGAGCCCATGCTCCACGACAAGAGGAGCCACCACAATGAAAAGCCCGCACACAGCTACTACAGAGCAGCTCCTGCTCTGGACAACTAGAGAAACGCCCACACAGCAGTAGCCCACCCCCGAAAAAAAATCCACTGTCCTTCCCTTGAAATGGCAGCAGAAGCCTCTTTGGCTCTGACAGAAAAAACAAAAACAAAAAACAGAAGGCACAGGGTGCTGCTGAGTCCTGTGGACAAGACCTAGGGGACCAGAAAAACGCAGGTATTCCTGCGACCTGCCCAGACTGGCCACCGCTGACCTCCCGAGATGCCCTTCACCTGAAGTCTAGCGTGCATGGCGCCCCCTAGAGCGCAGGTCGGGAACAGCTCCCCACCCAGGTGACCCAGACTCGGCTCAGAGGCTCAGGCCTAAACACAGGCTGGAGGAAGGGTGTTGTGGTGACCGCCCCAGTGCCCTGAGCTGCACTCAGAATCACGTGGTGTATGGGCAACCCCAGACAACATGAGCTTTAACTCTTCTACACAACCAGCAACTGCTGCGGACACCCAGTGTGACCTCTGGATGTGGTCAGTGTGCATGACCTTTAAGGGCAAACGGGTGAAGCATCCATACAGCCAGAGAGCCTGATGAGCCCCGTAGATAGGACCGTGCGGGTTCAGAGCCGCATGTGTCACAAATCTGACCTGTAGTGGGGATGGCACTCAGACAGGGGACTGCCCAACTGGCTGACATCGGGAAGCGGCACCCAGGATACTTCCAGAGTGTGTGACCACCTCCCAGGGGAGGGACATGCACGCAGTCTGTCCAGTGACACTTGGCTCTTTCTGCTCCAGGTGTGAATAGTGACCACACCTTCATCATCACCGTCACAGCTAACATTCCTGTAGAGCAAGGGTCCCCAACCCTCGGGATCTAGTGCCTGACCATCTGAGGTGGGGCTGATGTAATAATCATAGAAATAAAGTGCACAGGAAATGTAGTGCACTTGAGTCATCTCAAAACCATCCCCCCCCCCCCCACCACATCCCTGTCCTGGACCATGGAAACACTGTCCATGAAGCCCATCCCTGGTGCCAAACACGCTGGGGACCGCTGCTTTAGAGTGCTTTGAGCACTTACCTGCTGACTGTACACCACCCCGTGAGCATCCGCAGCATCCCCACTCCAGCCCAACTGCCATTCATCGTGGATGCAGCACTTCACTCCCGCTCCTCACACCTCTGACCTCTGGCCCCAAGGCCCTCCCTGAGGCTGCAAGGAGAGCCCACAGAACCCAGTTCAGCACTCGCCATATGCAACTGAGAAGCCGAGAGCACGGACCACCCTGGGTCAGAGGCATCCAGTTCTGAGATCCTGCATGGCCTAAGGTCCTGGAGCCTCAGCTGCTGGTGGGAGCTCTTTCTCCCCTACCAGGCCTCTCTCCCCACAACCTCCCAATCCTGCTCCCAGAAAGAACTTGTATGTCAGCCTTTGGTTTTGGCTTAGCTGGGATGGCTGGTGACAGGGCAGCCCTGGAGAGCAGAGGCTCAGAAGAAGACCTGGGAGCTGGATAACCAGCCAGTCAGATGGCAGTAAGGATGCCTGTGCTGTCACAGGCGCTGGGATTCCGGTCTGTGATTGGTGGGGCTGCAGAGCATGTGGGCATGAAGCAGAGCTTAGCAACGGCCATGGCATTGAAACGGCATGGGGCAAGCATCACTGTAAATATCATGGAGGGGTTTTTTCCATTGCTTTGAAAATCTCAAAAAAGAAAAACAGGTCACTATGCACCTTTCAGAACGTAAAGAATGAACAACCCGAAGAGTGAACCCTGATGTAAGCTGTGGACTTTAGTTAATAATATCATTGATATTATCAATATTATTGAACCAATCAATATTGGCTCATCAATGTTAACAAATGCACCACATTAATGCAAGATGTTACTAGTGGAGGAGACTAGCTGGGGAGACTCGGTGGGGTAGGGAGGGGAGGGGGTACAGGGGCCTTCTCTGCAATGTTAGTAAATCACAAACACTATCCCTCTTTGAGGTAAGTAAAAAGTATCTGAAATTGGTGAATTCTTGATTTCCTAAAAAATTGTTTTACCAACTTAATTTTTCTGAGATAACCACTTTTATAAGACTAAAATTGTTTTACAAATTAAAACATATATTGTTTTATTAATACTGTCATCAGATATCTGCTTCAGAAAAAACAGACAGCTTAGTTATTTTCTATCATGGGTGACTTTTGAGGTTGTCTCTTGATCTTGGGATAAACACACACACTTTGTGAACATGGTATACATAAAGAAAGATTTTGTGCAAGGGGTTAGATCTCCATTTACTTTTGGTGTTGTTACTATCTGGCTATATGACACTGGACAAGTCTTCAGCCTTGTGTAGTATTTAAGGTTACTCTGTATTTCCTAAAAACTATTAGTTTGGTCTGTGACTAAGCATGGAAGTGTCAGTCAAGTGGCATAAATTCCTGAAAGTTACCAAGAAGTGAAAACGGGAGTTCTGCTGCCTGTTACTTTAAATTTTTAAATATTAACCAAGCTTGAGCTTTTCTGAAAATTAACCTGAGAACCAGAAGGGCAAGTTATTGCTGCAAACCCAACTCTAATTAAGCCCGTCCGTGAAAAAGCGGGAACGGAGGCAGCGGGCCGTTCTGTGATTTGCCAGAATTAGAATTAAGAATTAGAATAATAATTGGAATTGAGATCCTTATTCCCAAATGTAACAAAGAATTTTGCCACTTCCATCTCGCAGTCCCATCCCCATAACACAGTCGGAGAACGCTGTCACACAGCCGTGCTCTCAAGGTGGGACAATTTGGGTCACAAATCACCCAGACTCTAAGGGGTGATGACTCACCTGGCTCCTTATCACTGCCTCCTTTGCTGTGGCTGTGTATTTTTATCTGGGCTCCACCCCCACTCCCCTTCCAGCACTGATTACTTACCCTCACTCCTCACCCTTTCTTATTAATTTATTAAAGTAGGGGTCCTAGCAGAATCAGGAGAACCCACTTAAGTTAAGAGAACCTTTCCAAGACCCACTGACTCAAGGCGGCCACAACACCAGCCTAACTCAGCTCCCTCTCAGGCAGAACCCTCAGCCACCAGAGCACCAAGCAACTTGTTGCTAAGAGCCAGGCATCCATCTGTTGTTTACTTGGTAACGTGTTGATTGCCTGCTTTTTCCCAGACTTGGACTCCACCCTCAAGTGTAGCATGGGGAGAGAAACACATAACAGATCAAAATCATCCTCCAAGGTGCTGGGACACACGTGAATTATGGTAGAGACACAAAGCAGGGTTGTGAAGCACCTTGGAAAGTCAAGAAAAGATTCCTGGAGGGTGACACCTAGATAGACCTAGGAGACGCAAAGAAGGTTCTAAGGTTCTAAGACTGGGAGGGTTAGATGGGAAAGAGGTCAGCCACAAAAATAAAAGAAATGAGGCTGGAGACACTGGTGGGCTCCAAACCATGAGAGGTTCAGACTTCACCATGCATTGATGGATGATTCAGAAGGACAGGCCAAGCTTAGATGCGCTTCAAAAGCTCATTCCGTTTTGCAAAATGGCAGATGGGGTCAAGAAGAGCAAGACTCTCCTTGATAACAAAATTTTTTAGATTAAAAGATTTTAAAAATTTAAAAAGAGCAAGACCCTCCTTTATAATGAATTTAAAAAATTTAAAACAAATTAAAAATAATAAATTTAAAAAGAAGAGCAAGACCCTCCTTAAAAACGAAATTTTTAAAATTAAAAAAAAGTTGATAAAAAATTTAAAAAGACGAGCAAGACCCCAGAGAGAGATGGATTATTAGGCCATAGCAAGAAGTCAAACTGATTCAATTACTTCTCCAACAAAAATACAAAGTTAACTTCTATTCTATGCCAGATAGCCGGACAATGAGAATCAAAATGGGCCCAGTTCCCGCTCTTGGGAGCCCACGTTTACAGAGAGATCAGCAGCAAGTTTATGATTATCAGTTCAGTTCAGATCAGTTCAGTCGCTCAGTTGTGTCCTACTCTTTGTGACCCCATGAATCACAGCACGCCAGGCTTCCTTGTCCATCGCCAGCTACCGGAGTTCACTCAAACTTGGAGTTCATCAAGTCAGTGATGCCATCCAGCCATCTCATCCTCTGTCATCCCCTTCTCCTCCTGCCCCCAATCCCTCCCAGCATCAGAGTCTTTTCCAACAAGCCAACTCTTTGCATGAGGTGGCCAAAGTTTCAGCTTCAGCTTCAGTCCTTCCAAAGAACACACAGGACTGATCTCCTTTAAGATGGACTGGTTGGATCTCCTTGCTGTCCAAGGGACTCTCAAGAGTCTTCTCCATCACCACAGTTCAAAAGCATCAATTCTTCAGTGCTCAGCTTTCTTCACAGTCCAACTCTCACATCCATACATGACCACTGGAAAAACCATAGCCTTGACTAGATGGACCTTTGTTGGCAAAGTAATGTCTCTGCTTTTGAATATGCTATCTAGGTTGGTCATAACTTTCCTTCCAAGGAATAAGCGTCTGTTAATTTCATGGCTGCAATCACCATCTGCAGTGATTTTGGAGCCCAGAAAAATAAAGTCTGACACTGTTTCTACTGTTTCCCCATCTATTTGCCATGAAGTGATGGGACCAGATGCCATGATCTTCGTTTTCTGAACGTTGAGCTTTAAGCCAGCTTTTTCACTCTCCTCTTTCACTTTCATCAAGAGGCTTTTTAATTCCTCTTCACTTTCTGCCATAAGGGTGGTGTCATCTGCATATCTGAGGTGATTGATATTTCTCCCAGCAATCTTGATTCCCGCTTGTGCTTCTTCCAGCCCAGTGTTTCTCATGATGTACTCTGCATAGAAGTTAAATAAGCAGGGTGACAATATACAGCCTTGATGTACTCCTTTTCCTATTTGGAACCAGTCTGCTGTTCCATGTCCAGTTCTAACTGTTGCTTCCTGACCTGCATATAGGTTTCTCAAGAGGCAAGTCAGGTGGTCAGGTATTCCCATCTCTTTCAGAATTTTCCACAGTTTATTGTGATCCACACAGTCAAAGGCTTTGGCATAGTCAATAAAACAGAAATAGATATTTTTCTGGAACTCTCTTGCTTTTTCCATGATCCAGCGGATGTTGACAATTTGATCTCTGGTTCCTCTGCCTTTTCTAAAATCAGCTTGAACATCTGGAAGTTCACGGTTCATGTATTGCTGAAGCCTGGCTTGGGGAATTTTGAGCATTACTTTACTAGCATGTGAGATGAGTGCAATTGTGTGGTAGTTTGAGCATTCTTTGGCATTGCCTTTCTTTGGGATTGGAATGAAAACGGACCTTTTCCAGTCCTGTGGCCACTGCTGAGTTTTCCAAATTTGCTGGCATATTGAGTGCAATACTTTCACAGCATCATCTTTAAGGATTTGAAAGAGCACAACTGGAATTCTATCACCTCCACTAGTTTTGTTCATAGTGATGCTTTCTAAGGCCCACTTGACTTCACATTCCAGGATGTCTGGCTCTAGGTGAGCGATCACACCATCGTGATTATCTGGGTTGTGAAGCTCTTTTTGTACAGTTCTTCTGTGTATTCTTGCCACCTCTTCTTAATATCTTCTGCTTCTGTTAGGTCCATACCATTTCTGTCCTTTATGAAGCCCATCTTTGCATGAAATGTTCCCTTGGTATCTCTAATTTTCTTGAAGAGATCTCTAGTCTTTCCCATTCTGTTGTTTTCCTCTATTTCTTTGCATTGATCACTGAGGAAAGCTTTCTTATCTCTCCTTGCTATTCTTTGGAACTCTGCATTCAGATGCTTATATCTTTCCTTTTCTCCTTTGCTTTTTGTTTCTCTTCTTTTCACAGCTATTTGTAAGGCCTCCTCAGACAGCCATTTTGCTTTTTTGCATTTATTTTCCATGAGGATGGTCTTGATCCCTGTCTCCTGTACAATGTCACAAACCTCCGTCCGTAGTTCATCGGGCACTCTATCTATCAGATCTAGTCCCTTCAATCTATTTCTCACTTCCACTGTATAATCATAAGGGATTTGATTTAGGTCATACCTGAATGGTCTAGTGGTTTTCCCTACTTTCTTCAATTTCAGTCTGAATTTTGCAATAAGGAGTTCATGATCTGAGCCACAGTCAGCTCCCAGCCTTGTTTTTGCTGACTGTATAGAGCTTCTCCATCTTTGGCTGCAAAGAATATAATAAATCTGATTTTGGTGTTGACCATCTGGTGATGTCCATGTGTATAAACCAAGGTAAATGCTATGGAGGGAAAGTCTGGGCAGGAGGTGAAGTGGGAAACTTTAAGGAAAGGCCAGGAGGTAATGATGGAGGCCTGAGACAAAGTGGTCTCAGGGGAGACGAGGGTCTGACTGATACACAGCTGATCCATCAACCGATGGACTGTGGGGAGTTGAGAGAAGGGAACTCTTGGCTGTCTAGACAGAGAAGGAACACTGTTGAAGGTGTGGATTTAGAAGGAAGAGGCGAAAAATAAAGTGATAAAGTGAGATTTAGACCCTGAATTTGAGGGCTTATGAGAGATTCAAATGAAGATCTTAATAAAGAAGGAAATCTGAAGATGCACCTGAATTTTAAGGGAAAGCTTCCCACAAAAGGGGTCAGGTCTAGAATATAAGTGAAATAGAAACCACTGGAATGGATGAGATTTCCTAGGACAGGAGCCTAATGAAAAAATCGTGATTGCCCAGAAGACATCAGGAGGAAATCCCACATTCCAGAGGTGAACAGACTCAGCAGAGTCTGGCCGCAGTGATGCACCTCACCTCTCTCTCCCACTCCTGTTTGGCAGTAGTTGAAATGAGCATGGGCTTTCCAGGTGGTGCTAGTGGTGAAGAACCCACCTGCCAATGCAGGAGACATAAGAGACTCAGGTTTGATCTCTGGGTCAGAAAGATCCCCTGGAGAAGGGCATGGCAACCCACTCCAGTATTCTTGCCTGGAGAATTCCATGGACAGAGGAACCTGGTGGGCTACAGTCCGTGGGGTTGCAAAGAGTCAGACACGACTGAGCACGCACACACAAAGAGAAAGGCTTTGTATAGGGCACAGACCTAGAAATGTCTCCCATCTCTTCTGCTCACATTTCATTGGCAAGAACCTAAACACAAGACTAAGACTTAAAATACAGTCCCCAGCCCAGAGGCCACACACATGCCTACAGCTAGATTATCACCTTGGAAGAATGGGAAAATAGATTTGGTGAGCAGCCAACCACCTTCACACCAGGATATACCCACAATTCTTGGTTACAAGAACGTGGACCAGGAGTCCGCCCTACACAAAAGCTACAGGAAATCAAGGAAAGAGGATCTAATGAGTTCAAATAAACAATAAACAAAACGCTATTTTACCCAAGTACAAGACTGTGAGCCTGAAGTTTTCACCAATTTACCACAAATCTCCGTTTCACTTAGAACAACCTTTTGAGAACGAAAGACCACACCTTTCTAAGCATATGAAATGGGATTCATCTCAGAAGAAAACTGTTGGATAATAAAAATATTGCTTCGTGACACAGAGGGGTCAAGAATGTGGCCAGGTTGCCTCTGAATCTGCAAATGATGCTGAGCTGGCAATCAAAAAAGTCGAAGGCTCTCCAAACCCTAACATACGGGCCCTAGACACACATATGGTTTCCATCTCCAGCTGATGGAGCTGGATCTAAATGGAGTTGCAAAGCACATATGCAGCTTCATAAACAGAACCAGGTAGATGAGGATACCTTCCAACCCAATGTCCTTTACACGACTCAAGTTTGCTTCTCTGAAATCTAGGCTTTGTTAAAGTTTCCTGGCTGGTCTTGGAGCCTCATAAAATTTGGTTTTCACATGTGCTGGGAAGCTTTAAAGGGCTTGCTTTGTGAGAAGGATAATGAGAAGGCCAGAATTTTCATTTGGGGATAAAGTACATAAAGTAAGCCATCCATAATTTGAACATGTGAAAAGCACCTCAATTATACAAAATTTGGGGATTGACCTTTCCATAAAGCATATTTTCCATTGAAAGAGGTTGACCAATGGAACAGTGATCAATGGAAAAACTAAGACATGTCTATGGTCAAGAAAAATTTTACAGAATTAGAATTGTAGGTTTTCCAGATCCTCTGTTAAAAAGCAGTATTCAGCCTCCCCTAAGGACCATAAACATGGAAATATAAAGAAAAATCTAAAATTATGACTCTAAACTGAGTAAGGGAGTTATAAGGATGTACCCTGGGGACCTAATTCTCCATATTTACTCTAAATTTAGCTAGCTGCTGGTCCATTCTCAGTTTTATCAAGGTAACGGAGACATACACAGGAAAAGCCCTTGCTGAGGGATTGTAGATGGAAATTTTATATCCTATTTTAATTCATAAATGTGCTATATTAACACATTATGTTCCATTAAGCCTCTGTTTGATTTGGGGATGGTTTTAATGGTTTAATTCTTAACTACTTTTGGACTGAGATTGGCTGACTTTACAAGCCCAGTTTCATGATATGATTCCTCTAATTGCTATGGAGCTAGAAAGAAAAAAAAAGATGACTAAAATGATGCTTCTCCTTCCATTGATAAATTGACAAATACAATAATTTTAATAGATTTCTACCCAATCAGCACTATCTAAATACAATAGCTACCAAAATCCTTAATGAAAATATTCCACTGAGGTCTCTCATATTAACCATATCAGCTGTACAAAAACCAAATTTCTCAGAAAATTTCCAACCTCTCTCCTTTGCTTTGTGATGTGGAGGCCTGACAGTAATTGTCTGGATTAATCAATCTACTTTGCTGGGAGAAGGCTAGAGGCCAGCTAGTGTGCAGATCTTATGGTTAAGTTATTGAAACTGTCTTCCTATGAAATAAAGATAGTGTAATTAGTGAATTCAGAGCTCTTCCAAACCAGTCTACAAAATCACACCTCAAGAGCGGACAAATGCATGTTTTCCAGTATGTGTGTTCTGCTCTCTTAAGATTTATCCGATCTGGTAGTTAGGAGCTTGTTCAGTCTGCCTTCCTCTCAACGGTTGATGAGACTGAGATTCGGAGAAGTGAGGTACTTGCCCCTGTTTACGACATCTTTTGACCCCTCCCCCAATGCTCCTTCCCCGTCACAAAGCTCGCTGCCAAACTCTTTCCAGCACCCATCTGGAGGAAAACTCGTTGTGGGAACCCCAAGACCACACAGTCATTGCTAGAATAGCTTTAGTTTCTAGTCAACCATTTCAAAAGCTGAGAGGATGTCACACGAGTGGAAAATGTGGCCGTCACAAGATATTACAGAAAGAAGAGGAAATTTTCCAGGGTCACAGGCTCACGCACAGGCGGCTGCTCTTCTGAGTCAGGCATTTGGGACTCTTTCCAGGGAGAAAAAAAAGGGAAAGATTTTTTTTTATTTGCTCTCTTTTCTCAATAAGACAAGTAAATGTCTCATTTCCAGCCCGCCCACCCGGAAAATGAATGTCATAGCCCCTGGGTCCCATGAACGTTCATCTGCCAAAGACAGGGTCACCTAATCCACATACAGAGCCTGACGCTCCTCATCAAGGGGTGAAAACCAGCCTTTACCTCTCTACTAGGTGTCAGCTCAGGACAGTCTTCTTCTTTGAAAATGAAATTCCGAAAATCAGCTGAGAAAGGTGGCATTTAGTGAGACAGACCCCCTGGCTGTTTGTCCAGCAGTTAGAAAGAGCTTTCCTTTTTAAAGAAGAACACTCTCTAGCCCAGAGTTCCTTGGTGTTTCCCTCTCTATCAAGGGGGTTTCTAAACGCACCGCAGATGGTACGAGTGAGTGGGCTGCCCCCGTGCCCCTTCACCAGCAGTTCGGATTCATCACTAGAATGAAGGCCTCCAAATGCAACCAGCTGCCCCTCTGTGGCTGGAACGCCCTTGTCCTCAGGAACAGCATCAGAGAGTGGAGGACAGAAAAGAGCTTCCCTGGTGGCTCAGGGGTGAAGAATCCACCTGCCGGTGCAGGAGGTACGGGTCTGATAGCTGATCCGGGAAGATTCCACATGCTGCAGAGCAATTAAGCCCACGTTGTTTAGTCGCTCAGTCGTATCTGATTCTTTGCGACCCCATGGACTGTAGCCCACCAGGTTCCTCTGTCCGTGGGATTTCCCCAGGCAAGAATACTAGAGTGGGTTGCCATTTCATCCTCTGGGGGATCTCCCCAGCCCGGGGATCAAACCCACAAAATGTGCATCGCAGGCAGATTCTTTACCACTGAGCCACCAGGGAAGACCAAGTAAGCCCCTGCACCACACTATTGAGCCTGTGCTCTGGAGCCCAAGGGCTGCAACCGTCGAGCCACAACTACTGAAGCCCGAGGGCCCTAGAGCCCGTGCTCTGCAAGACGAGAAGCCACTGCAATGAGAAGCATGCACACCTCAACTGGAGAGTAGCTCCCACACACTGCAGTTAGATAAAGCCTACACAGCAGTGAAGACCCAGCACAGCCAAAAGATAAATAAATAAAATATTTTTTAAATTCAATTAAAAAAAAAAAATATATATATATACATAGGACAGAGAGAAAACCCTGAGGCCCAAGGGGTGGTCAAGCCTCTTTCCTCACCAGCCATCATGCCCTCTCTCTCTTACTGAAGATACGGATTCACTTCTCTGTAGCCTGCCAGCCACCAAAACTTCAAGAGAGAAAGGAGCCAGGAGGGCAGGACCCACCTCTCACTTTCACAGGGCTGTCCAGGATGGGTCTGAGAAATACGCCTGCTGACACACCCAGGCTAGCAAAGAAGCATGGAAGGAAGGAGTGGGGAATAGCTCCAGCCAGGTGACCCTCAACACCCAGCTGGTCCATATGCCATTATCCTCCAAGACTGATGGGAGGCCATCTGACAGGGGTCAGCCCCCCACTCCCTGTGACTACAACTGCTGAGCATCCCAAGTTTGTCCAGGGATTCCAGCTCATCTATTGTTTAATTGGCAGCGATTTTTGTAAATAGCTGTACAGTTACACTGTTGTCTTCTTTTACCAGCCTTAGTAGGTACTACTGAGTCACCTCTTCATAAGAGCTTGTAGACAGAAGCCATGAAAGATGGTATTCTTGGTGTTTCCAATGGAGGAGAATGGCCAACCACACCACAAGAGAAGCATGTGTATAGGAAGACTGGGCTTCACTGAGACCTTGCCCAGGGGTAGCAGGACAGGTGAGCTTGGGGAGCTGTGATGCAAGCCTGCGGGGAGGCGTCTGCAGCAGCTTTCCAGGGCACCCCTCCACTCTGCCTTCCTCCTGCCTTCTGAGCTCGGGGTGGAGGCTCAGGGCTGGAGGCTCAGTCTTCACAGGTGGGGCCAACCCCACACAAGACAGACCTGGGGCTGACGCATCACGTTCCTGCCTCTCTGAGGGCCCAGAAATTACTTGAAATTTGAATTCAATCTGCCTTACTTTGGTCATTTGATGGCTTTATCATTAAAGATGGAAAACAGGAAGAATTTCTTCTGCTTACAGCGTAAGTGGTAAATGCCACAAATGGCCAAAATGCATGAGAGTCTGCTGTCTCTGCCTTTTACAGAGTAAGAGAACATTTGCACTGAAATAGGAAGTGTATCATTTAGAAGTTATGAGAGAAGGGGGACCAAAAAAGCCTGTGCTGAAAGAATAAGTCAAATTTTTACTGTTTTCAAGCGCAAGACTCTCCATCAGGGAATACAGCGTGTGTCCAGGTAACAGTCTTAATGGAGGGGTAGCTTGCGGCCCGAGTGTAGGATGGTGTGAACACCACAAAGGTAAGTGCTGAGGAGTCCAGGGCATCCTGGCTGTTCTTTCCAGGTGGGCATAAGCGAGCACCATGTGCCATGCCGCATGCTTGCCTCTGCTGTGATGTCAGCACCAACAGGCAGGGGAGGTTGTGATTAAGTGAACAGGACGGGGGACCCGTGCTGGGGTTAACCCTCCAGGGCAGAAGCGGCCGGAAGTCAGCATCCTGGCCACACGTGCCAGCAGGAGGCACTCGTGCGAGGCACCATGAAGTCAGCCAGATTAAGCAGCACGACCACATCTAGAAAGTATTTTCTAGAAACTCGAAAGGTCTTTAGCGACAGATGGACTTTCGGTTTTCAGAAACCGTAAACCGGGGAGACAATGCAACATGCGTGGAGAATTGATGTCAGTTGTGTTTATGCCTTTTTCTCTTTTGCCAAGAAACAGTAAATACAGTCTTCTTATGGGATGAAGGCTATACTCTGTTTTCTTTAAAATCTAATAATACTTTGAGTAACAAAGTAGGAAAAACAGAATCTTCCTTGATTTCTTTTCGAAAAGTGATCAGAGCTTATTTATGAACAGGCATTCATTTATCATGATGTTAAGAAAGCAGAATTGGAGACTTCCCTGGCAGTCCAGTGGTTAAGACTCCGTGCTTCCAGTGCAAGGGGCATGGGTTCGATCCCTGGTGGGGGAACTAAGATCCCACAGGCCACACAGGAGCAGTCAAATTAAAAAAAAAAAAACAAAAAGAATTGTTTGTTGAATTCCCACTCTGTGCCAAGAGTTGACTGTTTGCATTCAGTTTTTTTGCTAAACTCTCCCCAAGGTGGGTTTCATTGGAACCATTTTACAGATGATGAAGCTGAGGTCTGGAAAAAAAATAACAATTTTTCTAAAATCAGACAACTTGTAAGGGTTACAGCTGAAATTCAAAAGTTAGAAGGACAAAGCCCAGGTCAGCATCTCTGAGATCTGGGGTATTTTTAGTCTTCCTATGACCCATGTCAGTGTTGGGAAGACTCTTACACAGGCCAAAGGTAACGGTATATAATAAACCTAATTGTTCTTTTTTTTTTTTTTTGATGTGGACCCTTTTTTGTCTTTATTTAATTTATTACCATATTGTTTCTGTTTTACGTTTTGCTTTCTTGACCACAAACTATGTGGGATCTTAGCTGCACAAACTGGAAATGAACCTGCACCCCCTGCCTTGGAAGGCAAAGTCTTAACCACTGGACCCCAGGGAGGTCCCAAACCTAACTGCTCTGGAGGGTTAATGCGTGCCAGCTGCCATATTTGCACTGTTTGGGAGGGTCTAGACTAAATCCTTGGTGCACCATGTACCTTGCTGTGCACACTCCCTGAGGCTGGTGGGGGTATTTCTTGTGCATCCCCCCACACCCTCCCACCCATCCATGTTCATACCCATTGTAGAGACAAGGAGAGTTGAACCCACAAGAGCACATAACTCACGTAGTATCTTACACAAATCAACAAGTGCCAGAGCCCAGGGAGATGCACCAAATTGTCTTAAATTCCAAAGCCTTTACCCTATGTTTCATGAATCCATCCTTAAACAAAGAAAAGACCTTGAAAAGTGAAAGTGAAAAGCGCTCAGTCATATCTGACTCTTTGCGACCCCATGGACTATACAGTCCTTGGAATTCTCTAGGCCAGAATACTGGAGTAGGTTAGCCTATCCCTTCTCCAGCAGATCTTGCCAATCCAGGAATCAACCCGGGGTCTCCTGCACTGCAGGTGGATTCTTTACCAACTGAGCTATCAGGGAAACCCAGAAAAGACCTTCAGTTCAGTTCAGTTCAATTCAGTCGCTCAGTCGTGTCCAACTCTTTGCGACCCCATGAATCGCAACACACCAGGCACGGTCTTCCAAATCCCTTCATTTACTTATTTAAAAGTGGAGCCCCCCCCCCCCCCCCCGCCAAAAAAAAGTGGAGCTCCTAAGAAAGGAGCAGCCAAGGTCAGAGGCAGGTGGCTTCTGCTCCTGGGAATGGGATCATCCAGGCAGGCATGCTCCACAAATGAGGAAGTTAAAGCATCGCATGCCACCAGGGCCTCAGAAGGAATTTACAGCATTTTATTTAGAAAACTACATAAGGACTCGACGAGAGGCGTTGTGGATAAAAAGGGATGGAACTTTTACATGAGATATGGGCTCAGAAATGTTCGCAGGTGACCAGCGTTCCTGAATAGTGAGTCCAGAGCCCTCAGCCATCGGTCCGAAATGTAAATGGATGAAGGAAGGTGTGGCCTGGTGCTGTCATTCAGGATGATGTCATTCATCCTGAGGTCAATCAGGATGATTCTGGTGATGTGACTGAAGTGATGGACCTGCAGCTCCTGCCCCTGGAAAAGACTCAGACACGCAGGCAGAGCAAGGCCACTGGACAAAGGACCCGGAACCCTCTTCCTGACTCTGACCTGCTTCTGGCTTCATGTTTATGGCCCTGTTCCCAAGAGATGCTAAAAAATGAAGACTGTCATACAGAGTGAAGTTAGTTAGAATTTTATCTTTCAAATATCATATATTAACATATATATGTGGAATCTAGAAAAATGGTTCTCACGTGCAAAGCAGAAATAAGAGACCCAGAGGTAGAAAACAAACACATGGACATCAAGCAGGGGATGAATTAGGAGCTTGGGATTGACATATACACACTTTTGATACTATGTATAAAATAGGTAACTAATGAGAACTTACTGTACAGCACAGGGAACTCTACTCTGTGCCCTGTGGTGACCTAAATGGGAAGGAAATCCAGAAAGAGGGGATATGGGTAGACATATGGTTGATTCACTTTCTGTACAAAACTAACACAACATTGTTACTATATTGGAGCAACTATGAATCCTGTGGTCAGAGGAGCCTGGTAGGCTGCTGTTGATGCTGCTGCCGCTAAGTCACGTCAGTCGCGTTCGACTCTGTGCGACCCCATAGACGGCAGCCCACCAGGCTCCCCGTCCCTGGGATTCTCCAGGCAAGAACACTGGAGTGGGTTACCATTTCCTTCTCCAATGCACAAAAGTGAAAAGTGAAAGTGAAGTCGCTCAGTCGTGTCCGACTCTTAGCGACCCCATGGACTGTAGCCTACCAGGCTCCTCCGTCCATGGGATTTTCCAGGCAAGAGTACTGGAGTGGGGTGCCATCGCCTTCTCCACTGCTGTCCATAGGGTCGCACAGAGTCGGACATGACTGAAGCAACTTAGCACGCACGCATGCATTAGAGAAGGAAATGACAACCCACTCCAGTATTCTTGCCTGGAGAATCCCCGGGACAGAGGAGCCTGGTGGGCTGCCATCTATGGGGTTACACAGAGTCAGACACAACTGAAGCGACTTAGCAGCAGCAGCAGCATACTCCAATAAAAGTTGATTTAAAAAAAAAAAAAAGATGAGGAACGAGTGCACTTGAGGGAGCAAAACCACCCAGGAAAACATCACCTGACTAAGTGCAGAGGACACATGGGAAAGCCTTTATTTTCCTTATGCTTTCTTGCTTCTTGAAAACAAACAAATCTCTTATCTCTCCTCCCTCCCTTCTTCCCTAAATTCTCTGGAGCTCTTCCTGCAAGTGGTTCTATGTGACTCAAAGACAAGCAAGCACCTCACAGACTCGATGGAGCAAAAACAGAAGATGACTCAGCGGGCAGAGGCCAGTGAAGGGACCTCCTGTACCTTACCCGCAGGGGAAATGCAGCGGCCGAGAATACGAGTAAGTACAGTCTGCACAAGACAAGATGCTTCTCCAGCAAAACACGGATCAGAAATGTCTGTTCTGGAAAAACATGACAGCTTGGCGTTCACATCACAGCATCTTAGACCTGGAACACATAACTGCACCCGGCACAGCCTGGTACAGGTATTCGCTCAGTCACTCAGTTGTGTCCAGCTCTTGGCGATCCCGTAGCTGTAGCCCGCCAGGCTCCTCTGTCCATGGGATTTCCCAGGCAAGAATACCAGAGTGGGTTGCCATTCCCTTCTCGAGGTATCTTTCCAACCCAGGGATCAAACCCACATCTCCTGCATTGCAGGCAGATTCTTTATGGACTGAGCCACCAGGGAAGTCCATGTGAATAGGATCTCCTAAAAATGCACAAAATTAATCCACAATGGAAATAAAAATCGCACAAACATGGAAGTCTCTTCTCTTAGGTGGTAGAAACTGCGATGGGGCCTACATTTTTCCAAGGTTAAAAATCTAGACCTTGGGCTTCCCTGGTGGTCCAGTGGTTAAGACTCGGTGCTTCCACTGCTGGGGGTGTAGGTTTGATCCCAGGTTAGAGAACTAAGATCCTTCATGCCCAGTGGCAGGACTAAATAAATAAAATTCATTTTAAAAATAAACAATAAAACCTAGGTCCTGATGCCTTAAGATTAGAGAGATACTATCACATAACTCTTCAGCTCATGGATGCTTTCTTTCCAAAAATCATATTATCCACAGCATATATTTCTATAAGAAGAAGCTCTAGTTTGTAAGTTTATTGGTGAAACTCTAAAATTCCATAATTTTTTATGGTTATTAAGGGTTTTTTTAATTTTTATTTTGTATTGGAGTATAGCTGATTAACAATGTTGTGATGGTTTCAGGTAGACAGCAAAGGGACTCAGCTGAACATACACATGTATCCATTCTCCCCCAAACTCCCCTCCCACCCAGGCTGCTACATAACATGAGCAGAGTTTCCTGTGCCGAACAGTAGGTCCCTGTTGGTTATCCATTTTAAATACAGCAGTGTGTACATGTCTATCCCAAACTCTTTAACTATCTCTTCCCCCTGAATTTCCAACCTGGCAACCAATAAGTTCATAAAACTCCATAATTTAAGGACCCACTATTTCATTGCAAAATATACTTATGGAAATGGTATCAACTAAGAAAAATTATTATAGAGAAATTGAAGATTAATTTATAATTAATCTGGGGGATGTTTTCCAAAGGAAAATAAAAATAATCCTAAAGGCAGAACTCTTTGGATGGTTGCTGTGAAGGCATATAGAGGAACTGGGTTGGTTGGGATCTGTATGGGTGTGTGTGTGTGTTCATCCCTCAAAGAACTGAGGATTTATACACAGAATATTGCAACCAGCTGTTCTTCACCAACATCTAGGAAGAAGTGAGAAGCCAGTGGCTTAAACTTGAGTGAGAAGGGTATGAGTTCAATAGGAAGAAACGTGGCCTGACAATGAGGATGGTTAGGATGGTGGTGTGGCGGCTGCTAAGGAGGGAGGCGTGTCCTTCCTGGAGGACGTCACCATTCCTGCAGATCCTCGTCTGTCTAGGCGGGCTGACCCACCCCAGCCTCTCCAAGGAGTCCACCCAAGAGGAGAGTAAGCAGACAGTTCATCCCACATCTTCCCAGGAGGACAATGCCTCAAGGGAGGGACCTCAGGGACCCAGGGCCAGCTCAGCCTCTTGCCAGCTATGAAATCTTGGGACAGTCACATATCTGCCCTCAGTCTCAACTTTTCAGCCTCACAATAAACATGGTTATAATGTACATCCCTCCCAGGCTTACAGTGAAGGGAAAAGTAGACCTAAAATGCCCATGAGTGTGGGCCTCCCGTGGGGCTTTCCAGGTGGCTCAGTGGTAAAGAACCTGCCTGCCAAGCCAGGAGATTCAGGAGACTTGGGTTCAATCCCTGGGTTGGGAAGATCCCCTGGAGAAAGAAATGGAAACCCACTCTAGTTTTTTTGCCTGGGAAATTCCCATGGACGGAGGAGCCTGGTGGGCTATAGTCCGTGGGGTCACAAAGAGTCAGACAGGACTGAGCGACTGAGCTCACAGGCACGTGGGCCTCCTGTAGGTCTTGGTCCTTACCGGATGCTGTGGGAAACACCCAGATTGAAAGTCACAGTTCCTGACCCCCAGGAGATTAAAGACCTGAAGAGTCACTGATAATGAAGTGTTCAGGTCTTTAGGTCTAAATTGCAGTTTTCTTCCATATATGAGAAATGGATTAAGTTGTTCAAATATGCGACTCAAAGACCAAAGTAGCACCTGGTCCATTGTGAATGACCAAGGCTCTAACAAAGGCCACCGTGTCCTTGAGCAGTGATCTCAGGCAGCGTGGACTCAGCGTCCATTCACCAAGACCCTCATGAGCCCTTCACTCTAACCATGTCAGTGGGTCCCCCACCCTGGCTTCCTGGGTCAAGCCCCTTGGCACCCTCTCTTCAGAGAAGCCTGGCAGAGCCATCAAGGTCTTCACACCCACCTGGAGAAGGTGGGTTAGAGTGAGCCCCTGGCAAATTCTTTTTTTTTTTTAACATTTATTTAATTACTACTCTGCACCAGGTCTCAGTTGCAGCATGTGGGATCTAGTTCCTGACCAGGGATCAAACCCAGGCCCCCTGCATTGGGAGACCTGAATCTTAGCCCCTGCACCACTAGGGAAGTCCCTTGACAGGCAAATTCTGATGCAAGCACCTCTTAAACCTAAGCAAGCCCAAGCCAGCCCCCCAGACCTCACCACCCACTTCCCTTTGAACACTTTCTGCATTTCTTCTCAACAACCCCTCAGATCACCGACTGAAAGCCACAACCGTGATGACAAAAATATCTGTGTGTCTTTCGTCATCTGTGATTTTCCTTTGAACTTGTCTTCATGGCCTTGGGCCAAGATAATTCACTTGAAGTTGTCAGAAATGGGAGAAGACAGCAGGAATCGGTTCTATAAGAATGATTTTCACGATCTGATCTCAGAGCTAAGATGGTGTCTGGAGGAGAACTGACTGAATGCCAGCGGGGAAGGGGGAAGAAACTGGCTGCTGCCCTCTTGAGAGGGGACCAAGGAGAAAGCTGAGCAAGGTCGCCCCTCTCAACTACACGCTGGCACTGCCATGGGCCCTTGCCATCTCCCTCTCAAGGACTGAATCAGGTGCTGCCGCCGCTGCTGACCTTCAGCACTCCCTGAAAGGAGTTCAGGGTGGAGAGCAGAAACGAGGCACTCTGTCCTCTGGTACAACAAGCCTTTAGATAGCCAGATATTTCCAGAAGACAATTTTATGAGCCAAATTCTTGTACCTCCTTATATATAGAAAAGCACTAAAATACTTCATGGTGATGACTGTTCCTCATGACCGCAGAAACCTGCAAAAAAGTGCAATGGCCTGTATCCCCCCTTCTCCAAAATCATCTATATACTGACCGTCCCCTCGGCCCCTTCGGAGCAGTTTCTCCGAGCTATCTGAAACCGTGTTTCCCAGGCTGCTGTCCTCATTTTGCCCCAAACAAAACTTAACTCACAACTCTTCATGTTGTGCATCTTTTTTAAGTCTGTTCAGTTCAGCTGCTGTCATGTCCAACTCTGCAACCCCATGGACTGCAGCACGCCAGGCCTCCCTGTCCATCACCAACTCCCAAAGTCCACCCAAACTCATGTCCATCGAGTCAGTGATCCCATCCAACCATCTCACCCTCTGTCATCCCCTTCTCCTCCTGCCTTCAATCCTTCCCAGCATCAGGGTCTTTTCCAGTGAATCAGCTCTTAACATCAGGTGGCCAAAGTATTGGAGTTTCGGTTTCAACATCAGTCCCTCCAATGAATATTTAGGACTGATTTCCTTTAGGATGGACTGATTGGATCTCCTTGCAGTCCAAGGGACTCTCAGGAGTCTTCTCCAACACCACAATTCAAAAGCATCAGTTCTTCTGTGCTCAGCTTTCTCTATAGTCCAGCTCTCACATTCATCCATGACTACTGGAAAAACCATAGCCTTGACTAGACGGACCAAGACCGTAACTATCACAATCACTGGTGTCTTCCAGCCACATGAAACCCAGGACCCTGAGATGACAAAGAACCTTCTTCCGTCAGCAGGAGGCAACAGGACACAGCTCCTGTGCTAGGGATGGGGGAGGATGGATGGGGACAGCCCTCCACAGCCCCTTAATCCATAGCTGCAGGCCCGCCATGGTGTCTAAGATCCAAGTATAACCATCCACCTCCTTCCAGGGCTGGAGGCCGTGTGAAGTGAGCTTTCTTCACCAGTCACTCTTCTAACTCTTGTCATTAAGAACTTAAAGTATAATGTGCTTCTGCACAAAATACACTTCAGGAAAAATAAAAATGTCTGTGGTCTGCATACTTTATGAGTTACATACATCGTACACATAGAACATTCTTCAGTATCTACGAATATCCTTGAGTCTCAAGTCCTCTTTTACTATCGCCCCATTCATGAAGGATTTCTGGGCTGCTTTTGCAGCGGGGGAAGGAAATTTGGCTAAAGGTAGCATGAAAAACAGAATCCGAAAAATTCCATGTTTTGAACACATCCTTGTGCACGAAGAATTAGTGAAGTGGATGAGTAGACAGAAGGATGTTGAGAGGAATGGCCTGTCTCATGATAAACACTAAAGAAGAAACAAATTAAAGATAAATAAGCACCACAACCCACCTCCAGGGCAGGGACACGGAGACACAGATCGATGATGGTTTCTAGTTCCTGGGGAAGCGGAGGAGACAGAGGGGCCCCATCAGGTAGGAGCACTCCAAGGGCTTGGACAGCACAGGGACGGAAGGGAGGAAAACGCTCCCCAGATGGGGTTTCCTTCTGCATCAACTACTTATAAAATAATGAAAAGGGAACATCTTGCTGGACCCTTCCTTAGGGAAATGTACTGAAGTGAGAAAGGTCTGTGTCTCTTTGACGCTTTATCCCAAACTGAGGCAAGCACTACTTGCAGTTAGCCCTGATGGCCCATCTCTGGGTCAGGTCCTGTCCAGAGCTTCCTGGGGCAGGTGGGAGATTCCCAGGCCCCAGGCTGCTGGGGTCAGCACCTCTGGAGGGCCAGCTACTGCTCCAGCATGAACGGGTGAGTGTGCATAAGGACCAACAATCTGATCTAAGCTCTTTTTCCTGAAATTACTCCATCGAGAGTGTCTTGCTTGAGGGCTGCGTGCTGCTCATCATGTTTAGAGGACAGTGCTGCAGGTGCATGGAGGAATGGAACTTGACCCTGAGAAGAGGGCTCATTTGATTTACAAATAGCCCATGATTCTAGGACTAGCCTCTGTGCACCTAGTACCTCTTCCCTACGTGTTAGTCACTCAGTCATTCTGACTCTTTGCAACCTGTGGACTGTAGCCAACCAGGCTCCTCTGTCCATGGAATTCTCCAGATAAGAATTTTGGAGTGGGTAGCCATTCCCTTCTCCAGGAGATCTTCCCAAGCCAGGCATCGAATCCAGGTCTCCTGCATTTCCTGGCAGATTCTTTACCATCTGAGCCACCAGGGGAGGCCCTATCCCACTGCCTGTGTGCCCAACAAGAGTGGAAAAGAAAATCTTTGCAAATCAGGAAGCCTGGAAGAGGCAACAGGCCATAATATAATGAGCTGTGTCATCAGAATCCAAAGATCGAGGTTTAAAAGCCCCTCCCCCTGCCATGCCCAACATGTTGGAGGATTCTGATCACAGAAGACAAAAGGGGCACCTCCTGAGTCACACCACAGACTCCGGAGAGCACTGGTCTCCACTCTGGGGCATGCACCAGCCAGATCAGGACGTGCTGGGGCCTTATCTCATCTCTGAGGCCGCACTCAGGAAGGTGTGGGAGCTCAGAGGGATGCAGGATTGGGGGCAAGAGTGGCAGCCGTCTGGACAGTGGCTGTCGGCCTGGGCAAAGCGGGTAACTCCTCTTCACGCTTTACCACCCTGTTTGCTCCTTGTCTTCCTCTTCATCTCACTCTACGTTATCACCATCAACGTCATCATGAAAATCCCCCCATCTCTTCTCCTCTGCCTCTGTCTCTCCGTGTCTCTCTCCCGCTCTTCTTCTCTCTCCGTCTGTTTTCTCTGCTGCTGCTGCTGCTGCTGCTAAGTCACGTTAGTCATGTCCGACTCTGTGCGACCCCATAGACGGAAGCCCACCAGGCTCCGCTGTCTGTGAGATTCTCTCAACCTGGTCTATTTCACTTTTCAAATGCATCTCCAATCCACTTCTTCCCCGCCCCGTCCCTGCCGCAGAGTGGCTTCATGAGCATGCGTACAGTGGCCTCAGCATCCCTTCCTGCTCTCGCAGCCTCAGCTCATGCCCCCATGCCTCTCTTTCCTAATCCAGGTCATAAGTGACCCCCAAGTGTCCTTCACAAAAAAAATATCTCAGAGGGTCTTCCTTATGCTGAAGAACATCCAGGACCCCACACCCCTGGGGGCTCCTTTTCCCCCAGTAACACCAGCTACCGCCATCTGCATCCACCACCACTGGGGCCCCCATGAAGCTCTTTGCACAAAGTTCCCCACTGAAGCCCCAGAACATCCCCAGGAAGAAGGATCACCAGCTTGGATTTACAAGCAAGGAAGCCAAGATTTGAAGGGGGATCCCTCATTTGGGGGCAGATAGGAAGCATCCTAATCTGGGAGCTCAGCCAGGTGGGCCCTGACCAAGAGGCATGGCTCTCTCCACCACCATTCAGCCTTACTCAGAAGGTCAATGTGCTCCCTGCCTTCCCAGGTGGGGAGGAAGCCTCCCAATCTCCAAAGGGTTCTCACTCCCTCTGAGGATTCCGCACAAATGGATCACGCATCACCTGGTGGCTTTGTAGTATTTGTCCTCCCCACAAGACTGATCCCTGGGCTTCCCTGGTGGCCGAGTGGGGAAGAATCCACCTGCCACTGCAGGGGGACACGGGTTCGATCCCTGGTCTGAGAAGATCCCATATGCCGCAGAGCAACTAAGCTGGCGCACCACAACTACTGTGTCTGCGCTCTAGAGCCCGGGAGCCTCAACTCGTGAGCCCTCGTGCTGCAAATACTGAGCCCAGGCGCACCACGCAGTGAGAAGCCAGCAGCCACAGCTAGAGAAGAGCGCCCGGTCTCCACAACCGGAGAAAAGCCACGCAGCAACGAAGACCCCGCACAGCCATAAATACATACATAAACAGGTCATTGTTTTAAGACTGACTCCTTAAAGGCAAAGGTCATTCTGCATCCCCCTGGTGAGGACAGAACTGGCTCTCAGGAAGGTGTCAGTGAACCAAGTGAGGCTCAGATAAACGAGGGAGCGAATGGGTGAGCACCCTGATCTCCAGCGGCCACGTGCCCCTGTCTCTCCCAAAACAAAACCCCACGCTAGACATTTCGGAGGTGCGTCTGCATGGGTTATGGAATATTATCAGAACAAGATGAAATCTCCATCCTCGGAGACTGGAAGCAGCCCCAGGACAAAAGCGCTCCTGTGCTTTTGTGTTGTCGCCACCGTCGTTGTTTACTAGGGCCCGTCCCCGCGCTTGAATGCTAAGCAGATGGGTTTGGGCTCCATTCATAATTTCCCTGATTTAGGAAAAATCATTATCGCCAACGGGGATGGTGGCACCTGCCAACTGCCGGTGCCCACAGCAGCCTGGTCTTGGCACGCGCGGATGCGATTTTACTTCTCCGGTGATCTAGCCACAAGCTGCCTGTGCCATGGGTCCCAGAGACAACGGGGCGAAGGAGGAAGCCTGGGCTCACCCTTCCTGGGCGGAGGGGGTGGGGGGGAGCATTGAGATTCCTGGGCATGGTACCAAGTCAGCCATATGTCAGCACAGAAAGTAACTGCTTTTCCCATATATGCTCATAACTAATGTTGCAAAGCCTGTTTTGCCTGGATCCTTTTGCAGAACCTGTGTAAAATATGCTGTGAGCTTTCACTCCAGATTTCTTTCTTAGGATGAATGGCTCGCCACACACGGGAACCAGCTCTGAGTGTGTTCATCCGGGGTGATAATTATTCCACAGGCTAATTCCCCAAGCGCCGAGTTCTGCGGGGTGACGGTCTGGCGTGTGCACGGGAGCTGATGGCAACAGGGATCCTAATGGCCAAGTACCTCCTAATGTACTCCTTACAATTCTTTCATTTCTTCTGTCTTTACCTTTTAGAAAATGTTAATGTATTCCTGATGAATTCAGTGTGAAAAAAAAATATGTTTATCAGCTTGGGTTTAAAATTTTTATTCATAATAAGAATATAGTCACATTGCCAACCCTTTCCAAAGTCAGGCCCAGAAGCCTGGGCGGCTCTTTGGGGCATCTCAAACAAGAGGACCGCAAGGAAGGGCAGCAGGTGAGGGCTTGGGACACTCAAATACCAGACAAGCGTATGGGCCTCGGGTCCTGGCGCCTGATTCTTGCCAGGCGTGGGGTTCAGGAAAGCCAGCTCTGGCGGCAGATCACCCTGCAAGTTGTCATTTGGTAACTACATAAGTTGTGCCTTTCGCCAGGGCCAAGCGGATGATAAGCTTGTCACTGTTAACAGGTGCTCGTTCTTTGGAGCAAACCATGATTTCTCTCGAGAAATCGAACCACTGAATCTCTTGCCTGCATGCCCCCATCCCTAAAATGCTGGGGGGGAGCAGGAAAGGAAAAGTGGGCTCTGGGGGCCTGCCCCATGCCGCCTCCCATCCTGGGGGCTCAGATTTCCAGCAAGCCCTCCCCCCTCCCTCTCCTCGGAGGCCCCCTGGTACCCACCCATGCACAGCATCCCGGCCACCCAGACACCCAGCACCACATTGGACACAGCAAGCCCACCTGGGCGGCCGAGCCGCCCCCAGAAACTGCAGTGCCACGAGAGGCTTGCATCTCTGCAGGCTGATCCAGAGCCACAGCTGGGTTCTTCAGTTTGTGTGAAAAGATTCCAGCCTGACACAGCTCTGCTCAGTACAAAGAAGTGCTGAAGCACTAAGGGGAAAAAAAAAATAATGCCTCTGAAAGCAAGCGGCAGAGAGAGAGGCAGGGTCGAGCCAGCCTCCTTCCCCCTAGGGCTCTGCCGGCTCCTCTCCGTCTCTGCTGTAAACAGAGTGGGAGCACCGCGCCTGAAGCGCCGGTCCCCGTCACCGGGCGCCTCCATCGCCCCCTGGGCGTCGGGAGCAAACAGTGCCGCCCTGTCTGTGGTCAGATGGGGACAGGCAGTCCTCCCGTTGTTTGATTTCTCAACTTGCCTCCACCTCCCTGGGGCCTCTGAGAGCTCAGGGCTTGCAAATCAACACAACATTTAATTAACTGCACATTAAAGTTTCCATCTTTCCAAGAAGGGAATCAGGGACACTGTGTTTTCTGAAGCGCTCAGTAATGTAGGAATCAATGCTAGTGCTTCCCAAGGCCAGGGTGGTCCTCCCTGTGCTAAAGAGCCCTAAATCTCCGGGGCAGGCTGGGTCCTTCCCGGGAGTCGCCGTGTCAGGGTCCCCTTCCAGGCCAGCGCTGTTAACCCTTGGAGACCCACTTATGGTTTCAGCAAATCCCAAAGCCCTCTGAATTATCCTCCACAGTTTTCAGGAATACTCAGAAAAGGTCCCCATTATACCAAATTGTGAATGTTCCCTTATTGAAATGAAAGGTATGTCCACAGCCCCATTAAGAGAGGCATGACTAATATAGTTGAACACTGGCTGGGTGGCCTCTGGACTGGGTGTCAGTGACTGTCACTCCTTTGGGGATGACAGGCATGTGGGTCCCCATCAAGAAGGACACAGTATAGTCAGCTTGATTTCAGGGAGGAACAGATGGGACAGAAGCAGGAGGCAGACCAGAAGATACCAGGGCAACCCACCAACAGGCTGGCACCTGCCCACGACACCAAAGTCACCTGCTACTCCAGGCTCAGGGTGCGCACACACACACATACACACACGTATGCAGACACACACTCAAACACATGTACATGTGCATGCACACGCATACACACATATGCACACACAACACACACTGCACATGTGTACACACAACATCACTGGGGTCAGAATACAGAGCAGGCAGAGCATCTCTCAGCTGCGGGCAGAGGCTGCTCCTCTTTCTGTTGACACCACGAACCGGCCCTGCTTCTCTGCTGGCCCTTCTCACCTGAGGAAGAGCAGACCCTCCCCACACACCAGCCCATGCCACGCAGCCGCAAGCGCTCTGTGCTATCACTCAAGATAGGAACTGTCCTGCCATGTTCTGATCCTTATCTGCTTGTGTGGCTCCTCCCGATATTCTGAAGTCTTGGAGAAAAGGAATGGATCTTACTCAGCTTTATACAATACGCTGTGATATCCGCTCAGCCGTGTTCATGCATCGGTTCCATTGAACTCCAGGCTCGGCCTTTCTGAGCACCACCCTGTCCTCCTGGAGGAGGCAAGCAAATAATGAAACAGGGACGCAAGCTAATTACAAACTATAATTCGTGTTAGCAGGAAACACAGCAGGAGCCTAAGATAGGACATGATAGAGGGGAGAGACCAACTTCAAACCGGATCTCCAAGGACAGCCTCCAGGAAAGGTTTCCATGGGGGTGGGGGTGCAGAAAGAAAAGGGGGACAGTCAGCAGGGAGGAAGGTGATCCCAGAAGAGGCCTTTTGCAAGCAGGAGACACAATCAACCTTGCTTCTCCAAGAGTCAATGAACTAGATCTGATAAATTCAAATCATATAGATTCTGTGTGTTGTGCTTAGTTGCTTCAGCCGTGTCCGACTCTTGGTGACCCCATGGACTGTAGTCCGTCAGCTTCCTCTGTCCATGGGATTCTCCAGGCAAGAATACCGGAGTGGGTTGCCATGCCCTCCTCCAGGGTATCTTTCCGAGACAGCGATTAAACAGGTAACTCCTGTGTCTCCTGTGCTGCAGGCAGATTCTTTACCTGCTGAGCCACTGGGGAAGCCCCTAGTAGATTCTACTAACTTCAAATCAAATCTAGCCGAAATATACTTGTGTATAAACGAAGCAGGCAGTAGGTGGGTTCCTCACTTCGTAGGAGGGTGGAGGGCCTCTGGTCCCTCACGGGTCGCCTGGGACAGGGCCACACCCCAGGCTCTGCACATTCCCATCCTCCACCACCCCCTTGACATCTCCTTTCTGATCTCTGCTCAGTGTCCAGCACGACACCCAAAACACCAGAGAATACTAGCTTCTCACCCACGATTCCTTTACACTCATCATCTCTCTCCAGGCTGTGGGTCTTCTCACCCGTGAAGCATCACAGGGAAGCCGGCACCTCAGTGTCTTACATTTTCTTCCTTGGGATCCCCATTGAGGTCATCCCAAAGCACGAGAATCCAGGGTGAGGCAGACGCAGCCATCAGAGCCCATAGTCGTGCGTCCAGCTGTGGGTCACTTAAAGATGTGCTCTCACGGTCACCAGGCCAGTATACCTGCCCTTCTCTCTCTGCTCTAGGGCCATGGGGCTGGGACCTAGCCCACCCCATCCTCCTGCCCCCTTTAGATCTATCCGAGGCGATCTTAGGTGGACCCTGAAAGATAAGCGATGTCTAGGTAGGGAGGTTTTCCTGGCTGTACTCTGACCAAGACCCACGAAGACCCATGACATAAACGCAGCTCTTATTTCTTGATAACTCCTGCCCGTGAGACAGAAGGCTGGGGTGTATGCCTAGAGGTGGAGGAGGGGGCAGCGAGGGGCTGAACATCTGTATCTGTGTCTCCTGATGTGGACATGTACCCACCCCTAGAAGCCCCCTTCTTCTTTCCTTTCTCCCCTCTGCTCTCCACCAGGCTTCAGAACCAGCCCTGCATCACACCATCAGGGCTACACACGTGATAACCCCAGTATTTACTTCACAAATTCCAGTCTAGGGGGATGCCAGGTAGACACCCCTGAGCAGAGTCATCGCAACAGTGATCACAGTCCAGGTGGACCAGGGTTCCACAAAGGGAGCACAGCCAGTGGCCCTTACCCAGCCCATCACACGGTTAGCTTTTTTTGTTTGTTTGTTTGCTCCAAAATATTTTATTAATGAAGTTTTATAGAAAAAAACAAAAGATAGATATGTCACACTGTATGATGCATTGAAAGCATGTATATGGTTGTGGTTTCTAAATTCTCTGCAAAATTAACCAGCCATGATGGAGTTAAGAGAATAAATATACTCTTATTTTGGGGACTACTTCAAAGTACAAAGAGCCATGTTCTTTTTTAACTGCAAAGAAAGCTTATAGTAAAATAGACTTTCAAAATTGCAAATAAAAATCTGTACCTCAAGGATGTGTGCTGGGCCTTTCTGTGTGCACAGCAGGATGAAGAAAGAGAGGAAGTGCCAAGAGAGAGGACCCACTGCATCAGGTGTTACAGATCTGGCCCGTTTCAGCTGGCAGGACGCTCTCCTCTTATCTCAAAGGGAGAGACTTTTCGGAGGAGCAAAATCCAGGGTCAACGTTTGAGGGGTCCAAAGTTAAGACTGACACTTGGGGACTTGCTTGGTGGTCCAGTTGTTTAAGAATCTGCCTGTCAGTGCAGGAGACACAGGTTTGATCCCCAGTCTGAGAGGATCCAACATGCTGTGGAGCGACTAAGCCCATGCACCACAACTTCTGAAGCCTGAGGGCCTAGAGTCCATCCTCCACAAAAAGCAAAGTCATTGCAATGAGAAGCTCGCTCACCACAACTAGAGAAAGCCCATGTGCAGCACCGAAGATCCAGCACAATCAAATATTTAAGAAAAAGATTGACACTTAGAAAACAAGAAATTTAAGAGGCGCCAACTGGTTCCAAATAGGAAAAGGAGTACATCAAGGCTGTATATTGTCACCCTGCTTATTTAACTTATATGCAGAGTACATCATGAGAAACGCTGGACTGGAAGAAACACAAGCTGGAATCAAGATTGCCGGGAGAAATATCAATAACCTCAGATATGCAGATGACACCACCCTTATGGCAGAAAGTGAAGAGGAACTAAAAAGCCTCTTGATGAAGGTGAAAGAGGAGAGTGAAAAAGTTGGCTTAAAGCTCAACATTCAGAAAACGAAGATCATGGCATCCGGTCCCATCACTTCATGGCAAATAGATGGGGAAACAGTGGAAACAGTGTCAGACTATTTTTCTGGGCTCCAAAATCACTGCAGATGGTGACTGTAGCCATGAAATTAAAAGACGCTTACTCCTTGGAAGGAAAGTTATGACCAATCTAGATAGCATATTCAAAAGCAGAGACATTACTTTGCCAACAAAGGTCCGTCTAGTCAAGGCTATGATTTTTCCAGTGGTCATGTATGGATGCGAGAGTTGGACTGTGAGGAAAGCTGAGAGCTGAAGAATTGATGCTTTTGAACTGTGGTGTTGGAGAAGACTCTTGAGAGTCCCTTGGACTGCAAGGAGATTCAACCAGTCCATTCTGAAGGAGATCAGCCCTGGGTGTTCATTGGAAGGACTGATGCTAAAGCTGAAACTCCAATACTTTGGCCACCTCATGCGAAGAGTTGACTCATTGGAAAAGACTCTGATGCTGGGAGGGCTGGGGGCAGGAGGAAAAGGGGACGACAGAGGATGAGATGGCTGGATGGCATCACCGACTCGATGGACGTGAGTCTGAGTGAACTCCGGGAGATGGTGATGGACAGGGAGGCCTGATGTGCTGCGATTCATGGGGTCGCAAAGAGTCAGACACGACTGAGCAACTGAATTGAACTGAACTGAACTGGCAAAGTGGTAAAGAACCTGCCTGCCAATGCA
Source organism: Bos javanicus (assembly GCF_032452875.1). NCBI lineage: Eukaryota > Metazoa > Chordata > Mammalia > Artiodactyla > Bovidae > Bos > Bos javanicus. The sequence continues at coordinate 9,075,013 of NC_083878.1, forward strand.
GGAAATGCAAGAAATTCAGGTTTTGATCCCTGGGTCAGGAAGATTCCCTGGTGAAGGAAATGGCAATGCACCCCATTATTCTTGACAGGAGGATCCCATGGACAGAGGAGCCAGTGGGCTACAGTCCAAGTGTGCGTGCTTAGTTTCTCAATCGTATCTGACTCTTTAGGACCCCGTGGACTGTAGCCCACCAGGCTCCTCTGTCCATGGGATTTTTCAGACAAGAATACTGGAGTCGGTTGCCATTTCCTTCTCCAGGACTACCATCCATGGAGTCACAAAGAGTCAGACACAACTGAACACACACATACACACACACAACTGCATCAGGAAGCACATTAGTGAGCGCACAGTCCTTTACACTGGTTTGCAAGCAGGCCCATGGGAACCTGGAATCAGAAGGGAATTCTGATGACCACACCAAGATCGGGGAGACCCTCGCCTCTACCCGGGGAGTCCAGTTCAGTCAGTGTGTGCTAGGCTCCCAGAATCCATTCTTTTGGCTTTCTTCTCTAATGGGGTATGCAGTAGGGGTGTGGAGATTTCATTCTCATAACACTTCTTCAAGAGTCAAGGAACCACTCAGCCCATTGAACCATTATCAGGGACCAGCCAGGCCCATGAACGTGGCGCCTCTGGGTCATGGAGACTCAGGAGCAGCACAATCGCACTTGGCCTACTGCTTGGCCAAATGGCTCCTGCTGCAGATTTTTGATGAATGATGATGCTTTTTTTGCTCAGGCCAAGGTTTAATTTGTGTTGCAAGGGAACACTTTCAATTGTCAACAACAAAAGGCGAAATTTCCTATATTCCTTGAGAATCAGCTTCAAAGGGTTCAGCTCCTTTTTTAAATGCTCTTCAGCTTTATTTTGACGTGGCAGGAAAGTTTTGCATGCATCCTCGCATCCCGTGTTGTGACAGCTGCATTTAATGAGTGCAAAATGATCAGAAAAACATCCTTTGCTGCGAGTTGCCAGTTGGTGACAGGGAAGAGGAGGTGCTGTCATCAGAGCAGGGGAGTTGCACACACAGTCGCTAAGGTGGGATTCCTGCCCGGCCAGATTCCTGCCTTGCCGGTCTGTCCCCAACAGCTCCACGCGCTGCCACGAGCCGAGTCAGGCCGGCACACCCACATCCCAACAGCAGGATGCAGAGTCAGCCATATCACCCCAGGCCACTGTTGCTGGAGGCTGGCCCATGTTTCTTTCTAAATTCTCTGTCCTACTGAGAGAAGGTCTTTCTGACTAGTCTCACTCAGTTATAACTAACAAACTCATCAGAAAAGAAAAAGGGGCAAATTTTAAGCAGTTTCTGTGGAAAGACCTCAATCGGAAAATAAAGATCTTCTTTTACAGGCAGGTATTCATGATAGGTTAGATTCCTAGAAGGCTCAGTGGTAAAGAACCTGCCTGCCAATGCAAGAGATGCAGGTTCCATCCCAGGGTTGGGAAAATCCCCTGGAGGAGGGCATGGCAACCCACTCCAGTATTCTTGCCTTGGAAATTCCATGGACAGGGGAACCTGGCAGGCTATAGTCCATGGGGTCACAAAGAGTCGGACACGACTAAGCATGTGTGTAGTCATGGTAGATTAAATTACTGTTTAGCAAACATTCACTGCATGCCCCAAACACATACAATACTGACTTCCTTGGCATGAATTTACTTTCTTTTTTAAAATATTTATTTTTATTTCTTTCTTTGGCTGTGCCAGGTCTTATTTGCAGCACACAGGATCTTCAATCTTCAATGCAACGCTCAGGAAATCTTTAGTTGTGGCGTGTGGGATCTAGTTCCCTGACCAGGGAACTAGATGGAATCCAGGTCCCGTGCACTGGTAGCTCAGAGTCTTAGCCACTGGACTACCAAGGAAGTCTTGAATTTACTTCCTTATCCCACGGATGTTGAGCTCGACCACGGGACCTCTTCTAGCCAATAACATGTGGGCAGATATATCGAATGTAGATTTGGAGTCCGGACCTTAATGCATGCGTGTTTACACTCACTCCTCTGAGAGCATTTGCCTTCACCTTGGAAAGATCAGTCTATACGGTTCTAAGCCCTCAGACAATCCTTGCAGAATGAAAGGCAGATGAAACAGACTTGAGCTCCAGCTGCAGCCCGAAGCAGGGTTGTCCCAACTGGCCCCTAAACCTGGAGGAGAGCTGCCCAACCAAACCCAGCCCACGTTGGCCCAGCCGCAGCTGACCCAAAGCCCCAGAACTGGGGCTTAATGACGTAAGTCATTGAAATTTGGAGCTGTTTGTTGTTCAGCATCATTGTGCTGCTTCCTAAGCTTTTGAGAGAGGTCATTGATAATATATGCCTAATTATGCAACAGCAAGAAATACTCCAGCCGGAGCCAGAAACCTCTAGCTCTACGGACACAGTGTTCCAGAAAGCCGGCAGAGCCAGCACTCCAACCATGCAATCCTATTGATGTCATCAAGATGAATACAGCTCCACACTAACTGCATCTTCAACCTCTTGGTTCCAAGTTGGGGTGGCGGAGTCCCGCTTAACAGTAATATTTCAAAGCTGCTCCTGTTCCCACCGTGCTGCATTGGTTGCAGTCCATCCACAGTTTACAGGGAAAAACTAGGAGTACCCACCTGCGTCTGTCTTCTTCTCTGGTGGTGGTGGTGGTGGTTTGGTCGTTCAGTCATGTCCAACTCTTTGCAACCCCACGGACTGTAGCCCCCCAGGCTCCTCTGTCCCTGGGATTTCCCAGCCAAGAATACTGGAGTGGGTTGTCATTTCCTACTCCAGGGGATCTTCCCCAGCCAGGGATTGAACCCACGTCTCCTGCATTGGCAGGCAAATTCTTTACGGACTGAGCCACCTGGGAAGTATCTGTCTCCTTCTCTGGAGTCTGTTTCATTTCCATGGGCTCCGTTTCAACCTCTGTCTTCCCTCCATCACAGGAAGACAGCAAAAGGAAACTCTCACACTGAACCATTATGACAATTTCCTCTAGAGGGGAGAGACCCGTAGGTGTCGAAAACCTTCCCCTAAGTTGCTGCTGCTGCTGCTGCTAAGTTGCTTCAGTCGACTTAGTGTCCGACTCTGTGCAACCCCATAGATGGCAGCCCACCAGGCTCCACCGTCCCTGGGATTCTCCAGGCAAGAATGTTGGAGCAGGTTGCCATTTCCTTCTCCAATTGTATGAAAGTGAAAAGTGAAAGTGAAGTCGCTCAGTCATGTCCAACTCTTAGTGACCCCATGGACTGCAGCCTACCAGGCTCCTCTGTCCATGGGATTTTCCAGGCAAGAGTACTGGAGTGGGGTGCCATTGCCTTCTCCGTCCTCTAAGTTATATTTGCTTAATTTATGCTTCTACCAGCAAGTAATTAGGGCAACAATTAATTTCCGAATGCAAATGTGCGATGGGTCTCACTCGTTTTGTTGTTTTCAAAGCCCCTTGTCTTGAGCCCTACTTGTGTTAGCATCTTAATGGGTTTCGTTTAGCAAAAGGAAGGAAATTATTTTTTCTAATGCTTTATTTACTTGATCGAATCGGGCTTTTGATCAAACATTGACTACAAATGTTTGTTCAAGATCACATGCCATAGCATTTAATAGGAATGAAAACCTGTAGTACAGAACCGTCATTTTCCACGTATCTGGCAGGCAACTGACGTAAGTGGTGCGTCATCGGCAGACAAAAGACATTTGTAGGGATGTGCCTGTCTGTATGAACCAACACTGATTTTCCAATCAGAGGGAAGACTTCATTTCATCTCTGAAAATGCCACCGAGATGTTCTTCGAGGAGAGAAAATGTTCCATCTGGAAAGACAAGTAAAATTAGCTCTTATTCCTTTTACATCCTCCAGTGCTGGAAAGACTGGGATGATGGTCAGACGTCCAGTGAACACTCCTTGTAACTGTTCATTCCTTCCTAAGCTACCGCCTCGAGAACACTCTTTGCTGGGTCCCCCAGGACCTGCTCTCAGGATTCACAGAGTGCTGGGAAAGTCAGACAGGAAAACCCCTGCATATTTTTGTAACCACTCCACCTGGTATCCTTTTATATGCCTGATTGTTACTTTCTCCTCCACTAGAATGTAAGCCCCACGAGCGCTGGAACTGCATTTTCTCACCATCCCAGCAGGGACCAATCACAGTTGAGTCTCTCTGTGAATATCTGTGCCCTTGAAAGGAAAAGGTGGTCCTTTAGAGACGTGAAGAGGAGGAAATGAGAGCCCAAAGGACAGATGCCCTTCTCAGCACAGGATAGGGTAGAAGGTGGATGAGTCAGAAAGGGGGCAAGGAGGAGATGCGGATGGAGGGGGCTCCCCTGAGGACACAGGAAGGCTGCTGTCCGAGGAGCAGTCAGGAGAGGGTCAGGAGCGCACAGTTGATGTAAAGCCCGGGAGGAAGAAGGGGAGGAGGCAGTGATCCAGCCGGGTGTGAGAACACAGAGGAAGTTTCCCTGCAGCACGGGGTCCCTTGGGGAACAGAGGTACTGAAACTGGACAGGTAGAGAGGCCCGCAAGCAGAAGTCACCTTATACCCAGATGGGGACCTCCATCTTTCTCTGCGATCAGTGTTGACTGTGATGGATCGAAGCGTATAAATACCAAATTACTCACTACTGTGAACACCAAAGAAAAACAGTTGTTCACTTTGGGCCAAAAGCTGAGGCCCATTTTTATGACAGATAACGAATGTGTTTCCACTGATGGGCGACTTGGCTTGAGGGTAAGGCCAAAAGAGTATTCCAAACACACACGGCAGATGTAGCTACACTTTTCTCCCACTGTCTACACGTTTAAAGGAAAACCGGCATTTGTGTCTGAATTATCTGAATAATTCCACAATTCTTCCTTTGCTTTGAGTAGATGCTCAAAAGAATTAAGAAACAAGCATCTTTAAGATTAAACATGATTCTTACAAAAAGGCTACTTGAAAATAGCAAAGTTGGGACTTCCCTGGTGGCCCAGAGGTTAAGAATCCGCCTGCCAGTGCAGAGGACATATATGCAAACCCTGGTCCGGGAAGATCCCACATGCTGCAGAGCGACTGTGCTCTGGAGTCCATGCTGCACAAGAGAAGCCGCCGCAACAAGAAGCCCACGCCCCACAACTACAGAGTAGCCCCCACTGGCCACAACTAGAGGAATCCTGTGTGCAGCAAAGAAGACCCACTGCAGCCCCCAGACAAATATTTTTTAATAAAAACAAAAAAAAAATAAGTAAAACGGCAAAGTTATTTGCTTCTGTTTTCACCCACATGAGAAAATATTTCATACAAGCACTGATGAGAGACCACCGAACAGGTGAGTGTTTTGGATTGCTTTCTTTTGTTTCCCAGACTTTCTGTTTTATTAGGGGAAAACAACCACTCGGCAGAGCAAGGCAGAGATCACCGCTTGCCTTCTGCCTGCTGCACGCCAAGGTCATCAGTAAGTGGAAGTAGGCCCCCTCTGATTAAGAATTCCTCTCATGTCCACAGACTTCAGCCTGGGCATGACAAGGACTTTTGAACTTCAAAAAAATAAATATTTCAACATCTCATCAGGCCAGTATGCTAAGCCTGATGGTCTCGTCCAGCCTCCAGAGAACCCTCGCCAGCCGTTCCCTTCCAGCAGAGCAGAGGGGGTGGCCCCACATCTGCATTCGGGGAGCCCAGCTGCCAGGAAAGAGATGAGGGAGATGCCAGGATGTCCACCCACCAGTCCCTCCAGGACATTCAACCAGTTCCGGAATTGGGTGAGTTGACAGGTGATGGAGCAAGCCTTTCTCTGCTGGCTTTATGCTCTCTTCCAGACAGTAATGGTCAGGGGACGTGTAGACAGTGTTCCAGAGGCGGCAGGGAGCTGACCGCCCTCACTCACTCCACCCTCTGTGTACAGAAATCCTTAAGGATGGGGCCGATTGAATGGATATTGGGCAAGAGCATGACAAGGGCTTCCGGGGTTCTCCACGTGGGCCCACACATCCCCCGCTTCCTCTTTCTGAGCAGCATGACCCCGAAGTCATCAGGAACAACAAGCCTTTGTTACTACCCTTCCGTGTAACTTTTAAAATTCATGTTACTCTTATAATACTTCATATACTGGCTTGTTTTTTTCCCCTCTGATCACACCTATATATTTTAGTTTGTCCTTCTACTTCTCTTTTTTTTAACTTCTTATTTTATGTTCTGAATGCATGCTAAGTCACTTCAGTCGTGTCTGACTCTTTGTGACACTATGGACTGTGGTCCACCAGGTTCCTCTGTCCAAGGGATTCTCCAGGTAAGAATACTGGAGTGGGGTACCAGGCCCTCCTCCAGGGATCTTCACAATAGAAACTGCATCCCTTTAGTCTTCTGTATTGACCTCTAGTGCCACCTGGGAAACCCACTGGAGTATAGCCAATTAACAATATTGTGATAGTTTCAGATGGACAGCAAAGGGACTCAGCCATACATACACATGTATCCATTCTCTCCCACACTGCCCTCCCATCCAGGCTGCGACATAACGTTGAGCAGAGTTCCCACTGCTCTACAGGAGGTCCTTGTTGGTTATCCACTTTAAACACAGCAATGTGTATGTGTCCATCCCAAACCCCCTACCCTCCCCACCCACCCTTATGGTCACTTATGGTAACCATAAGTTCTTTCTCTAAGTCTGTGCATCTGTTTCTGTTTCATAAATAAGTTCGTTTGTTTCTTTTTAGATTCTGCATATGAGTGATGTCGGGCAGGTGATCATACTTACAGTTTGCCCTTCTGCTTCTCTTACATCCCATCTATTCCTTTAAGGAGATCACAGTGGCGATGATCACACCGTCTGTTGTCAGGGAAAACTTGAACCTCAAGTGAAGTAAGACAGAACCTCTCACCCTGAGAGAGATGAACCAGCCACAAATAGCCCTGGGGAATCAGAGAGCCCAAGCTCAGAGTCTTGACAGATCTATTTCAGAAGAATTCTTGTGTGGGGTTTTTAAAACCACAAAGCAGAGATGTTAGAGGTAAATGTGACACTCTGATGGCTCAGCTGCATAAAAGAAGGTGTACAGTAATCTTCTGACAGGGGATGTCATGCTTGAAGCTCCTTAGGGTCTCAGGAGACCCCAGCCATGGTCTAAGGACCTGAGGGACTAGATGGATTCAGTGGGATGCCTCAGAGGCTCAGGCAATTCCTATTTGCTTTGCAGTTTCAGAAGAGAAAACATTGGGGGCTGCCCCGCATATTTCATTTTTAAGGAGTTTCTAGTTCTGGGCTGCTTCTGCTTAGTCACTCAGTCATGTCCAACTCTTGGAGACCCCATGGACCATAGCCCACCAGGCTCCTCCGTCCATGGGATTCTCCAGGCAAGAATACTGGAGTAGGTTGCCATGCCCTCCTCCAGGGGATCTTCCCAACCCAGGGGTCAAATCCAGGTCTCCTGCATTGCAGCCAGATTCTTTACCACTGAGTCACCATGGAAGCCCTTCTAATGCTGTGGATAATGATAACCTACTTATTACCTACTGACCAGGGCTTCGCGGTACCAGCTGTATCTACTAACATTCAAGTTGTACTAAAAGTAGGATTAAAACATGAATGAAAGATAAATCATTTTGTAAGATCCTAGATTTCTGTGTGTTTCCCATAAGAAATTCTAGATAGGCCCCATAACGTTGAATTATTAAAACCAGAATTTTATGCTACTGGTACAAAGATGGAGCTATTTGACCCATAAAATAATCGCTTTAGGCAGACACTTATTTATTACTTTAATAAGGGGAAAAGCTTTTGGCATGAAAAAAACTCAAAAAAAATTAATAAAATTCAATTGCCAATTACCTATAATTAGAAAATGTCCAAACTGCTTTTTTTTTTTTTTTTCAGCTGTCTTCATGGCACTCCAATAGAAAGCTTTAAGTAAATCTCTTCTTTTCAATGTGTCATTTTCATTAAAATCCCTGTACTATGTAACTAAAATAGGGGCTTCCCCAGTGACTCAGCAGGAAGAATCCTCCTGCAACGGAAGAGATGCAGGAGACCTGGGTTTGATCCCTGGGTCGGGAAGACCCCCTGGAGGAGGAAATGGCAACCCATTCCAGTATTCTTGTCTGGGAAATCCCATGGATAGGGGGGCCTGGTGGGCTGCAGTCAGTGGGGTCACAAAAAGTCATATACGACTGAGCAACTGAACAGCAGCAGCAGCAAGAGGTAGAAGAAACCCAAATGTCCATCAAAAATGAATAGATAAAGAAAACACAGTGTGTACATACAATTATATATTATTCAACTCTATAAGCAAGTAAAGCCCATAAGATACTATACAATGTAGATGAAACCGGAAGACATGACATTAAGTGAAACAAGCCAGTCACAGAAAGACAAATATTGTATGATTCCACTCCTAGGAGGTACTAGATCAACCGAACTCAACAAGAGAAAGTGGTACCAGACGTCTGGGCAAGGGAGAAAAGTGGAGTTGTCCTTTCACGGGGATAGACTTTCAGATTTGCAACTTCTGAAGCTCTTTTTCACAACAATATGAGTATGCTCAATGCTACTGAACTGTACAAGTAAAAACGGTAAAGATGATAAATTGTATGTTGTACTTTTTTACTACAAAAAAAAAAAAAACTGTTAAACGACAAGATCCCACTGTACAGCAAAGACAACTGTATCCAATATCCTATGCTAAGGACTTCTCTGCTGGTCCAGTGGTTAAGACTTTGCCTTTCAAAGCATGGGGGGAGGGTTCGATCCCTGATCAGGGAACTAAGATCCCACATGCCCAAGGCCAAAAACCAAAACAGTAACAATATTGTAACAAATTCAGTAAAGACTTTTAAAAAATCTTATGATTAAACCATAATGGAAAAGAACATTGAAAAAAAAGCATGTGTATGTATGTATATAGATAGATATTCAGACATATACATTTGAATCCCTTTGCTGTATAACAGTAATTAACACAATATTGTAAATCAACTATAATTCAATTAATAAATAAATGGAATCATACAGTTTTTGTTTAATTGTTTAATTTGTCATTGCTTTTACAAAGCAGAGATGGTTGCACTGGAAAGAAAGCCTAGAGCGAGTAACAGTTTGTTTGTAGGGAGAGGTGGGGGAGCCGGATGTGGGGAACTAAGATTTTGAGGCCAAGGGTTTTAAAAAGCTGGCTAGGAAAAAAATTTCTGGAGACAGAAGGAAAAAAAAAAAGTATGATGTTGAAATCAATTTCTAGAAAGAAGCCAGGCCTCGCACTGCGGACTATGGAGGCTCCAAGGCCACGGGACAGAGGAGATGCTGGAAACCACAGAAGGACATTTCTTGCCCTAAGCTCACAGTTTCCCATCTGAATTAATCACTGAGATTATACTCAGAAGCTGAGTCTCTTCTTCCCGGTTTGGACGGGACACAACCTGAGTGAGGATGACAGAGTGTTGTCAGATCCCAAACCAAAGCAAGTGGTGGAAGAAGCTTCCCAATTATCAGCAAGTGAAGGCCAAATGCATGTCATACCCCATTCATTCATTCAGCCTATCCTCTGAACGGCCGTGGCTCCAGATGCTGCGTATGGAGGTTGGTCAGGGCACCTCCACTCCTAGGAACTTGCATCTTGGAGGCACACAGTCTGTGTGACTGTGTCACACAGACACAGTCCATGCTGTGTGTCTCCCATCCTTGCTTCTCTGTGCCTTTCAAGAGTTGAGACCTTGGACCAATCCTAGAAGACCATCCACCCTTGGTGATAACAAGCAGGTGTTTGTACGGTTGAAAGGCCAATATCCAAATCCAAACAGGGCTTGGCCCACAGGCAGCAGAGAGGGGCCAGAGCTTCCCACAGGGTGAAGGGCTCGTCAGCTGGCTGAGGATGGGTGCTCCCCAAGAAAGGGAACATAGAGGACACAGCTATGGCTCCAAGAGCTGCACTGAGACCTGCGAGCCAGGGAAGGGGTGGAAGGAAACAGCTCAGGTCACTGCAGCAGCGACTTCCACCCTGTGGTTCCCAGGAGGCCAGCCGGCGGCTGCGGTGACAGGTGGCTGTGGAAGGAAGGGCTGCCTTGAGAAGGGGCAAGCAGTTTGTAGCATCCTTGGGGCCCCTAAAGTTAGACTGGAAAAGTCTTTTCCACGTCTTGTCTATGGTCACCAAAGGGACTGTGTGGGACATGGGAAGAAAATATTAGAAAGTCTGCTGCTGCTGCTGCTGCTGCTGCTATGTCGATTCAGTCGTGTCCGACTCTGTGCGACCCCATGGACTGCAGCCTACCAGGCTCCCCCGTCCCTGGGATTCTCCAGGCAAGAACACTGGAATGGGTTGCCATTTCCTTCTCCATTAGAAAGTCTACATCTCTTTAACATACTCATCATTTTGAATTTCCACATTTTTATTTTATGATATATATCATCTATATCCGGAGAAGGCAATGGCACCCCACTCCAGTACTCTTGCCTGGAAAATCCCATGGACGGAGGAGCCTGGTAGGCTGCAGTCCATGGGGTCACTAAGAGTCGGACACAACTGAGCGACTTCACCTTCACTTTTCACTTTCATGCATTGGAGAAGGAAATGGTAGCCCACTCCAGTGTTCTTGCCTGGAGAATCCCAGGGACGGGGGAGCCTGGTAGGCTGCAGTCCATGGGGTCACTAAGAGACGGACACGACTGAAGTGACTTAGCATAGCATAGCATCATCTATATCATCAATGGTATCTGTGCACAAGAAATAACAAATAATAAATTGCCAAGTGTATATTGGGAGTTTGTGTTCAAAATATTTTAGTGATTAGGGCAAACAGTCCAGAAAGCCTGTCGATCCACCCTTTAATAAACTCCTGTATTTAAGAGTAGGACCAAGAACACCATGCTTTAGGGGACACCCATTGCCTTTTGAACAAAACCAGCAGGATGGCAGGAGAGGAGAAATCAAAATACAGAGGGAGCTAGGCAAACAGGGGCAGACTTACCAGGTGGAACACATTACAAAGGAGCAGAAAGTAAAAAAGTTAGGCGCTCAGTCATGTCCGATTCTTTGCAACTCCCTGAACTGTAGCCCGCCAGGCTCCTCTGTCCATGGGATTCTCCAGGCAAGAATACTGGAACGGGTAGTCATTCCTTTTTCCAGGGCATCTTCCCCACCCAGGGATCGAACCCAGGTCTCCTACATGGCAGGCATACTTTACTGTCTGAGCCACCAGGGAAGCCCTTTGCTCACAAACGGACAGAAGAGGCAGACAAGTCCCAGAAAGACAGGAAAATGAAGGCAAGCACCTCCAAAAATGTCGAGTGGTGATTGGAGAATTACTTGCCAAACGGCGACTTTGATCAGGCTCATCTGTGCCTTTTCCTTTGGCCTCGGTACCCCGAGGTACTTCTTTCAGAAGAAAAAGTGGACTACACGTAGAAAGGGTCTGTCCTTCAGGGGAGAGAGTTCATGTCCTTACTTGGTTTATTCATACCTTGAATCTGTCTTAAAGGGGACATGGGGTGTGCCCGCATCCTCCACTGGATAAAATGCTCTCCAAGGACCTTACATTCAGACACACATGCACATATACACACATACACATACACGCATGTGTGCATGCACACACATACACGCATGTCTGCCCACACACGTATACACATGCACACACGAACTGAAGCCCGTGTTTCCAAACACATAGATTTATATGCTTCAAGTCTTAATTGCTGTAATGTTCAATGTAATGTCTCTAGCAAGTAAAAATAAATAAGTACCAACACGGACAGACTGTATAGCAAAGGGAGCTCTGCTCAGTGTTACGTGGCAGCCTGGACGGGAAGGGGGCTTGGGGGAGAATGGATACATGTATATGTATGGCTGAGTCCCTTCCCTTTTCTCCCGAAACAACATTGTTAATCGGCTATGCCCCAATACAAAATAAAGTTTTAAAAAAGAGGAACGACCAAAGGGGAAAAGAAAGCAGACAAAGTATAAGCTTGAGAGCAGTGGCCCTGGGCAGTGGGCTGGGAGCCAGGATACAGGAGGCAAGGTCCCCTGCTTCTCCCCTCCAGCACCTCCCCCAGGCTCTGCCCGTCCCCTGCGCCTACCCCTGTATGGCGCCCAGTGAGACGGGGGCCAAGCCTGCAACTGAAACCTTTCAGTCCCATAGGAAGTAAAGCAGGGATGTGAAGCTGAGACATGGCTCAGGAACCAGCGGTCCACGGCTCAGACTTTGCTCTGAACACCTCCCCCCAGGATGCACGTGTCCAAACCTCGGGCCATTGTGCACTCTGAGCCAGGCTGTGTGGGGGCCACCGGTGAGCAGAGCAGACAAGCCCTGGCCCTCACTTAGCTTCTGGTCTGAGGCCTCATTACTCAGTCTGGCTCCCATCCACTGAGAGCAGCCAGGGAAACCCCAGCCCCCACCCCAGACCCCCTGAGCCAGACACCAACCCCAGGCAATTTGAATGCACATGCAAGTTTGGGAAGTGCTGGTTTCGTTGTTTGTTTCTGTGAAAAACAGTCAGACCAGGGGCTCGAAGACACGTACATCTTCCCTTGACTTTCATGTGGGCCGGCGTTGGAGAAAATAATTCCTCAACTGTTAGAGCTCAAAGGGATCTTGTTGTTCAGTTGCTCACTCGTGTCAGATTCTTTGAGGCCCCACGGACTGTAGCCCACCAGGCTCCTCTGTCCATGGGATTTCCCAGACAAGAATACTGGAGTGGCTTGCCATTTCCTCCTCCAGGGGATCTGCCCAACCTAGGGATCGAACCCTCGTCTCCTGCATTGGCAAGCAGATTCTTTAGCACTGAGCCATGTGGGAAGCCCCAAAGGGATCTTACAGTTCATCTCATTCTACTGTTTCATTTAGGGATGAAGAAATGGGAAGCCAGAGAGGGAAAAAGCTCAGGAAAGAAGCCATGTGAAGGGAAGAAGCTCAGGGAAGAAGCCAGAACTGGAACCAAGAATTTTAGTAACAAGTTCTCTATGCCTGCCGCAGGGCTGAAGAAAGGCAGCTGCTTCTGCTGCTGCTGCTAAGTCGCTTCAGTCGTGTCCGACTCTTTGTGATCCCATAGACGGCAGCCCACCAGGCTCCCCCGTCCCTGGGATTCTCCAGGCAAGAACACTGGAGTGGGTTGCCATTTCCTTCTCCAATGCATGAAAGTGAAATGTGAAAGTGAAGTCACTCAGTCGTGTCCGACTCTTATCGACCCCATGGACTGCAGCCTACCAGGCTCCTCCGCCCCTGGGGTTTTCCAAGCAAGAGTACTGGAGTTGGGTGCCATTGCCTTCTCCGGAAGAAAGGCAGGGGGCAGTGTAAAAGAAAGGGAGACAGAAACAAGACATGTAAGACAGGGGGCCACAGCACTGAAGACCTGGGGGTACCTCAAAAATGTTGGGGGGCAGGTTATTTCTACAGTCCTTTCCAAGCCTGCTCTTTGATACCCTCCCAAGTTGGTGCAGATAAAGAAATGCTGACCCCCCAGCATGAATGTGCTTTTGTTCTGAGGGTGATATTCTGGTCAATGAGACCTCCCGGCACAGGAAGTGGCTATCAGGTGTCGTTCTGTCTCATTCCTCCAGACGAGCCTGTAAGTGAACCCTGGAGTCCAGGGTATGTGCATAAGGTTTACCCCCAAGGCCCTCAAATCCCTTTGGCGAGAGCATCAGAAGGGAATCAGTACACCTTCTGGGGAAATGCATGTGGATTACATCATCCCGCCAGGCTCCTCTGTCCATGAGCTTCTCCAGGCAAGGATATTGAAGTGGTTAGCCATTCCCTTCTCCAGGGGATCTTCCCCCTAACCAGGGATCAACCCTAGGTCTCCTTCATTGCAGGCAGATTCTGTACCGTCTGAGCCACCCAAAGCTCCTCTCTACATCCAAGTTCCTAAGTGCAGTCGTCAAGGATGCCAATAGCCTCTTACTCCTCCTCACCACTCATCTGAAGCACTGGACCGCTTTAAAACTCAACCTTAAATCAACTTGAGAGACTCTCCCACAAGAACCGGCACGTTCTGTCAAAAACCAGATAGATTAAAAATGAACACAGGCAGTCGCCAGACCCGTACTGTCCAAGCCAAGCTGAAGGAGCAGGAGGCTGGCAGGCCTGAGCCGAGGGGGCTGTAACGGGCCTGCTACCGCCTTTTCTTCCCACCCCAGTAATAAATACTCAATTTGAGAGAGCTGATGGAAAAAGACAGGAGTGAAAAGTGGGCTTGACACATTTATGAGAAGGATTTGTCCTGGGTTTCTTGAGTATAAAGCCTGGAGTTTTTTCAATCTTACTAGAGGTAGCAGGGAATGAACACTTGTTTCATGTTTCCCGACCACGGTTCGGATGATTAGATGGATCATGTACCATTGGGACCAAAAAAAAAAAAAAAATCATGGAAAAAGATGGCTTGTCAAGTTAACAAGAATTGTATATTGTTTGCAATTTATAAATAGAGGCAGAGAGGCAGACACAAACCGCCAGAAGATAGAGATACTGTTCCTCGCTGAACTCACAGTGTGTGCATTCTCAGCTGTGTCCGACTCTTTGCGACCCCATGGACTGTAGCCCACCACGCCCCTCAATCCATGGGATTTCCCAGGCAAGAATACCAGAGTGGGTTGCCATTTCCTCCTCCAGGGGATCTTCCCGACACAGGGATCGGATGTAAGTCTCTTGTGTCTCCTGCGTTGGCAGGCAGATTCTGCATGCAGTTTCTGACACTGGAACAGAGAACATTTTATGATGGATTTTTTGATCCCTTTTGCTAAAAGATGAGGGTGGGGATCTCAAATTGTTCAGTGCTTCCAAATCATGATGACAACTAGCAACAGTATCTGTCGGCTCCACGAGCTGGTTTTCCTCCAAGGCGGATGGAGCCGAGGATTTGTTACTTGATCTAACAGCAATGGCTTTCCAATAGCCAGACACGCACAGCATCATTGATCAGTGTGCCCTCTCCTTGTTTGCATTGGAACACTGCTCAATTTACACCAATTAAAGAATGCTTGGTTTGGATATTGAAGAATCATTAAGGAATGCAAATCCCCAAGGGCTTCTAAAAATGACATCTGACTAGAATGGTGATTAAAGCATGAAGACGGCATTAGTATTTGAACAGTTTGACTGATACACAAAATCATTAGAATGTCTCTCCAGGAAGAGTGACTCTGGGTCAATGTATGTCCTTGCCTGGTCACCTAAACAAATCTGACAAGTCTAATTTTAAGTAATTGCTCAGAGTTTAGTGGCCGCCTCTGTCCCCACAAGGGCAGCCGTCTGGACCACATATTGTAATTGAGATGTGTCTTTAAACGGAATGTGTCAACCCAGCATGCAAATGCGCTCTCAGAAAAGGTTAAAGGTTAGTGATGCTCCGACGAATCGCTTTCCAGTCAAATTTCCACGTGAAAATTCTACTGTCGCCAGCAGTCACCTCCCTCAGCGGATTCTACCTCATGCCGTGCAGGAAAGGCTGGGTTTTCTGGCTATGTCTGACTCTCAAGTTCAGCTAGAGACCATCTGAAAGTGTGTTCTCTGGACCAGCAGCATTAGCATCACTTGGAAACTTGTTAGAAATGCTGAGTCCTGCCTCCTGCCTCCGCTAACCTGCTGAATCAGAGATGCTAGAGCTGAGGTCTTGCATTAATGCTTTACTAAGTCCTGCCCTGATCTAAAGCCCATTCGAGTTTGAGAACCACAGATCCAGACCCACTGAACCTCTGTCTAGGATGAAATGGACGCCCCGTGGGATAGTGATTTGCCTGAGGCCATGCAGCCCAAACGATAGTGGGAGCTATGATGAAGTATGTTATCGTCAAATCATTCATTGTTCAGTCGTTCTCGTGTCCAACTCTTTGTGACCCCGTGGACTGCAGCATGCCACAATTCCCTGACCTTCACTATCTCCTGGAGTTTGCTCAAACTCAAGTCCACTGAGTCGGTGATGCCATCCAACCATCTCATCCTCTGTCGCACCCTTCTCCTCCTGCCCTTGATCTTTCCAAGCATCAGAGTCTTCTCCAAAGTGTAGCTCTTTATATCAGGTAACCAAAGTATTGGAGCTTCAGCATGGACTATAGCCCACCAGGTTCCTCTGTCCATGAGATTTCCCAGGCAAGAATACTGGAGTGGGTTGCCATTTCCTTCTCCAGAGGATCTTCCTAACCCAGGGATTGAACCTGAATCTCTCTCATCTCCTCCATTGGCAGGTGGGTTCTTTACCACTAGCCCCACCTGGGAAGTCCAAGAGTCACCTGGGAAGCCCTGAAATCATTAATCCTTGACTTTATTATTCAATAAAAACATTTGGGCTTCCCTGGTAGCTCAGTCAGGAAAGCATCTGCCTGCAATGCAGGAGACCAAAACTCAATCCCTCAATTGGGAAGATTCCCTTGGAGAAGGAAATGGCAACCCACTCCAATATTCTTGCCTGGGGAAATCCCATGGACAGAGGAGCCTGGCAGGCTACAGTCCATGGGGTCACAAAAAGTTGGACACAACTTAGCAACTAAACCACCACCACCAAAATTTTGAATATACTTTGCTGCTCTGTTTTTTGATGTTTGTTTGTTTGTTTTGGCAGGTATGCCCCTCCCCTCATCCCGGAGAGCTTATGCAGGATAGTCCTGGCTGGCGGGTGGCTGGTTTGCCTCTTCCTTCTCCTGGGCCCTAGAGACAAAACACCCAGGGCTGGCTGTTGGCTGCAGCCTCTGGACTAAGTGCTGGGGACGGCTCATCTGAGCTGGAGATTTCATTGCCGTGGTGAAAGCCTTGCAAGATGGCTTCTTCAGTCCGTGGGGATCATGGGTGCCCAGGTGGAGACTGACTCTCCATTGCCAGCGGTCCCCGAAGGACCGGGAGGAGCAGAGCCCCTTGCCGACTCCCACTGGCTGTGTCGTCAGAACCACAGATGGTGTGAAGCAGAGGGCACTTGGGGAATGTTTGTTTCTACTTGATAACCCAGCATCTCTCAGGACCCTTTGGGGCTTTCGGACGATCCCTGTGCACCGTTAAAGATGAGCGGTGTGCAGCAAAGGAGGTGCGCATAGGAGCATAGCAGCATGGGAGGAGGTAAAAATGCAGCTTCTCCTCTACTTAGGATATAATTGAATATAATCAGACCTCCAGGAGGACTAACTAAACAATAGGTTTCTGATTTAATTCTTCTTTTTTATTAATATGAATCACTGTATCTCTTGCCATCTTATCCCAGTCTGACAACCCTCGAGCTACAAGGAGCCTGGTAACTACAAGCAAGGACATCAAATCAAAACAGAAAAATAAGGGCTGCCTCAGCTGCAGGCTCCAGGAGCTTGAGTTCCCAGCGCAGGCAGCTTAGCCAGATGGTGACCCTGTGAGAAAAAAGGTTTTTTCTCAACTCATCCAGCTCCCAGCAGACAGACAGAGCCAGTTTATACCACAGGCTCCCCTGTTCTTTGCTTCCTGGACACCCTCACCCCAGGTGAGCCTGTGCGCCCAGGGCCCCCCGCCCCCTGCCTCCCCCTCACCTCCCCGTCCCCTCCCTCCATCCCTCCATCCCTCCCGCCCGCCTGCCTTCCCTCTACCCGCAGTGATGCTCAGCCTTTCAGCCTTTCAAGCCGGCGCCCTGTGCGGGGCAGGGTTAAAATGCGTCTCTGAATGGGGAGGAGAGACAGGGTGGATTAATGGCAGCGGCAGAAGAGTGATACAGGCCGAGCAGAACAAAACGAGGGCGACCCGGACAAAACAAAGCCCCACAATAGATCATTTCTGAAAAGTCATCGGGCAGCTTTGAAACCCGGGCCTCTGTGGGTCCCGGGCAGTTTCGCAGCCACGGGCTTTCAAGACACATGAATGGAAACGGAACAGTAACTCTTTCTCCCAACTCTTTTCAGGGGTCTTGTCAGCAGAGAAGGATTTACCATTCAATTCCCATACTTTTATGTGGGAAATTAAGAATTGGCTCCTGAAAAAGCAGTTGCCTTTTTAAACTCTCATAAATTGTGACAATCTCATAGATTCACCCAAATTTCTTCTTTCTTTTCTCCTTTCCACTTAGAGTTCATTGTTTTAAAATATACTCATAAACACACATATACGTACACATTTCCATCTTGCCTTTTCTCAGGAGTATTTTCTACAAAAAAAAAACCCTCCAACCAAAGAAGACTCTCATCTGTCTGCTCTGTTTGGTTTTGATCCTTAACTATGTCCATTTTATCACAGTTCAACACAGACTTAACTTCTTCTTGGAATGAAAAGATCAATCCTTTCCAGATAGGAATCCTGTATATCTGGGGTGTTTTCAAGATTAATTTTTATGTGGACCATTTTTAAAGTCTTTATTGAACTTTTTATAATATTGCTTCTGTTTTATGTTGTGGTTTTTTGGCCATGAGACATGTGAGAGCTTAGCTCCCTGACCAAGGATGAAACCTGCACCCTTGCATCGGAAGGTGAAGTCTTAACCACTGGACTGCTGGGGAAGTCCTGGCTTTTGGAAAGGTGACAAGGGTTGGGTGAAGCTTATGCAAAGTCAGAGACAAAATAAAATGGGATGTTTTCTTGATTCCTGACTCAGTGGCTCTGTGTTGAGTGGTGACTAGCCCTGAATAAAGGCTACTTCTGAATTGTCTGATGAAAACACTCGGATCTTCCTGGAGGAGAGCTCAATCATCCGTCCCCATCTGGGGGGTCTGACAGTGTATCTCAGGGGACAGTGAGGAGCAGGCTCTTCTTTCTCAGAAGCCCTCGGCGTTTGCCATGTCCATCTCATTAACCTTCCCTGTCCTGGGACCCAGGCCCAGAGAAGCCCAGCTTAGGCTCTGAGCCAGCCCATCTGATCCGACTCCCCAGGCCTCTCCCAGGGATGCACTCGGGGATAGGAAACCCAGGTGTGCTTGACCCCCGCTTCCCTGGCCCCTTGTCCTGCCCCCTGGAGAGCCCAGCTCCAAGGCTGATTCCCATGGAGCAGCTATGCTGACCGCCAGCCACTCTCGGGGGCAGTCAAGCATATTCCGAGTCCTCAGAAATGCCTTGAGGTGAGAGATGGGAAAGATGGGGGTGGGGAGAAAGGAGGCCAACCCGCCACACCAGCCCATCGCGAGGCCAGGCTGGGACACATAACTATTTCCTGATGTGCAGAAGTTGAAACCTGGACTTCCTCTCTTTTTAGATGTTTCAGATATGCAAACACAAACCTCACAAAAGGAGTCTGATGGTATACTTAACACAGACTATCACCCCTCTAAGAAACAGAAATCAAAATAAAATAAAACAAAATAAAATGAATTTAAGAAGAGAGAAATCAATTTCCTATTTTTGAGGACAGTGTTTAAAAAAAGCATAGAAATTTGCAGTATACGTATATCAAATCCACACGCTGTAAACCTAAACCTACACAACATCATGTCCATTTATCTCAGTAAATCAGGGGAGAGAAGAAAACCTTCGAAAGAAAATCCCCATAGTCACTGTACAGACACCAGCATGTTCAGGAGCTGTGTCGTCTCCTTCCTGAAATAACTTACTTGTTCAGAGTTATTTCTAAAGGAGTCAGGATGTCGATCTTTAAGAGGTCAAATAGCACTTAAAAATTAATTTTGGAAGGAAAGGATGGTCCTTACACACAGATTTCACTTGCTTGAGAAAAGTGGGTTGCTGTGGTCCAGGAAGCTTTTAAAAATTAACATTTCCATTTCCTCCTTTGCTGTTTCTAAACCAGAGGCAAAAATTCCAAAGACCAGGCTCCTAAGAAGCTTTTGAAAACCTCATCACAGCTCCTCCAACCCCTTCCTCCAGCCTCGCCCACAACCCCAAACGATGAATGTGATCAGGAGAACAGCATCGCAGAACCATGACCAGCTTTTCCCAGCCTGCTTGCAACTGGACAGCCTATTGTCCAAGAAACACTCCTGCAGCACTTCTCTGCTGGTCCAGTGGTTAAAACTTTACCTTCCAGTGCAGGGGGTCTGGGTTCGAACCCTGGTCAGTAAGCTATGATCCCACATGTCTTGCAGCAGAAAATCAAAACATAAAACAGAAACAGAAATGAATTCAATAAGGACTTTAAAAAAAAAAAAAAGAAGAAGAAGAAAGAAACTCTCTTGCAACATAATTCTTCAAACAACTGGCTTGGGCATATTTTTTTTAAGGAATTCAAATATTACATCACTAGAGAAATTCTTCCATGATTTTTTGAATAACTTTTCTCAACCACCACTTGCCAGGACCACAACAGCCCATGGTAATGGTGGGGATTCTTGTCTTTTCAAAGTTCTTTATCCATAAAGTAGCAGAAGTGATCTCATAAAATAATCAGGTGATTTATCTGTTCCCCCACCTGACTCCCACACATACACAGACACTTCTTGTGAACTCAGCAGCTTCCAGGACACAGAGAGTGAAACCCAGGCCCAGCCCCAGCCCCAAGGGTATGGCCCATCTTCTAGTGCATTCTGCCCTCCTCCACCCCCATTATCAGTCCCTTAAGCTCAGATTCTTCCTTGTCCCAGAGCCTTTGCACACGCTCTGCTCTGCCTGCATGCCTGGCTTCCTGACTGCTTGAGCACTCAGCACAGAGCAGTCCTAGTTAAAGTAGCTTTTTTCTCTCCTATTTCTCTCTCCCCAGCCCCAAGGCTACATCCTTCATAGTTCAGTCTGTGAGTGGATAGTCTTAATTTAACATCCATCTATTTGCTGTGGTCAATCTCCACTACAAGAAGGCAAAATCCAGGAAGATCCAGGCACAGATCTCTTAGCATCACCAGTAACTTGCACACTGCTGGTAGACAGTAGGTGCTCAGTAAATATCTGTGGGGCTTCCCTGGTGGCTTGGCAGTAAAAGAATCTACTTGCCAATGCAGAAGACTTGAGTTCAATCCCTGGGTCAGGAAGATCCCCTCGAGAAGGACATGGTAACCCATTCCAGAATCTTGCCTGAGAAATCCCATGGACAGAGGATCCTGGAGAGCCACAGTCCATGGAGTCACAAAAGAGTCGAACATGACTGAACAACTAAACAACGACAGCAATGAATATTTGTGGAAGGAAGGAAAGAAGAAAAACCTGAAGGAAGACAAGGTATTGACTTGAAATCAAGGCTCTACTTCCCCACCCAGTAATGTTGTATATTATTTGGGGTAAAAATCTCAGCTCTTAGATTAAACAGATCCCAAAATACAGTGGCTCACAGGATCAAATCATTTTCTCTTTCCCATAACTCTCTGGAGTGGACAGTCC
This sequence comes from Bos javanicus, assembly GCF_032452875.1. Taxonomy (NCBI): domain Eukaryota; kingdom Metazoa; phylum Chordata; class Mammalia; order Artiodactyla; family Bovidae; genus Bos; species Bos javanicus. Next base: position 9,096,135 of record NC_083878.1, read on the forward strand.
AGGCAGACAGGATGCTCCGTTTCACATGGCAATGAAGAGATCCAGATTCTCTGCCTATTGTCATTCCACTGTCCTGCTAGGCACTGAGCACCTGCTTGGTTCAATGCGGTCCCAGCCCATCCAGGTTCCAGCCCATGGGAAGAAAGACGGGGAGGGGAGGAAAGCGATGCCCAGTGAAGGCAGGGAACAGAGGCTGCTCACAATACTTCAGCCCCCATTTTATGGCAAAAATGTAGTGGTTTGTCCTGAGGGGAAGGTGGGAAGTAAAGTCTCTAGATGAGTGACTTCACATCCAGGGAGGAAGGAAGGCAAATTTGGAGAAAACTAGCCATCTGCTGCAGGTTCCTAGACTCCTCTCTGAGCAGAAAACATCTGAAGCTTGTCCATGGGGAACAGAGCACGTGTGCAAACTGTCTTTGATCAGAGGACAGTGACCCACCCCGAAGGATCCCCGGCCATGTAACAGAGCTCTGGGGAGCTGCAGGGTCAGCAGGACCTCAGGCTGGGGGCATCACTGCAGGGGACACCAACTTGCTCCTCCCTCCCCTTCCTTATCAGCTCTGAAGCTCAGAAAATATCCAGGTGCGTTTCTGTTTTTACACCTAAATTTTCCCATTCAGCTCTTCACTCACCACATAAGAATATGCAAGCAGCAGGTAACCCCAGAGCCCAGTGCTCTAATTTAAAGGGAGGGAAATACTTTCAAATTGTGGTGCTGGAGAAGACTCTTGAGAGTCCCTTGAACTGCAAGGAGATCAGACCAGGCCATCCTAAAGAAAATCAACCCTGAATATTCATTGGAAGGACTGAAGCTCCAATACTTCGGCCACCTGATGCAAAGAGCTGAGTCATTGGAAAAGACCCTGATGCTGGGAAAGATTGAGGGTAGGAGGAAAAGAGGGCAACAGAGGATGAGATGGTTGGATGGTATCACCAACTCCATGGATATTAGTTTGAGCAAACTCCAGGATATAGTGAAGGACAGGGAAGCCTGTCATACTACAGCCCGTGGGGTTGCAAAGAGTTGAACACGAATTAGTGACTGAACAACGACAAAGAGACTGCTTCCATGTCCCCAAGACAATTCCAGTTTAGCAGCTTCCTTCCCTGTGATCTTGAACAAATTAATATCCTTAAGACTCATTTTGCTCACCTTTAAAATGGGAGTGAAAACATCTTGTCACATGGCTATGATTAGAATTCAACTACCTCATGTAGGTAAAGATCTTGGGGGCTCCCCTGGTGGCTCAGACAGTAAAGAATCTGCCTGCAATGCCGGAGACCCAGGTTTGATCCCTGGGTCGGGAAGATCCCCTGGAGGAGGAAATGGCAACCCACTCCAGTATTCTTGCCTGGGAAATCCTATGGACAGAAGAGCCTGGTGGGCTGTAGTCCATGGGGTTGCAAAGAGTCAGAAGTTACAGAAAAACCTGAACAAAATTTCGGCCACCTCAATAAATTCCCTCAGCAGATTCGTCCCAGATGTCAGTTGATTCCAGATTTCTTTTTTACAGAGTGAAATCTTCTGCTTATGTGGACGGAATGACTGCCTTACTATCCCAAGGTAGAAGCCAAAAGTGTTGCCTAAAATGATGCTGCACCCTGGAACTTCTGGTAATTCCAGGTACTGCATTCTGGGTGGTGTTTATTCTGTGCCACCAACACCTGAGTGACTGAAAGTGAAATCAATCCAGGTTCTGTGTCTGGGGTTTCAACACTTTGCAGACTGGCACGTGTGCCTGAGAAAAATCCAGGGAATGCTCGGCCTTTCATTCCTCCGAGAACTATGCCATTTTCCAAGAAAAGCTAAATAGCTCATTCCTGTCTCACCCCCTCTTCTTCCAGCCTGGTTTCCTGAGGATATTTTTTAGCCAGACTGGAGTGTGTTTTTTAATAAGCTGTTGGAAACTAGAAGAGCTTTAAATCGAAACTTGTGCTGAATGATTCTTGAGTGCATCACCCAACGAAGAACATTATCCTTGTTTCATTTATCACAGACAAAAATCACATCCACAGGAGCAACGGCCACTCCATGGCTTTTGCAGACAAATTCCCCAGAGTATAAACCAAAATCCACAGGAAATCTCTCATCACTCTTTCTGTGAGAAGCTAACTAATAAGTACCATCAGGTAACGAAGCTGTTATTTTTTTTTTTCTTTCTGCATTCCTTTTATCATCAGGAGGAATGGGGAACTTCATATTTCAAGGGCTTTTTGCACAGGAAATCCTGGTGTGGCTTTAACACACGCTGAGGTCCCTGGGGGGGAAGTACAGAGTAACCCTGAAAACCTTGGGCAGAGCAGCAGAGTTGGCCCGGATGGCATCCATCGGGGCTTCCTAAGTACGTAAACCACCCACCTAGATGGGCGTGCTCCCAGCCATCTGAGCCCTTGGACCTTGTTTCCAGAAGAGACGACGCCATGAACTGCAGAGCTCAGAGCCCAGATTCACTCCCCGAAATACAAACAAAAGCTTAAATCCAGACAAGGAAAATACTTGGTTTGGCTGAAGTGGACAGTTCAGGCCAGTGTGAACTGGGCAGGCTGAAGAGCCTGAGAATCTATAAACCTTCTTTAGAAAAGACAGACCCTGGTCAGCAGAGGTGGCCTGGCTAGAGATAAAAGTGTTCCCCCACCCACAAGCTAAAGACAATGCCCCCTTAATACATCCCAAACGTTCATGGTGCTTCTGTATGTCAGCGAGACACAGTTTTTAACTTCACTTCTGTGTTTTATGTTCTCTATGGTTTTTTGGGGGGAGCATCTCTGGTGGCTCAGTGGTAAAGAATCTGCCTGCCAATGCAGGAGAAGCAAATTCGATCCCTGGGTTGGGAAGATTCTCCTGCAGAAGGAAACAGCAACCCACTCCAATATTCTTGCCTGGGAAAATCCCATGGACAGAGGAGCTTGATGGGTTACGGTCCATGAGGTCACAAAGAGTTGGACACAACTTGGTTAGTGACTGAACAACAACAACGATGGTTTTTTCATAGAGATCCATTTTTTTATAACTACTTCACTTTCACTTTCCACTTTCATGCATTGGATAAGGAAATGGCAACCCCCTCCAGTGTTCTTGCCTGGAGAATGCCAGGGATGCAGGAGCCTGGTGGGCTGCTGTCTATGGAGTCGCACAGAGTCGGACACGACTGATCGACTCAGCAGCAGCAGCAGGACAATAAAAAATTAAAATGACAAACTTTAAAAAAAGATAAAGCCTCACCCAGCAGGGCAGGAGGCAGGGCTGGGGGTGGAGGAAGGTCTCCACGGCCACACTGAGGTGCTGGACGCATTCATGCAGGCTGTTGAGGCCTTGCTGAACTGACCAGTGGACGGGCAGGTCCTCATCGCCCCCTGGAATCCGGATGGCACCGAGGGCTGGCCAAGCAGGGTCAGAGGACACATGGGGAGGTAGGTGTGTTTCTTTCATCACATACAGTGATACACGTATAGTGATGAAGGACCATCATGTGCCTTAGGAATGAGTCATTGAGTCACAGGGAACAATACAGCCTGAAACCCGTGGACCTTTAATCCAAAAATGTGCAGGTGACAAGGTGGTACCCTGGGCATGGAAGAGATGGTGGGTCCCACAGCACTGCCTTCTGACCCCAGGGTGCCCTGGGGACAAGAGCAGCCTTCAAGCAGGTGACTGGAGAGACCCTAATAAGCAGTCTGTTTATGGAAGGGTCCTTGGGGTTAGAAAACCAAACCCGGGATGAGCAGTTATCACCCTGGGCTGGAAGCAGCCTTGGGAGGATGGATTCCTAACCAACAGAAAAGCGACCATGTCACCCTCAGGCCGTAAGAGGGGACGGAGCCATCATCACACTGACCCTACCATTCTGCTCCCCAGTTTAGGGGCAAACCCCGGGGGGGCAAAAAGGCTCCTGAAGCATTTCCGGTGTCCCTTCCCACATGACAGGGGTATAAAAGGACTGGGGGTCTGCAGGGGTGCACGGAAGATGTCCAGCCCCCACATAGTTGACTTTCCCTTCATCTTCTTTTCCCACCAGACTTTAAGCTCCCAGAGGACCAGGATACAGTCTATCCCCTGCTGGGTCCCAAGTGCCCACAAGTGCCCACACACAGTGGGCACTCAGAGAGTATTTACCGAATGACTGCAGAGAAGCAAAGAAGAAAACCACTCGCCCAGGACTTAACAGCAAGTAGGTAACAAGCAGCATTTTGTAAAAGGTAAAAATAGTCCTTAACAGGGTGTTTCCCTACGGTAAACCAGTTCTTACTTTGACCATTCTGCCCAGAGCAAAATACAGCCGACATATATAAGAAGAGAAATGGAAAAGCATAGACGAGTTGTTGAAAAGATTATATTTATGCTTTGCTTGGAGTGAAGAAAAGTTTGGGGGAAAGGGACCAAAGAATTTTAAATGGCCTTTTAAGAAAAATACAAGAAGTACGTCTTTCTCCTAACTTTCGGACCTGTGGTCTAGGAAGAAGGGGCCGGTTGCCAGGATTATTAAAGAAACTCTGTGTTGAGCAGTGGAAAGATGTCAGCTTGTGGGTTTCTCTGCCACGGGAGGTTTTGGAGCCCAACGTTGTCTGGATTTGATGACAGGTAATGACATTAACTAATTACAAAACTAATCGCATTTGGAGCAGTGGAAGCTGAGATCATGATAAGCATAATCAAATCCCTGACTTCGGGGCTTCAGGAATGGGAGGATAAGCTTTCTCCCTTTGCAAAGCTTGACCAGATGCTTTTCAGAGGCCTTTGTCTGAGTGTTCTGGAAGCTGCAGACACCAGTAAGGGTGGAAACCAGCATTCTGAACCACAGCACCCAGTGGTCTGCTTGGCATTGAGCAAGCACGGGGTCCCAACTGGCTAAAGATGAGCCTTGCCAACCCCCTGCCATCCGGAGCTCCGACAAGGTTTAATGCCTGGCCCTCCACTTCCTCTCTCTTCCCCCAAAAGCCTGAAGACCCATGCCTCCTGACCCCCATCACTGGTTGGGTCATCTTGGACAAATTCCAACTCATTGGACCCTCTGTTTCTTCCTCTACAAAGCAGAGATCGAAATATTTGTCCCACTTGCCTCAGCAAATTGACATGAGGATCCAGTGAAGTAGCATTTACTTTGCGTGTTATGGGCTTCCCTGGTGGCTCAGACGGTAAAGAACCCACCTGCGACACAGGAGACCCAGGTTCAGTCCCTGGGTTGGGAAGATCCGCTGGAGAAGGACATGGCAACCGACTCCAGTATTCTTGCCTGGGAAATCCCATGGACAGAGGAGCCTGGCAGGCTGCAGTCCACAGGGTGGCAAAGAGTCGGACACAATTGAGCAGCTAACAGTTTTCAGGACTGTTACTGGATGGAACTAGTGACCATGGCATTTCCATGGCCCAGCTCCAGGCTCTGCTGATTCCTTAAAGGGCTTGAGATGCTCTGAAGGAGGTCGGCCTTTTCTCTGTCCTCCTCCCAGGGAACCTGGGGAGGAAGAAGGAAGAAAGAAGGTGATGGAGGTGACTGACCGCTAGAAAGGTGTCCGGCTTCTTTATTTTAAGGATTCCCACTTTCCTGATAATTGGGGTCTTCATATCGAAGGTGTTTGGCCTGTAATTTGGCTCCTCCTGTCGTACTTTTTATATTTTATAGCAGTCTGCAGCAAGTGTAACAAGTGTTTCAACATGTGTTGAAAGTGTTCGTTGTTTGGTCGTGTCTGACTCTTTGTGACCCCATGGACTATAGCCCACCAGGCTCCTCTGTCCATGGGATTTCCCAGGCAAGAATACTGGAGTCGGTTGCCATGTCCTTCTCCAGCGGATCTTCCCAACCCAGGGACTGAACCTGGGTCTCCTGTGTCGAAGGTGGGTTCTTCACCGTCTGAGCCACCAGGGAAGCCCATAACACGCAAAGTAAATGCTACTTCACTGGATCCTCACGTCAATTTGCTGAGGCAAGTGGGACAAATATTTCGATCTCTGCCTTGTAGAGGAAGAAACAGAGGGTCCAATGAGTTGGAATTTGTCCATGATGGCCCAACCAGTGAGGGGGTTCAGGAGGCATGGGTCTTCTGGCTTTTAGGGGAAGAGAGAGGAAGTGGAGGACCAGGCACTTACCTTGCTGGAAAAAACTGTTAGTTGCTCAGTTGTGTCCGACTCTTTGTAACCTCGTAGACTGCAGCCTGCCAGGCTCTTCTGTCCATGGGATTCTCCAGGCAAGAATACCAGAGTGGGTTACCATTCCCTTCTCCACAGGATCGTCCCAACCCAGGGATCAAACCCAGGTCCCCTGCATTGCAGGCAGATTCTTTAGTGTCTGAACCACCAGGGAACCCAACATTCCTGAAGCCCCCATGTAAAACTTGAAATGAAATCCTATATGTCTGTCAGTCACTTGGAAAATGATCTATCCATTCTCTTATCAATTCATCCCCATCCCCACCAGTTAAAGCCATCCTCTGAGTTCAACTTCACTCTTCAGAAACCAAGCAATCACTTAAGAAAGGGGAAAACATTAAGAGATCCGGATTTCAATTAACTTGGCCATTGATTTTTGTGTAATTCTGGGGGAGGCATTATTCTTTGGGTAAGATGGGGGGAGGCAAAGAACTCAAAGATTAATGAAGGTTCTAATACGGGCAGTGCCAAGGGCTGGGATATCTGACATCGTGGTCCCCAGGCCCTGTTGAAAAGCAGAAATATTAGGAAATAGTCTGGAAGAGAGGCCTGCTGCTGACCTGCCCGTGACAGTGGTGGGTCTGCCGTTCACTGGGTGAGGAGGGCTTTCTTGTTACATTTTAATGTAATTCCTGTATTTGGTGTTTCACACAATTCCATCATTTTTTAGTTGGTCAAAAAGTATGTACTCATGTAACAATTTAATGTATTAATTTTTGACTGTTCTTCATATCATGTACCTCTCTAGTCAAAGTGATGTTATAAACATTCAGTGACAATGAATCAGTGTTAATCCTAAATCCTTGAGGGCTTCCCTGGTGGTCCAGTGTTTAGGAATCGGCCTGCCAATGCAGGGGGCATGGGTTTGATCCCTGGTCCGTGAACAACTAAGCGCTTGAGCCACAACTACTGAGCCTGTGCTCTAGAGCTGGGAGCCAGAAGTACCGAGCTAGCCCTGTAGAGGCCTCGAGCCACAGCTACTGAGCCTGGAAGCTGCAACTGCTGAGCATGTGTGCTTAGCTACTGAAGCCAGTGCACCCTGGAACCCGTGCTCCGCAACAAGAGAAGCCACTGCAGTGAGGAGCCCTCACACCCCAAGGAAGAGTAGCCCCTGCTCGCTGCAACCAGAGAAAAGCCAGAGCCACAGCAATGAAGAGCCAGTGCAGCCAAAACTAAAATAAATAAATAAATCTTTTAAAAATAAAAATAAATCCTTGATCCTCCACAACGTGCTTGAAAAGACAAACTTTCTGAGTTAAAAGCTCTAACATCTGTTAGGAAGAATTTTTCATGTGGGTTTGGAATCTTTAATTCCCCCCCCCCCCACTTTATGAACTGCATTGGCTTTTGACCTCCAGACATCTGACTGCAAATATCTTTTCTTGTATTCCCATAGTTCTAGACAATCATTTTTGGAAGACAATAAATGTATTCACTATAGATAAAGATAAATAACATATGTAGCCAAACTTGATTGTTTTAGCTGTAACTGTTTCATAACTGTCACATGCGTATCCATCCTAACAGGGGACACGAGGTTAGCACGCACACACACACACGTGCACGCACACACGTGCACACAGCACAGAAATGCCACAGAGGAAACCACTGATACAGATATAATTTTTAATGCGTTGTGTCACTGACTGTCTTCTGGAGGAAAGAGTCTCTGTGAAAATAGATTTAAAACAACAGGCAGTTTAATCAGATAAGTACACCACATCTATCTCTGTCCCCTGGAAATATGATTTCAGCATCATGCCTGGTGGGGAGCTCATTGAAAGACGTGTCTTCTGAGCAGTAGAGTGAAAGCAACTGTCATGAGAAGCCTTTCCAGGGTAAAGGGATCTGCTGGTGTGATGACTGTGGGGAGGAAGATGACGATCGCCTTCATCAATAGGTAAACTGTTGGAACTGAGCAAAGCAAATAAGGTGTAATTGCAAATGATACAGGCTTCCCAGGTGGCAAAAGTGGTAAAGTCGTGCCAGTGCAGGAGACATAAGAGACATGAGTGCAATCCCTGGGTCAGGAAGATCCCCTGGAGATGGAAATGACAACTCGCTCTAGTATTCTTGCCTAGAGAATCCTATGGACAGAGGAGCCCGGCGGGCTACAGTCTGTGGGGTCACAAAGAGTCAGACATGACTGAAGTGACTGAGCACACACGCACCCAGTGTCCCCTCAGGGAAGCGGTTGACCAATCAGAGGTGAGAACTGGCAGGTAAACTTTCTTCCTCCCCTTCCCTCTCCAGATCAGTCTCCCCTGAGACCTCATAGTTCATGCTGCCCTGCGGCTGCTGTGACAAGTTACCCCAAACTTGGCGGCTCACACAGCAGGCATGTATCCAATCAGCGTCACTGGCCCACACGGAGCTCTCAGCAGGGGCCGTACTCTCTCTGGAGACTGGAGGGGAGGGGCCCTTCCTTGCTTCTTTGAGCACCTGGTGAGGCCCACATCCCTTGCCTGGTGATCACTCCATCACTGCCATCTCTGCCTCGTGTTCACACTGCCTTCTTCTCTTCCGTGTATTAAATCTGCCTCTGTCTCTGCCTCTTATTAAAAGGACAGTTACAACTGGATTTAGGACCTATCCAGATAATCCAGAGCTTTCCAGGTCACACTAGAGGTAAAGAACCCTCCTGCCAATGCAGGAGACGCAGGTTCAATCCCTGGATCAGGAAGATCCCCTGGAGGAGTAAATGGCAACAGACTCCAGTATTCTTGCCTGGAGAATCCCATGGACAGAGGAGCCTGGCAGGCTGTAGTCCATGGGGTCGCTGAAGAGTCGGACATGACTGAGCAAGTACACAGATTATCCAAGGTAACTCTCCATCTCAAGATCCTTCATCACAGCCTATTCCTGGATCGAACCTCCACAGAACAGATAGCATATGAGCTTCTCCTCAAGCTCTCCTTTCTAAGGAACTCAAAACAATGCACATAAATCATCAAGAACTTTGCACACGGCAACGGGAGTTATAATGGTAGTAACAATAATAGTTTCCACCGTTTTCAATGAGATTTTACTTTTTTCAGGAGCATTGCTAAATCGCTTAAAAATAGGCTTAGACACTGTGGAAATGGAGGTCATCTATTTCGGTGGAATTTTACACTGTGTTGAAAGATTTATTCCCCCCTCTACAAAACATTTCCTGCGTGGTGACAATTTCTCAGTAGAATACCTGCTAAAAGATTAGAATTAGAAAAAGAAGGGTTTTCCCACAGCAAATGGAAGGGAATTCACTTCATGGCAGGGAAGTTAAATAAATTGGCTAATGCTCACCAATTTCTTAGAGAGGAAAAGTGTTATCTGTATCAATGTTAAATCCTGCAATGAATATGCTTTTTGTGCTGAAACAAATTACGTTTCTGAGAACAGCACCATCCTGGGTCCTAGGAATATTGGAGGAACTGCACAGCTTCAAGAGGGCAAGGGGAGAAGGGGGTGACAGAGGATGAGATGGTTGGATGGCATCACTGACTCCATGGACATGAGTTTGAGTGAGCTCCAGGAGACTGTGAAGGACAGGGAAGCCTGGTGTGCTGAAGTTCACGGGGTTGCAAAGAGTTGGACACAACTGAGCGGCTGAACAACAACAGCATGGTTTAAATGCTGAATTGCAGGATCAGATGCCCCTCCTCCAAATTCAGACAGCAGGAGTGTGAGTTACTGATGTGGGAGAAAGAGGAGAATAAGAAGGATTTTCTACTGTACTTCCCAGAGGTCTGTGCAGTTGACAGCTGTACCATGAAAGATTCTGGAGGGTTCACTTTGTTTTATTTTTATGAGGCAACTTTATTTGCACCATTGTTTCAGAGAATCATGTGACTTTTAGGTGCAAGCCTACATGAAGAGCATAAGTAGCCAACAGAATTGACTATAACTATCAGGGAAAATACTGGCAAATCTCCTACTGGGACACAACACATTCCGTATTACAGTTCAGGCTGCTTCCTCCTCGCACATTTGATAATCATCACGTCAAAAGTTACAAGACACATTACTGAAGGACTACAATGTGACTGAAGACGGTATGGGACAGTAAAGCCAAGTAAGTCCATATCTGGCCTATTTAATATACATCATCTAAATGAATGATTCACGTTTGAAAATGTCTCTGATAGGGATTCCCTGGGACTTCATGTACAAAATCGTAACTTTCAAATTTTCCAAACCTAGATTGTCCCCATCCTGTAGCTGTTGGTGAAATCTGCTAGCAATATTTCATCTCTTTTCCTCTTTTCTTTCTTGATATGTAAACACACGTATGCACATGTATACACACACACACAGTCACACATACTCACATGTGCACAGGTATATACATGCACACCTACATGCAAACATACGTATACATGCATCCACATGTGCGGGTATACACACATGTACACGTACATGCGTGCTTACATGCACGTGTGACGTATGTTATGTGCCCATATACACGCACAACCCAAAACAATGTCTCCAGCAACACGCTGTTGAGTGACAGGACTACTCTCCCTTCCCCACCCCATTTCTCTCTTTATATCACAGATAAGGACCAAGCCCTTGGGCAGCTCAGGAGAAACTGTGAGGGAATCTACTTCTGGAGGACTCCAGCCCAGGAGTCCGAGAACAAAACCATCCTACGAGTCTTCCACCTCTTCTTTAAATAATCATCACTCTCCCTGAAAAATTCAGCGCCTTTTCCAGTTAAAAGCAGATGAATAAATATTGCTGAATAGTGAAGAAAAGACAGAAGAGAGAGAGGGAGGGAAAGAGCAAGAGACAAACTAACTGAAGAACTGAACACGCCTGAAACCGTGGCCAGAAGTATGACGCACAGAGGCACATGGAGCCCTGGAAAGCAGTGTTTAAAACCAGCAAACAGCTTATGGTGCTTCCACCTGCTTCAGTTCAGTTCAGTTGAGTCAGTCGTGTCCGACTCTGCAACCCAGACTGCAGCACGTCAGGCCTCCCTGTCCATCACCAACTCCCGGAGCTCACTCAAACTCATGTCCATTGAGACGGTGATACCATCCAGCCATCTCATCCTCTGTCGTCCCCTTCTCCTCCTGCCCCCAGTCCCTTCCAGCATCAGAGTCTTTTCCAATGAGTCAACACTTTGCATGAGGTGGCCAAAGTACTGGAGTCTCAGCTTTAGCATCATTCCTTCCAAAAATTCCCCGGGCTGATCTCCTTCAGAATGTACTGGTTGGATCTCCTTGCAGTCCAAGGGACTCTCAAGAGTCTTCTCCAACACCATATTTCAAAAGCATCAGTTCTTCGGCACTCAGCTTTCTTCACAGTCCAACTCTCACATCCATATATGACCACTGGAAAAATCATGGCCTTGACTAGACGGACCTTTGTTGGCAAAGTAATGTCTCTGCTTTTGAATATGCTATCTAGGTTGGTCATAACTTTCCTTCCAAGGAGTAAGCTTGCTGCTGCTGCTGCTGCAAAGTCACTTCAGTCATGTCCGACTCTGTGCAACCCCATAGACGGCAGCCCACTAGGCTCCTCTGTCCCTGGGATTCTCCAGGCAAGAACACTGGAGTGGGCTGCCATTTCCTTCTCCAATGCATGAAAGTGAAAAGTGAAAGTGAAGTCGCTCAGTCGTGCCTGACTCTTAGTGACCCCATGGACTGGGGCCCACCAGGCTCCTCTGTACATGGGATTTTCCAGGCAAGAGTATTGGAATGGGGTGCCATGGAGTAAGCTTACTAGATCTTAACTAAACTGATTCTCATTTCTTCACATGGCAAATAGAGATAACACTTATTCACTGCTTTCATACATAGTATCTATGCCACATAGTATAAGATACTTTTATACATAGTATCTTATGACTGAGAAAACATTTGACCCTCTGCTGTACTTGAGTTCTCCACTTGACTCACCCAACCACCCACTGGTGGCAGAGGGGCCCATCTTTTGGCCCTGCAGCAGAAGTCCACAGGATGACCCTAGGTGTTTTTTTTTTTAATTGAAGGTGATCATAGGTCTTGATGGACTTCCTTGGTGGCTCAGACTGTAAAGAATCCACCTGCAGGGTTTCCTGGTGGCTTAGTGGTAAAGAATCCGCTTGCAATGCAGGAGACATGGGTTCAATACCTGAGTCAGAAAGATCTTCTGGAGCAGCATCCACCTGTAGTGTGCGAGATCTGAGTTCAATCCCTGGGTTGGGAAGATCCCCTAGAGGAGGGCATGGCAACCCACTCCAGTATTCTTGTCTGGAGAATCCCCATGGACAGAGAGGCCTGGAGGGCTACAGTTCATGGGGTCACAAAGAGTCAGACATGACTGAGCAACTAAGCACAGCACATAGGTCTTGATGGAGGAGAAAATGGCAACCGACTCCAGCATTCTTGCCTGGAGAATCCCACAGACAGAGGAGTCTGGCAGGCTACCGTCCATGGGGTTGCAAAGAGTCAGACATGACTGAGCCAGTAAGCACACATGCACACATAGGTCTTGAATTAGCTAATAAAGGTGCACTCTAAGTCATTAACACCTCCTCCTCCAGGCAGCAGACAAAGGAAGAGCCCAGCCATGATTCACCACCTGCCACCAAGACAATCGCAGCAGAACCTTTTCTCAAACCATGACTTCTTGCACTGCATCCTTCTCACTTCCTGCTACCAATGCACCTGTACTGATTACCGGGGACAAAAACACATCACCAAAGGTCCTCAGTGTCTCACCAAAGGAAGACCACTATTCACATTCCTATAAACACATTTCTCAACCTGGAGTAGACTTTCAGCAGGTGCTCAGTGGATCAGGTGGAGTAAGTATATCAAGAGTCAGCAAACTTTTTCTGCAAAGAACCAGATAGCAAATCTTTGAGGTTTTGTAGACAATGTGGTCTTTATCAACACTGTTTCACGTTGTGTCCAAAAGCAGCTGTAGACAACACATCCACAAATGGCTGTGGCCATGGCGATCCCATAAATCTTAACTTACAAAAGGAGGCAACAGAGACTTCCCTGGTAGTCCAGTGGTTAAGAATCTGCCTGCCAGTGCAGGTGACCCCTGGTCCAGGAAATAAGATCCCACATGCCATGGAGCAACTAAGCCCATGTGCCCTGACTCCAGAGCTCACCGTCTAGAGTCTTTGAGCTGCAACGACTGAGGCTATGCACCACAGTTATTGAAGCCCGCACGCCATAGAGCCCGTGCTCTGTGGCAAGGGAAGCCACCAGATGAGAAGCCCATGCACCACAAATAGAGAGTAGCCCGCAACTAGAGAAAAGCCTGTGTAGCAACAAAGACCCAGTGCAGCCAAAAATAAATTAATAAATAAAAAAAATTTTTTTAAAGAGACAACAGGTCAGAGGTAGCCTGTGGGCCTTTGCCAAAACCCCAGGACTTACATCAACTTTGGGGAAAGTGTTGATGTCAAAAACATCATTTTAAGTCTTCCTTTTAGAGGCCGGTCCTGCCAGTTCTGAACAGTACATCCAGGCACTTCTGTCCCTCTTCCCATAATCCTCTTGTGAACACCCACTGGCTTCAGAGACATGGGGCTTTCACCCTTCACACACAGTTATTCTGGAAGACAAAACAGGGGCAGAAATTAAAACCAGAGACCAGGTCTTTGTACCCTGCCCAGCACATCAAGTGCCCCTCTTCAAATTGTCCTGGGTGAGCTGTGTACCTAACGAAGAAAATAGAACTATTCTTTCAGTTAATCGTCTTTTAGCAAGGGGGTGGTGGGGTGTGGGGGGGAGCGCAAATTAACTAAAGGCTCTTCTAAAATGCCAGCTGAAAAGGGAAAATGCTCCTTGGCACTAGGTAATCTTTTTCATGTGAAGTTACACGATCACTTCTCATTCTGTCTCTTAAGCACCGCGTGGCACCCATCCATGTATTAGGCTAATAACTGCACGAATCTAGTTAAAAAGAAGCAAGCAATTATTTTAATTAGAGGAGAACAAAAATAACACTCCTGGATTCTGGTTTAAGGGACAAGAAGGAAGTCGTCAGGGTTCAAAAAGATCCCACAAAATATTTTTGTGAAAGGAAAAATAATTAAGGCCAAATTTAGAATGGACTGGCAATACGTGGGCCAAATAAAATGAATGGCACCACTGTGCAGCTAAAACCCATTCATAGAGACGAGCCCCAGAAAGTCCATTTCTGTGATACCATTTGGAGGGTGTAGCCAATTTCACAAAGTGAAAGTTCGCGTCTAGCGGGGACTTCAGCAACCCTTGCGAACCTCTTACACGATCTCTTACAGAGTTTCTGTGTAAACTCTTTTATTAATAAGAGAAAGGGGGAAGCATCTCGGTCAGATGCCTTTTAAGCAGGATTTTTTTTCTTTAAAATTCTTAGAGTAAATGGTTTTAATTTGTTACTCTGGAAAAATCTGTATAGGAAATCCTTGCTACTAATCCATTCTACAGAAAGCGGATGCCATCAGAAGAGAGTTTCCACTATTTGAGTTGAATTTAGTCAAAGAGGAAGAGATTGCATCAGCGGATTTTCCATCGCCTGGGCCTTCTTGCCTCCCTTCTGGGCATGGCATTTGGGCCATCCTAGTCCATCTCAGGCTTCCAAAAAGATGAAATAAGGGAATTCCCTGGTGGGCCAGGAGTTAAGAATCTGCCTTGCAATTCAGGGAACATGGGTTCGATGCTTGGTCGGGGAACTAAGATCCCACATGCCTTGGAGCAACTAAGCCCGTGCACTGCAATAGAAAGTTCGTGTGCCTCAACAAAAGATTCTAGTAAGGTGGATGAACATAGAGCCTATTATACAGAGTGAAGTCAGTCAGAGAAAAACAGATATGGTATACTAACGCACAGATATGGAATCTAGAAAGATAATTCAGCCTATTATACAGAGCAAGATATCAGAAAGAGAAAAACAAATAGTGTATATGAACACATATATACGTAATTTGGAAAGATAGTACTGATGAACCCATTTTCAGGGCAGCAAGTGAGACACAGACATAGAGAACAGACTGTGGACACGGTGGGGAGGAGAGGGTGGGACCAAATGGGAGAGCAGCCCTGACATACGCACACAGAGCCAGTGGGACGCTGCTGTACAGCGTAGGGAGCTCAGGCTGGCACTCTGTGATGACCTAGAGGGGCGGGATGGGGGAGGTAATGGGAAGCTTTTAGAGGGAGGGGAGGTGTGTATACCTATGGCTGATTCATATCAATATATAGCAGAAGCCACCACAATAATGTAAAGCAATTATCCTCCAGTTAAAAATAAATACATTTTTAGAAAGATCCCATATGATGCAAGGAAGATCCTGAGTGCTGCAACCAGGACCCAAGACAGCCAAATAAATAAAGGACTAAAGTTGAAATGAAATACAAACCAGTCCCCTAGTCAGCGTTGTCCCTTCTGTTTGAATTTATACGTGTTTACTGAACACCTGCTCTCCACCAGGCTGAGCCCTGGACCCTGCCTGCAAAGAGCTCAGCATCTCATCACAGAGATGAGGCCCCGGCCAGGAGACCACACAGTCCCAGCTGGGAGGGCTCAAGGGTTCTGGTCTGAGCTGATGGTTAAACAGTGGGTTGTCCAGGAGGAAGCCATGGACAGCCCATGCCTGGTGGGAGGAGCAACACACACAAAGGTTGGTACAAAAAGGCCCCGCGTACACACTGAGAACCAAGGGCAGCTGGAGATGCTGCAGGGGAGGGGGCAGGCTGGCGAGGACGCAGAGCCCGGCCAGAGGGGTTCCGGGTGCGTGGTCACAAGCCTGCACGCCACCTCGCAAAGCCACCAAGGAGCTCTCTATGAGGGCTGAGGCGGCCAGCTTTCTATGCTGCTTTTTGGCTGTGCTGAATCTTCAGTGCTGCCCGGGCTTTTTTCTCTAGGTGTGATGAGCAGAGGCTGCCCTTCAGCTGCAGGGCTTGGGCTTCTCATTGCAGTGGCTTCTCTTGTCAGGTGCACAGGCTCAATGGCTGTGGTGCATGGACTTAGTTGTTCCGCGGCACGTGGGATCTTCCTGGACCAGGGATTGAATCCATGTCTCCTGCTTCGGCAGGTGTATTCTTTACCACTGAGCCACCAGGGAAGACCCACCAGCTTTCCATTTTGGAGTGAGCACTTGGATGTCTGAGAAGAGGATGAAACGAAGACTGGGGGTACTAGAAATGCCATAGCCCAGAGGACCACAGCAAGTAGGTGTGGAGAGATGGGTGAGCTATGAGATGCACAGTGCTGAAGGAGATTAAAAAGAACAGGTCTGTGGAGCAGCGATCAAAAGGTCAAAAGGAGGAGATGAAATTGGTTTTGAAGATTCTCACTGGGATCAGGTATTTATCTGAATGCTTGCCCTGTCCAGAAAGTTGTTATCTCACAGGTTCCTCTTCAAATCCAAGATGGACCTTGACAATGGGCCCAGGATTGAGACGCAGTGACAAAGATCAGCCTTGAGCATGTATGTTTACTGCCAAGTGCCATGGGAGAGCTCCTAGAAAACAGTCTAACTCCTATTGACCTTCCCATGGGCTTCCCAGATGGCTCATCAGTAAAGAATCCACCTGTAATGCAGAAGACACAGGATAGGTTGGGAAGATCCCCTGGAGGAGGGCATGACAACCCACTCCAGTACGCTTGCCTGGGAAATCCCATGGACAGAGGAGCCTTTTGAGCTACAGTCCATGGTGTCCCAAAAAGTTGGACAAGACTGAACATGCACACAGATGCAAAACTCACACGAAACCAGTTTTCTGCCTGAAGTCTAATTCAAAATATACAGAAACCTAGAATGAAATATGATTGTGATGAATACTTACTGTGATGGTTGGTATGATGGGTTAACTTGATGGGGCTAAAGGAGGCCCAGAGAGCTGGTGAAATGTATTTCGGGGTGTGTCTGTTGAGGGTGTTTCTGGAGAAGCCTGGCCTTCAAATGGGCGGATGGAGTTAAAAGGACCACCCTCAATGTTGCAGTGAGAAGCATCCCATCTGCTGAACGTCTGTACCAAATAGAAAGACAGAGGAAGGGTGAGTTTTCTCTCTGCTTCCCCTGGGACACCCATCTTCTCCCGCCCTTGGACGTGGGAGCTCCCAGTGCTTGGGCCTTCAGAGTCCAACCAGGTGTGTGCTCATGCGGTCACTTCAGTCACGTCCACCTCTCTGCAACCCTATGCATAGCACAAGTGTATTCCATTATCTTGTAATAACTTTTAATGGAGTATAATCTATAAAAATACTGAATCACCGTGCTGTATACCTGAAACCAATATAATACTGTAAATCAACTCCACTTCAATTTAAAAAGAATCCAACCATGACTTATACCACTGCCCACCCCCCAGCCCTCAACCCCCCAGTAGTCAGGCCTTCAGATTTGGACAGGGTTACACCATTAGCTTTCCTGGCTCCCAGTTTGCTGATAGCAGATCAAGCGACTTCTTGGCTTCTGTAACTGTGCTAGCCAATTCCTATAGTAGGTCTGCTCTTATATGTGTGTATGTATATATATATATATATATATATATATATATGCATATATTCAATTGGTAGGTTTCTCTGGAGAAACCTGAGTAGCATACTCAGGACAGGTGTTAGTTGCTCAGTCATGTCTGAATCTTTGTGACCCCATGGACTGTATCCTGCCAGACTCCTCTGTCCATGGGATTCTCCAGGCAAGAGTACTGAAGTGGGTAGCCATTTCCTTCTCCAGGAGATCTTCCTGACCCAGGACTGATGCTAGGACAAACTACATACAATCACTATATTAGATTAGGAGGAAATGGAAACCCACTCCAGTGTTCTTGCCTGGGAAATCCCATGGACAGAGGAGCCTGGGGGGGCTACAGTCCATGGTGTTGTAAAGAGTCAGCCATAAATGAACACAC
Source organism: Bos javanicus (assembly GCF_032452875.1). NCBI lineage: Eukaryota > Metazoa > Chordata > Mammalia > Artiodactyla > Bovidae > Bos > Bos javanicus. The sequence goes on from NC_083878.1 coordinate 9,114,102, forward strand.
ACACATGCATTCATGTTTTAAATTTTTAGAGAATGTAATGAGAACACTTCTCAATTTGTTTCATGAGCCAGCTAAATCATGATAACATACCTGGCAGGGATATTACACTAAAAAAAAAACTACAGGTAAATTTCTTTTATACATATTGTAAAATTATCAAAACATGTGGTAATACATAAAATAAATATCATAACAAAATTCAGTTTAGTCCAGAAATGCAAGGCTGGTTTGACATTCAAAAACTTCTTGCACAGTTCATCACATTAACAAAATAAAGGGGAAAATCATATGATCAGCCTATAAACAAGTAAGCACTTAATTTATGGCAAAAATGTTTCAGAGTACTAGAGAAAGGAAGTAAGTGGATATGATGGAGGAATAAACAGACTTGATCCTAACATCACACCATATATGAAAGTCAATACCATGTAGATTACAGATCTAAATGAGAAAGGTGAAATTATTGATATAAAGTTTCCAGAAGATAATACAAAAGAATATTTTCATGACCATCAGGAAAGCAAAGCTTTCTTAAATAGGACATAGGAAGCATTAACTATAAAGGAAAATATTGGTAAGTTAAAGTACAATAAAATTAAAATCTTCTAGTCATCCAAAGACACCATAAAGTGAGTGAAAAGTCAATATATACCTCAGGGTAGTATAAGATATTTTCAATATACATAAACAAAAAAGGATCATATTCACAATATAAGTATCTCAGTAAGATACTTAAAAATCTGAAAGAAAAGATGAACAATACATCAGGAAAATCAGCAAGACATTTGCAAAAACCCATTCTCAAGATACCCAAATAGCCAGGGTACTTGAAAAGATGTTCAACTTATTAGTAAATCTGATAAATCAAGTTAAAACCACAATGAAATCAACTAGGTACCACCAGAGAGCCCCAAATCAAAAAGACTAAGAACCAGATATGAACAAGGAAGTAGGGCGGCATAACTCTCCCACTTGCTGGTGGGAGTAGAAACTGACAAAGTTCTCTGGTCTACACACACAACACAAATGCATGCACACAAAGACATCCACAAGAAGGCCCACAGCAGCCCCTCGGAATTAGCCTAGATCTGAAACAACCCAAACACGGATCAGGAGGAAAATGATGGGTGAACTATGCGTTGTAACTGTTGGAACGGAAGGAAATACAACAGGGGAAAAATACTATAATTATACCCAACAACATAGACACAGCTCACAAACTTGATGTTGAAAGGATAAAAGCCAGACACAAAAGAACAGATACCATATGATTGCATTTATAGAGTGTTACTCAAGAAACAGGTGGCTCAGATGGTAAAGCGTCTGCCCACAATGCCGGAAACCCGGGTTCAACCCCTGGGTCGGGAAGATCTCCTTGAGAAGGATATGGCAACCCACTCCAGTATTCTTGCCTGGAAAATCCCATGGATGGTGGAATCTGGTAGGCTACAGTCCATGGGGTCTCAAAGAGTCAGACACGACTGAGCGACTTCACTCACTCGCTCAAGAAAAGAGAAAAAAACAACCTATGGGACTAGAGGTTAGGATGGTGGCTATCTCTGAGGAGGAAGAAGGGACACCGTCACCAGGGCCATTGGGGACAATGGTTGGTTCTTTTTCTTACCTGGGGATGGTTACTGGGATGCATTCCCACCAGGATCATCCATGGAGTCACGTATTTCTGCTTTTTGCAGCTTCCATATGTGGAACCTCAATAAAGAATCCCCAAAATTTTCAAGTGTTGATTTCTTCAGTGAAGCACATGGAGGGACTAATACAGAAAATAGTGTAGAAGATCTTTTTTAAAACCAACCTTGGGACATTCTTGGTGGTGGTCCAATGGCTAAGACTTCATGCTCCCAAGGCAAGGGACCTGCGTTTGATCCATGGTCAGGAAACCCATGGATCCCACACACCAAAACTAAGATTTCACATGATACAACTAAAAATCTCACATGCCCCAGTGAAGCTCGAAGATCCTGAGGGCCACAACTTAGACCTGACACAGCCAAATAAATAAATAATTTTTTTTTTAAATAGTAGTCTGCAGTTACCTGGGTTCACTGACCTAGAACCAGACATCCTAGAAAGTGAAGTCAAGTGGGCCTTAGAAAGCATCACTACGAACAAAGCTAGTGGAGGTGATGGAATTCCACTTGAGCTATTCCAAATCCTGAAAGATGATGCTGTGAAAGTGTTGCACTCAATATGCCAGCAAATTTGGAAAACTCAGCAGTGGCCACAGGACTGGAAAAGGTCCGTTTTCATTCCAATCCCAAAGAAAGGCAATGCCAAAGAATGCTCAAACTACCACACAATTGCACTCATCTCACACACTAGTAAAGTAATGCTCAAAATTCTCCAAGCCAGGCTTCAGCAATATGTGAACCGTGAACTTCCTGATGTTCAAGCTGGTTTTAGAAAAGGCAGAGGAACCAGAGATCAAATTGCCAACATCCGCTGGATCATGGAAAAAGCAAGAGTTCCAGAAAAACATCTATTTCTGCTTTGTTGACTATGCCAAAGCCTTTGACTGTGTGGATCACAATAAACTGTGGAAAATTCTTCAAGAGATGGGAATACCAGACCACCTGATCTGTTTCTTGAGAAATGTGTATGCAGGTCAGGAAGCAACAGTTAGAACTGGACATGGAACAGCAGACTGGTTCCAAATAGGAAAAGGAGTTCGTCAAGACTGTATATTGTCACCCTGCTTATTTAACTTATATGCAGAGTACATCATGAGAAACGCTGGACTGGAAGAAGCACAAGCTGGAATCAAGATTGCCAGGAGAAATATCAATAACCTCAGATATGCAGATGACACCACCCTTATGGCAGAAAGTGAAGAGGAACTAAAAGGCCTCTTGATGAAAGTGAAAGTGGAGAGTGAAAAAGTTGGCTTAAAGCTCAACATTCAGAAAACGAAGATCATGGCATCTGGTCCCATCACTTCATGGGAAATAGATGGGGAAACAGTGGAAACAGTGGCAGACTTTATTTTTCTGGGCTCCAAAATCACTGCAGATGGTGACTGTAGCCATGAAATTAAAAGACGCTTATTCCTTGGAAGGAGAGTTATGACCAACCTAGATGGCATATTCAAAAGCAGAGACATTACTTTGCCAACAAAGATTCGTCTAGTCAAGGCTATGGTTTTTCCTGTGGTCATGTATGGATGTGAGAGTTGGACTGTGAAGAAGGCTGGGTGCCAAAGAATTGATGCTTTTGAACTGTGGTGTTGGAGAAGACTCTTGAGAGTCCCTTGGACTGCAAGGAGATCCAACCAGTCCATTCTGAAGGAGATCAGCCCTGGGTGTTCTTTGGAAGGAATGATGCTGAAGCTGAAACTCCAGTACTTTGGCCACTTCATGCAAAGAGTTGACTCATTGGAAAAGACTCTGATGCTGGGAGGGATTGGGGGCAGGAGGAGAAGGGGACGACAGAGGATGAGATGGCCGGATGGCATCACTGACTCTGTGGACGGGAGTCTGGGTGAACTCCGGGAGTTGGTGATGGACAGGGAGGCCTGGCGTGCTGCGATTCATGGGGTCGCAAAGAGTCGGACACGACTGAGCGACTGAACTGAATCTAGGTTCAATGTGCCCTCCTGATGTTGGTTCCAGAGCGGAAAGTGGAAAGGACCACACATACACACCTATGACTATAGGTCAGCTGGATCGGGAAAAGTGAATGCCTTTCCCTGAGGAACCATGAATAAAACTCGGACCCTCTGCAGTTGAGCAAAGAGGTGAGGAATGTATGAGGGAAAAAAAAAATGAAAGAGCCGTTGTATGAAATTATGTCAACAATGAAGGACCTGGAGGAGACGCTTGTATTTCCAGCCTTATTATGTAAAGCGGGATTAAAAGGTAACAAATTGAGGCTGTCTAGGAGGAAATACTTTCTTACGAAATGGATAATTAACCTCTAGCCAATGGTTTAGTAAAATCCAACTCCTCCCTTAAAAAAAAAAAAAAGATTAGCTATTTATAGCAGCTGAAACAGCATCCACAGTTACACTGACTGCTATTATATTACAAAGACACCTCTGCTTCCAGGCAAAAAAAAAAAACTGATAGCCAGCTGGGGTCAGGAAGGAAATTTTCCCTTTGGTGTGGGATTTCACAGCTCCGTTATCTAGTAGTGAACCATCCAGGCACTGCCTGGCGTTTGCACCTCCGTTTGGACACCTGGCTCTTCCATCCAGGGAGCTGCACTCAAACAAGCCATTGTTTTCCTCCTGGATGGCACACCTGTAGCCTTGTATTTAGGCCACACCTTGTGTTTCCAAAAGGTAAACACGAGGAATATAATCAAAATTGGTCCTAACACGACTGTTTTTACATCAACAGTCTATAAATATATGGGAGAACTCAATATACGTGTGAAATAAACAGAGCAGGTATGCCTACACGGAGGTAATTCAAAAGACGGCTCTGTAATTTAGCAGCCTGGATCTCAATTGTTGTATTTTTCGGCATGAAAAACACAGATATTATTCATCAAAGTGATTGTCCTGCGCACTTGTATACCTTATATAATTTATTTTTTCGGGGCTTTTTACTTCAAAGAAATCACTCGCTAATGACATTTCAGACTTTAGAAATTTTTCTGATAGCACACTGCTATTCCCTCAGGGGCAGAATTGTGAATAAGTGGATTTTTTAAAGATCATTAACAGATATTACAAACCAATTCAAACGGAGCATTTTCCTTGCAAATTACCTTTAACTTTTAAAGCCATTGGAAAAAAAGAAAAAGGAAAAAAGACAGTGAGTGATTTAATTTACTTAGCCTGTCTACAAATCACAGCTTTGCACTCCATCGGCGATTGCATTTTTCAACCAAAAAACATCTCTAACTATCTCTAATAGAGATATTTTTCTAAATGATCACACTCAATGAGTGATATTTCAAAAGATAGTGATGTTTAGTTTTTCGTTTTTTGTGTTTTTTTTTTTTTTATCACTGAGCAAGTTGCCCTGGAATTGAGAATGTTTATTTTATTGATATGCTTGAAGCCAAACCAGTCAGCCCTGCACTGCCTGTATCTGTTGCTTAATTAAAACTCGCAGGTAATTAGCAGGTTTATCATTTCTGAGCAAATGGATGGAGAAGCTTTGGTGGTAGATTGTGGAGTTTTTGAGGTAAGGAGGGGCTCTTTTATTTAATGATCAAACTGTCGTTTCCTGGCTAAAGAGCTAATATTTGGGGTGAGAAGCACCTTTATTCCCCACGTACATCAGGCCTAGATTCCTATTTGCATCAGCACCCCGTTGTGTATGTTTTCTATTCAAAGAGCCCCTGTGGACTTCAAAGTGAGTTGCCTTCGAGGCCAGGCTACATGGGAGTCCTGAACGGGGTCGGATCAGGCCCAGAGCCGGGAGAAACCATGCCAAGACCAGCGCGCGCTGGAGCCCCCAAACCATGTCACAAAATTAAAGGGTGTCCCCTGCCTAGGCCACCCCACAGTGCATGTGGGAAATGTCCCCAGGCTTGCCAAGCGCTGCGCTGGCTTCTCAGGCTACTCCTTATAAATATTTGATGAGTGGCACTCCATTTGTAAGGAACTATGTTAATAAGAATATTCTTTGAAATCGGAGTCCAACGTAGGCTTTAAAAGGGGTCATTGTTTGAAGGACTACAGGTTTCCCCTTTTTCCTTTTTAAAGTGCAAAGTCAACTTACCAAGAGTCAAACAAAAGGATCTGGTGTCCTTTTGGATGGTCCTTCAACCAAAAATGGGTAGGATTCTACACTGAAGGAAGTTCTATTTTTGGAAGGGTTTATTAAATTATTGAGGGTGTGTGTGCTTAGTCGCTCAGTCATGTCCCACTCTTTGCGACCCCATGGATTGTAATCTGCCAGGCTCTTCTGTCCGTGTGAATCTCCAGGAAAGAATACTGGAGTGGGTTGCCATTTCCTCCTCCAGGGGATCTTCCTGACCTGGGCAGGGGCAAGGAGGTGGGTGGGGATTGAACCCTGGTCTCCTGCATTACAGGTGGATTCTTTATCATCTGAGCCACTAGGGAAGCCCTAAATTATTGAGAGGACTTCCCTTGTAGCTCAGTCGGTAAAGAATCTGCCTGCAGTGCAGGAGACCCAGGTTCGATCCTTGGGTTGGGAAGATCCCCTGGAGAAGGAAATGGCAACCCACTCCAGTATCCTTGCCTGGAAAATCTCATGGACAGAGGAGCCTGCTGGGCTGCACTCCATGGGGTCACAAAGAGTCAGGCACAACTGATCGACTAACACTTACTTACTTACTTACTTACTTACAGGAATAAAAATGCTAATATTTCTTGAATGTTTCTTGGGTGCCAGATATTTTCATTCTCTTCTTTTCATCCTCACCAAAATATTATGCAGTAGAAGGTAAAGAATCCAAGAATCCGCCTGCAATGCAGGAGACCCGGGTTTGATCCCTAGTTTGGAAAGATGCCCTGGAGAAGGAAATGGCAACCCACTCCAGTATTCTTGCCTGGGAAATCCCATGGACAGAGGAGCCTGGGGGGCTACAGTCTATGGGGTCTCAAGAGTCGGACACAACTGAGCACCTAAACGACCACCAGGAAAGTTCCCTGGAACAGAGATACACGTTCCTGGGCCCTCACACGGGGGTGTGGCCTCACCAAGCCTTTCGTCTATATGACAGGTGATGGTTTCTGAAACTGCTTCACACAATCCAGGTCATGGAGACAGTGTCTCATCAACCTTTTCTTCCACTTCAGGCCAGTTTCTCAACATGAGACTTTCTGTTCTCATCACTGTAAGCTTTGGTCTTTTAACGAAAATGAATCTAAATGGGAATGATTTTTCATGTAATTGGGGTAAAAACAAAAGTTTAAAAATAGAATAAAGTAAAACAGGATGATTTCCACTCATAGAACATCAATCTGTTTATTTTGTGCTCAGTCGACAGATCTTTATACCCGCTGAGTTGAAGTGCTTCAGCGAGGTGCTAAGATGTTGGATTTCTGAGCACGCTTTACCTTGCCTTAACATTTAGGGTAAAATCAAACTTCTAAATCTGAAGCACAGGGAGGGTGAGATGAATTGGGAGATCAGGAATGATGTATATACACTATTGATAACTGTAACATAACTGATGAGAACCCACTGTAGAGCACAGGGAATGCTCTATGGTGACTTAAATGGGAAGGAAATCCAAAAAGAGGGTATGTCTGTATACATACAGCTGATTCACTTTGCTGTACAGAAGAAACTAACACAACATTGTAAAGCAACTCTACTCTCATAAAAATTAATTTTAAACAGATTTTTTTAAAACCCATAAAGCATGTAAGAGGGCAGATGTGATTTGATGCCGGACGGCCTCTCATACCTCATCCTGACCAGCTCACTGCTCTGCAGTCTCTGTGGAGAGGCTGAGGTGCCTCCTGCCTTTCTCCACCTGCTGGTCCTGTCTCTTCATTGTTGTTGCTCTTGTTCTTCAGTTTTGACTGAACACATCTGACTCTGCAACCCCATAAGTTGCAGCGCACCAGCCTTTCCTGTCCTTCACCATCTCCCAGAGTTTTCTCAAACTCATATCCATTGAGTCAGTGATTCCATCCAACTTTCTCATCCTCTGTTGTCCCCTACTCCGCCTGCCTTCAATCTTTCCCAGTATCAGGCTCTTTTCCAATGAGTTGGCTCTTTGCATCAGGTGACCAAAGTATTGGAGCTTCAGCATCGGCCCTTCCACTGAATGTTCACGTTTGACTTCTTTTAGGATTGACTGGTTGGATCTCCTTGTAGTCCAAGTGACTCTCAAGAGTCTTCTCCAGCACCACAATTGTTAATTTGGTTTAAAGGTGCTCTCCTCAGAAAGTGCTTGCTTTGCCTTCAGATCCAAAACAGTCCAGCCCTGATGTTCACCATTTCCACTTCCTTCAGAGCATCATTTCCTCTGTTAGCTTAGCCTCTCATGCAGCATCCATCTCCCCAGTTCAGCTGAGCCTCCAGAAAGTCAGAGATCATCACAGTCTGTCCTCCACTTCTTCTCCCAGTCCGTGCATAGTCCCTGGCACAGGGAATATTGTTGGCTGAAAGCAGGTTTACCTGGTGTAAAACAACATAAAACCCCAGGCAGATACTCTGTCATTGGCTGCTGAGGCAGCTCTTGAACTGAGGAAGAAAAGCTCTCATTTTCCTCGTGCACCAGCTCAAGTTCTTTCCCCTGCAATTGATCCCTGCCTCCTCTCCGCCAGACAGACACGCACACCTGATCTGGAAGGACTGCCTGTGTTTACTCCCAGTCTGGGAAGTCTTACCTGTTGGCAGGGTCCTGCCTGCCAAGAAGGCACAGCTCCCCCGTCATCTGAGTGCTAGGCAGCCATGAGTTTGGTGTCCGAGGGGCCAGGTGTGGCTCTCAGGGGCTCCAGGGGCTCCTCTGTGCAAGTCACCACTGGCGACAGCAATATCGCAGAACTCAGTTCCCGTCACCTCCTAAACTGCTGACCCTGATGCAGGGTGGAATGTTTTGTTTTCTTGATTGGATCACTTCCAAATTAAAGAAGGACTATTTAATAGTTGTAACAAGGGAAACAACACTTAGAAACAGATTAAAAACAAAGATAATTCTTTGTCCCCATCACACCTCACTACCACTCTCTGAAGATTACCAGAGGCAGACACACATAGCCTATATCCCTGTGTTATATAAATGATACAGTGTATATTACATACATTTATATTTAATGCGTGTGTGTTAAGTCACTTCAGTGTGTACCACTGAAGTACAACTTCAGTATAATATAATTATAACTTATGTATACATACATTAGTATAACATATGTGCTGCTAAGCTAAGTGCTAAATTGCTTCAGTCGTGTCTGACTCTGTGCGACCCCATAGATGGAAGCCCACCAGGCTCCCCTATCCCTGGGATTCTCCAGGCAAGAACACTGGAGTGGGTTGCCATTTCCATCTCCAATGCATGAAAGTGAAAAGTGAAAGGGAAGTCAATCAGTCGTGTCCGACTCTTAGCGACCCCATGGACTACAGCCTACCAGCCTCCTCCATCCATGGGATTTTCCAGGCAAGAGTACTGGAGCGGGGTGCCATTGCCTTCTACGATAACATATGTATATATAACTATATATTTGCTGTTGTTTTTGTTCAGCCGCTCAGTCATGTCTCACTCTTTTTGACCCCTTGGACTGTAACCCACCAGGCTCCTCTGTCCATGGGATTTCCCAGGCAAGAATACTGGAGTGGGTTGCCATTTCCTTCTCCAGAGGATCTTCCCAACCCAGGGGTCGAACCCACATCTCCTGCATCTCCTGCCTTGGCAGACAGGTTCTTTACCACTGAGCCACCTGGGAAGTTCATAACTATATAACGAATATATAGAATTTTACATCCGTGGGGCTGTGTATATGCTGGAGGGACTTTATCGCAGGATCCCATCTTCATTCAATGGCTGCTTATCTATGTATGTTACTTGCCTTTCTTAGGTGTGGCTACTCCAGGGACTTTCTGGGAAGACGGGTGGGACCACAGAGGACCACACCTGTGTGCAGCGGTGCCCATTTCCCGTTCTCTTCAGAAACATACCTGCGTTGGGAAAACACACTGGGATTCAGATGAGTTTTCAGAGAAGTGACATTGCTGGTGTTTTCTCCCGGATGACGGTTTGAGGACATCTGAAGAGGTGCCTGCCCCACCCCTACCTTGGTGAGGTCCAGACCAGCCCTGAGCACCGTCTCCTTGCTTCCTTGAACTCCCCCGCCCACGTTGCTCCCTTCTGTTTCTTTTTTCTTTTTTTTTTCCCTCTCCTCTGTTTCTAACTGGCTCCCGTTTCGAGTTGCCAGCCCCTGTATTGCCTCTGACCTTGTCTCTTTCCAGCAGCCTTCTCTCAGGAACGAATCTCAAGGTCAAGGCTTCATTGACTTCCTCCTAGGTGCCTCTGCCCTCCAGTCCTCAGAGAGAGCCACCCACACTTTCACTGGGTGCCCATCGACTCAGCCCAGCTGTCTCCAGGTGGTCATTCCCTCTGACTCTCCCCCTACAGACCACAAACTTGGTCAACACAGCTGTGAACTGCTGTGTAGGTTTCAAACATATTCAAGGCGTTTATTTCAACCAGTTCTTACAATAGCCCATAAAGTAGAGAAGGTTACGTACACTGGCCCCTCAAATATATGGGTCTTAAGAACATTAACAGGAAATTTGCTAAAAAGATGTTAAATTGGTCACATAAAAAATAGTTTTGCTGTTAGTAAAAGAAAAATACAGTAGAGTAACATTGATATACTTTTTGCCTATGGAAGAGCAAATATTTCTAAGGATGAACAATACTCTGTTCAACAAGGGAGGACAGTGGCCAGACCCTTTAACCTCTCAAAGGTAGGAGGACATATTGGTGGTACTGCTCTGATTGATAATTTGCCATTCTTGCCTGGAGAACCCCGTGGACTGAGGAGCCTGGCAGGCTACAGTCCACGGGGTCACAAAGAGTCGGACATGACTGAAGTGACTTAGCACGCACGAAAATTCAACCAAATTCTCCTAAAGCATCCTCGCCATCTGCCTCTTGAATAGCCATTGCCGCCCCCGGCTGTCTCTAGAAGATATTCCCCTGTCCTTGCAGGATGGAGCCCCCTCTCCCCACATCGGCACAGGCTCTCCCAGCACAGAGGCCGCTCCAGGCACTGTCACCGTCTGCAGGAAGTCTTTGCAGCCTCTGGGGCACCATTTTGTCACCCCTGGGACCACTGCCATGCTCCAAGTCCACTCAAGGCATCTGCTTTGAGTTGTTTTTTTCCCCACAAACAGTGAAGGATTTGTGTTGATTCTTCCCCAGAAGGTCACTGGTGACCAGTGACCCTCGGGGTGTCCACAGGGGGACCATGGACAAGTGAGTCAGCCCTCCTGGGGACTGAACTCATGACCTCATTAGCACAGGGCTGTCATCAACAGACGCACACAGCACGTACCTCATTGAAGGCACTGAGGCAGTATTTTGCTAAATGTTAATTCTTAGATTAACTACAGATGAGTAGAGTTCCTAGAAGGGAAAAAGAAATGAGAGAGATGTGTGCATTCTTTAAAGGAAATGTGGATCATCAGTAGATGGTCCCTTTGGTTCATTTTATGATTGAATTTCAGCATCGGAAGGTGACACTCATTGGGATTCATGGTGCCATATTTTGTGTTTTTTTTTTTTCATCAATATCCTGGCCAGAAGACTGTCAGGGAAAAAAAGCAAATGGTGTCACTTCCCCCTTTGGCCAAACTGCATAAGGATTCTGTAGTGATTCCTCCAAAGTTCAAGCTTCAAACACAGGCAGCATGAGGGAAAGGGTTCTCCCATCTGAGGGAGAGGTGGTCCTTCCCATACACGAAAGGCTGGGCCCTCTTGTCTCCCCACCCCACACACCCCAGAACCCTAATTCCTGTGGCCAGAAGCCCCTCCTGCAGTCCTGTGTCAGTCACTCTGCAGCTCAGTCAGCCCCCCTCCCACCCACCTCACCTCCGTTTACCTTATCCCCAGCTGGTCCCTGAGGGACCAGTTTTACAAATAGCAACTATGGTTTGGAGCTGAGTTTCGACACCAGCTCTGTATCCTGTGTCAGATTACATCTCTATGAATATTCCACCGACTGCACAGCTCTGAAGAGAAGTTTCCGCTTTCAAGCCATTTCAACTTCAGTCGCTCCCACCCCTGACAGCGATCTTTGAAACTGATAGGGCCCTGATAGAAGCCAGAAGAAATTTTTAAAAAATATTAATAATCATGGGCGAGGTTCCCAGTCTTTGTAATCTTGTGGAAGAGCTCCCTGGAGGAAAGCACACTTGAACCGAACACATGCCCACGCGAGCTCGTCCATGGAAAAGGCTACTCGGAAATGCATGGATGTTTTGCAGAGAATTTCTATGATGGGGGAGAAGAGGATAAGTCAGTCGTCTGCACTTACCACCTTTTCCCTGAGGAACTTGAAAGACCATCTTTAAACACTCAGGTCTGTTCCCACTGCAAAAGAAGCCCCACAGCACCCAGGCATTCAGTGGAGAAGACTAACCTCTTAGGAGCAGCGCAGCTCTGCCATGCACCACCTCCAGCACGTGCCAGCTCATTGGGGTGGGGGTGAGGGGGCAGGGAAAATTAGTATCTGCTTCGACCTGGTCATTTCCTCACCTGTAAAATGATGATAGTCACAGTTACTGCAAAATAGTCACTGTCTCCACATGGAATAAAGGACATCAAATTCTTTACTGGATTCCCTGGAACACAGTACCTCCTTGCTGAAACTTAACTATTTCTAACTTACTTCACCCTGTATGACAGACTCAAGGTCCATGAGAAAAGCAAATATCATATATTAACGCATATTCATGGGATCTAGAAAAATGGTACAGATGAACCTATTCGCAGGGCAGGAATAGAGATGCAGATGCAGAGAATGGACATGCAGACATGAGGCGAAGGGGAGGGTGGGATGAAATGGAAGATTAGGATTGACGTATATACACTGTCACGTGTAAAAGAGATAGCTAGTAGGAAGCTGCTACGTAGCACAGGGAGTTCAGTCTGGTGGTCTGTGATGACCTAGAGGGGTGGGATTGGGGGTGGGAGGGAAAGGTTCAAGAGGGAGGGGATAGATATATATACACGATTCACTTTGTTGTATAGCAGACACTAACACAACTTTGAAAGCAATTACAATTAGAAATAATAATTATAAAACTTTAAATTTTAAAAATTAATAACTAATTTTTAAATTGTTTAAAGAAACTTAACTATTGTAGCTGCTATGTGCTTCCTGACCACCTCGGGACCTATAGATGCATCCCAGATACCCTTCCCTTTGTAAATCTAAAATAAGAATTAAGTTGTATATAGCAGTACATCCATGAAGAAGATACTGGTGATTAGACTGACCGTAGCCACTTGCAACAAGTATGCTCTGATTCCAACAGCTAAGAGGCAGCAGCCTGCAATGAAAACAGTTAGCCCTGATTTTTAAACAATGCCTTTAAAAATGTTTCCTTCTGAAATACATTATAAATGGCATCAGGAATTTTCCAAACTGCCATGATCAAAATACACGATCTTAAAATCATAATTCTCTACAACATACCAAAATCGTAGTCAGCCTAAAGATTCTCAGAAATTTTGAATTCTGAATGCCTTAAAAAAAATTCAATTCAAATAAAATCAGACTAAGTACTTTGTTATGAAAATACAATCTGAGATTCTGTATTTGAGGAACACTCTTACAAGCATTTAGTAAGTTATAATTTAAAACTTCTACTCAAGTTCAAGTTGACAGTTAGGGACTAAATAAATAGAAACTAAATTGATGAATAGTATCTTTCTTACAGCTGTGGGCTCCATTTGCTACTCTAATCTCCAGCAGGGAATATTAGCTCAATAAAATAAATATTTTTAATTTCTTCTATGCATTTCCTCAAACCATGCCAATGCACTTATCTATGGCGCACTTATCTATGGCTCACTTAAAAAATTTGTTAAGTACCCCCCTTCACTTACTTAAAAGAGGATGTTTGATGTCCTAACAACAATGGAGTAATGGGCATGAGGGCATATTGTTTTCAGGCGCTGAGCCCTTAATCACTTCCAGTTCTGATTCATCAGAAAAATAGTGCTCTTGAGGGATTTTTTTTTTTGGTCACAAAATATTGTCTTTAATTTTGAGATACTTACTTCTTGTCAGAAAATGATACTGTATTTTTGTCCTAATGATGAAGGATGAAAGATGGGGAGAATTCCATTTGGTGATTATTGGACCACAAAGAAGTAAACTGATTCAGAAAACAAATCCCCAGAAGAAAAATAAAACATATAATGTGAGGTGGGAGCATGGAATTCTTGGCATCTATTCAATTGAGGCCAGGATTGGTAATTTAATAACATCCTTGTTTTGTTAATATTTGGGGGTGGGGTAAAGCTCTAGGGCTTTAGCTTTGGGCCAGATTCCTTCTACTCCCCACCATTACCTCAACCAGCAACAGTGTTTAAAGACATAAATCCCAGGGGCCTCACAAAGGATTGTTAAATCACAGGCTGCGGGCAGGGGTTCAAGATGCCATCCTTCCCACGTAAGCCAAAGCGAGGAGGGAACCCTGATCTCCTCAGTTCAGTGGGCAATGGGATCGCGTCCAAAGAAAGCCCACTCTGACCACTGTCCCCAGAGGCCCTGAGCATCACACCCGAATCAGAGCAGATGGGTGATCTCATGAAGAGAAACCTGCCAATTGCCACAATTCTGCCAAAACATTCTGATTCATGGGGTAATTGTGCCACTTTCCTTCAGACTGATCCTTCTAGCTTCCCCTGCTGGTTACTGGGCAGAGTTTGGAAGGGAAAAAAAAAAAAACAGCTTCGACTTTGGAAATCCTGGCCACACCTGTGCACTCCAAAAAAAAATACCTGAGTGATGCGTGTGGTAAAGGAATTCAAGTTGGTGCTTCAGTAAATTCTGCCTTTTCCTGGGACCTGGAGGTCATGGAGTGTATCATTTTTTTTTAGCTCTGGTTCTCTTTCAAGTTTAAATGAGGGGATAAAATAGCACAGGAAAAAAATGAAAATAAAAAACAAAAACATTCAAATTGAAGAGGGTGACAGGTTTAATCCAAACTCAGTCCCAAACACAGTTCTGAGTTGTCACTTTCTTCCATGACCTTTTAATTCCTAGATTTATGTAATGTGTAGGAATAAAACAAATATAATTATTAAAAGTCTTACCAATGTTATGATCTCCATGATGGTATAAGAGAAACATTAAACAGGTAACACAAGTGTGATAGACAGTGCTACTAGTGATGGTGGCAATGGTGACTGTGATGACGGAGGTGGAGGGGTGATGATGCTGGTGATGATGGAGGTGGAGGGGTGATGGTGGTGGTGGTGATGAAGGTGGAGGGGTGATGATGGTGGTGGTGGTGATGGAGGTGGTGGAGGGGTGATGATGATGGTGGTGATGGAGGTGGTGGAGGGGTGATGATGGTGGTGGTGATGGAGGTGGAGGGGTGATGATGGTGGTGATGATGGAGGTGGAGGGGTGATGGTGGTGGTGGTGATGGAGTTGGAGGGGTGATGATGGTGGTGGTGGTGATGGAGGTGGTGGAGGGGTGATGATGGTGGTGGTGATGGAGGTGGTGGAGGGGTGATGATGGTGGTGGTGATGGAGGTGGTGGAGGGGTGATGATGGTGGTGGTGATGGAGGTGGAGGGGTGATGATGGTGGTGGTGGTGGTGGTGGTGGAGGGGTGATGATGGTGGTGGTGATGGAGGTGGTGGAGGGGTGATGATGGTGGTGGTGATGGAGGTGGTGGAGGGGTGATGATGGTGGTGGTGATGGAGGTGGTGGAGGGGTGATGATGGTGGTGGTGATGGAGGTGGAGGGGTGATGATGGTGGTGGTGGTGGTGGTGGTGATGGAGGTGGAGGGGCGATGATGGTGGTGGTGGTGATGGAGGTGGTGGAGGGGTGATGATGGTGGTGGTGATGGAGGTGGAGGGGTGATGATGGTGGTGGTGGTGATGGAGGTGGTGGAGGGGTGATGATGGTGGTGGTGATGGAGGTGGAGGGGCAATGATGGTGGTGGTGATGGAGGTGGAGGGGTGATGATGGTGGTAGTGGTGGTGATGGAGGTGGAGGGGCGATGATGGTGGTGGTGATGGAGGTGGAGGGGTGATGGTGGTGGTGGTGGTGGTGATGGAGGTGGAGGGGCGATGATGGTGGTGGTGATGGAGGTGGAGGGGTGATGATGGTGGTGGTGGTGGTGATGGAGGTGGAGGGGTGATGATGGTGGTGGTAATGGAGGTGGAGGGGTGATGATGGTGGTGGTGGTGGTGATGGAGGTGGAGGGGCGATGATGGTGGTGGTGATGGAGGTGGAGGGGCGATGATGGTGGTGGTGATGGAGGTGGAGGGGCGATGATGATGGTGGCAGTGATGGAGGTGGTGGAGGGGCGATGATGATGGTGGTGGTGATGGAGGTGGAGAGGCGATGATGGTGGTGGTGATGGAGGTGGAGGGGTGATGATGGTGGTGGTGATGGAGGTGGTGGAGGGGTGATGATGGTGGTGGTGATGGAGGTGGTGGAGGGGTGATGATGGTGGTGGTGATGGAGGTGGTGGAGGGGTGATGATGGTGGTGGTGATGGAGGTGGAGGGGTGATGATGGTGGTGGTGGTGGTGGTGGTGATGGAGGTGGAGGGGCGATGATGGTGGTGGTGGTGATAGAGGTGGTGGAGGGGTGATGATGGTGGTGGTGATGGAGGTGGAGGGGTGATGATGGTGGTGGTGGTGGTGATGGAGGTGGAGGGGTGATGATGGTGGTAGTGGTGGTGATGGAGGTGGAGGGGCGATGATGGTGGTGGTGATGGAGGTGGAGGGGCGATGATGGTGGTGGTGATGGAGGTGGAGAGGCGATGATGGTGGTGGTGATGGAGGTGAAGGGGTGATGATGGTGGTGGTGGTGGTGATGGAGGTGGAGGGGTGATGATGGTGGTGGTGATGGAGGTGGAGGGGCGATGATGGTGGTGGCAGTGATGGAGGTGGTGGAGGGGCGATGATGATGGTGGTGGTGATGGAGGTGGAGGGGTGATGATGGTGGTGGTGGTGATGGAGGTGGTGGAGGGGTGATGATGGTGGTGGTGATGGAGGTGGAGGGGCGATGATGGTGGTGGTGGTGATGGAGGTGGTGGAGGGGTGATGATGGTGGTGGTGATGGAGGTGGAGGGGTGATGATGGTGGTGGTGGTGGTGATGGAGGTGGAGGGGTGATGATGGTGGTAGTGGTGGTGATGGAGGTGGAGGGGCGATGATGGTGGTGGTGATGGAGGTGAAGGGGTGATGATGGTGGTGGTGGTGGTGATGGAGGTGGAGGGGTGATGATGGTGGTGGTGATGGAGGTGGAGGGGCGATGATGGTGGTGGTGATGGAGGTGGAGGGGTGATGATGGTGGTGGTGATGGAGGTGGAGAGGCGATGATGGTGGTGGTGATGGAGGTGAAGGGGTGATGATGGTGGTGGTGGTGGTGATGGAGGTGGAGGGGTGATGATGGTGGTGGTGATGGAGGTGGAGGGGCGATGATGGTGGTGGTGATGGAGGTGAAGGGGTGATGATGGTGGTGGTGGTGGTGATGGAGGTGGAGGGGTGATGATGGTGGTGGTGATGGAGGTGGAGGGGCGATGATGGTGGTGGTGATGGAGGTGGAGGGGTGATGATGGTGGTGGTGGTGATGGAGGTGGTGGAGGGGTGATGATGGTGGTGGTGATGGAGGTGGAGGGGCGATGATGGTGGTGGTGATGGAGGTGAAGGGGTGATGATGGTGGTGGTGGTGGTGATGGAGGTGGAGGGGTGATGATGGTGGTGGTGATGGAGGTGGAGGGGCGATGATGGTGGTGGTGATGGAGGTGAAGGGGTGATGATGGTGGTGGTGGTGGTGATGGAGGTGGAGGGGTGATGATGGTGGTGGTGATGGAGGTGGAGGGGCGATGATGGTGGTGGTGATGGAGGTGGAGGGGTGATGATGGTGGTGGTGGTGATGGAGGTGGTGGAGGGGCGATGATGATGGTGGTGGTGATGGAGGTGGAGGGGTGATGATGGTGGTGGTGGTGGTGATGGAGGTGCAGGGGTGATGATGGTGGTGGTGGTGGTGATGGAGGTGGTGGTGAGGGTGATGATGATGGTGGTGGTGAAGACAGTGTTGGTGATTAGTCATTTCCCAAAATAGTCAATTAAACACTTCAACTCACATATTAGAGGCTTGAAAGGTCTCTACCGATCTTCTCTGAGTCTTAGCTTCCTTTTGGGGGTCAATATTTGGTTAATCTGATCACAAAGATGTTCTTCGATTAAAACTTGAAAAGCACTTTCAAGAGAAAGAACAGAAGTGAAGTTGAAGCAACTGTTTAAGATTGGTGTTTCTCTCCGCCAATGAGTTTTTATTCTTCATTATTATTTTCATTCTAATCATGGTCACTGAAACCATTTCAGAGTATTATAGGCATCCAAGGAGGCCAAACAGCCAGTTCCTGGAGCCTCTCGTGAAGACATGAGACACTTTTTTAGTGAGGTTCATAAACGTCTTGTTGCTGTTTTTCAGTCACTTAGTCATGTCAGACTCTTGGCAACCATGGGCTGCCAGCACGCCAGGCTTCCCTGTCCTTCACTATCTCCCAGAGTTTGTTCAAACTCAACGTCCATTGAGTCAGTGATGCCATCCAGCTATCTCGTCCTCTGTCACTCCTTTCTCCTCCTGCCCTCAATCTTTCCGAGCATCAGGATCTTTTCCAATGAGTCGGCTCTTTGCATCAAGTGACCAAAATATTGTAGTTTCAGTTCAACACCAGTCCTTCCAATGAATATTTAGGGTTGAAAATGTCTAGGACAGAGAAGTGTGCCCTGTAAGGGCCTATTACCATAAATAGAGAGAAATCCTTGTCCTGTATGGTTTTGTGTAACTGAGGATGAGATCCTCATAGGCAGTTTATTTGCATTTCTCTTCCCCCACCTTCTGGGCTCAGCATAGGATTGAATGGACCAGACCACTGTGTAGTCAGGTGTGATCACGTGACTTTTTGACCAATGAGATGTGAGGGGTGACAGGTGTCACTTCAGGACAGAAGCTATAGAAGTCAGGGCAAGCTTCCCCAGGTCCCATTACCTCCTGCTGCGGTGAGTGTGGGACCACGTACAGCAAAGACCCCGCCATCCAGCATCCATAAATGTCTACAATTGAAGGACACCCTTGCAACCGACGATGGACAAGAAATGGGATCAAGGAGCAAAATTGTTATTGTAAGTCACTGAGATTTTGATGGTTATTTTCTATTTTCATAGCATAACCTTCTCTACCAGAACAGATACAACTGGCAAAGAGCCAAAACAAGAGAGTTGAAAGTCAGTGGTGGTCACATGGGAAAGAAAGAATCTACATCTTTCTGAGAATGAACCAAATCCTCAAAAAAACTCTGTGATCGAATTGCTAACTCTGAGACATTTAATCGTTCCCTAGCGAAGGTCTCTTTGAGACAAAAAGCGCTCAGGAAAAAGGTTTGACATGACCTGCAAGCAATTGGAAGTCACCATAACCCACTCGGATGGCAAGGTAATGTGGCGTCTCTTTGGCTGAGTTTTATTTCCAACAATACAGCACCTTCTCACCACTGTCCAGCAGACAGATTCCTTCTCATCTCATCTGCAGAACTGTTCATTTAAAGACGGCACTGCTCAAGATATAAGCCTCCTTTAAGGAACTCTACTTTTAAGAAAACCAAGTCTCACAAAATTAGTACATTTCCACATTCAAAGTGAGGTGGCAAATGTGAAAAGCCATCTGTGCCCACCCTCCCCTCCACCCTTCAGACTTCCCCACCACCCAGAGCTTCAGCTCTGCATGAAAAATCTAACACATGCAAAGCATAGAGGCTCTTTGAAAATTTGGCCCAGTGTGTGTCTTCTATGTGAGTCGCCGTCTCACAGAGCCTTGCCAATAACAGCAAAGAGGAAAGAAAAGGAAAGGTTTTCTTTTCTCTGAACTTGGGATTGAAACATAAAACTCCTCTCTTCTAACGGGCTGAATGGCTCCAATTTTCTACACTCGGGAGGACCTCTTCGTCCCCATTGCCTTCATAATATCCACATGGCTTTTCAGTGGGCATTTCTTTCCTCCCAAGTGAATTGCATGGCAGCAGTGGTCCCAAGTGGGTCACTGTCGAGGGGCCCAGAGTCCTCAGCAGCCCCCAGGATCATTGTAAAGATGAAGCAAGATGGACGATCTGAATACTCTGAAACACTAGAAGCACTACATTTACGGCATTATTTCTCCCATCTCATCTCCCGGGTCTGCTGTGTCTGACATAAGCTCTAAGTTTTCTGCAGTCTCTAAGAGCAGAGGGAACTCACATTCACTGGAAACATCCCAGTGCACAGCTCACGCAAAAACTCTAAGAGTTGGGTGTTAGAATCTCTAAGAACGCAGAGAGGTGCAGAGAATCCAGTGTTTCCCCAGGGTGAAACCAGCAGTGGCAAGGGGAGAACCCCAATCAGAACCTGCCTTTCTCTCCCTTGATTCAACGCTTACACAGAGCAACATTCCACCTGGGGGTCCTCCTGGGACAAGCCAAGTCTGTTTCAAAAGGATGGGTATGGATGTGCCATCTATTTAGCTGACAAGAGACTGTCTTAAACTGCCCCTGTGAAGTGGGCTCATCAGAACTCTCCACCTAGAGTCCCTTGGATGGACCCAAAGCCCACCAGACAAAGAACCCAAGAAGGCAAGTGAGGAAGAATAGACAGGGTCTGTGCCTGTGAGAAGAGGACAGGATTGAGCAACTTCATAAAAGAAAAAATGAGGGGGCAAGTCCGAAAGAAAATCATATGGAAATTAGTTGCCTGTCAACATAGACAGGTTTGAAATGTCCGATAGCTTGGGAGAACTCTAGTGGAAGAAGACAACAGACCATGTCCATAAAAGCAGAGAGAACAGGAACAGATAAGGATGCAGGGATAAAGGGTGGTCAAGGATTTTGAGAGGGAACCTTGGTGGTAGGGCAGGAAAGAAATACAGCAATATCACTGGGAAAGAAAGGAACCTTGGAGCAAAGCAAAGAATAGCAACTGTGGGCATGAGAGGTTTGATTTTAAGTATTAAAGGAAAGTGAAAGCAAAATGAAAGTGTTAGTCGCTCAGTCATGTCCAGCTCTTTATCACGCCATGGACTGTAACCCACCAGGCTCCTCTATCCATGGGATTTTCCAGGCAAGAGTACTGGAGTGTACAGTCGTTCCCTTCTCCAGGGGATCTTCGCAACCCAGGGATCAAACCCAGGTCTCTTGCATTGGCAGGGGGATTCTTTACCATTTGAGCCATCAGGGAAGCCCAGGAAATATTAAAAAGGGGTAAGGACCAAAGGGAAGAAAATCCACAGCAAAAGGGAAGGGGGAAAAGAAAAGTAAAACCGAGAGGTTGAAATGGCCAAAATTATTTCTGCAAAAAAAGTATATACACACTGTCTCCTTAGAAAACGAGTTGGAAAGGCAGCCAAGGCACCAGAAACACCAGCAGAAGCCAATTCATCTGACTCAGGTTAAGAAAACTGATAAAAACCATGAGCTACCTTAAACAGCATAACTGAAAGAAGAGAGAGGGAAGCCTTCTAATATTCAAAACATATGCAGCTTTCTAAATAATATCTTGGTTGCAAACTTCCAGGTTTCTAGCTAAGCCTTTTTCTCCAGTTACTTTCCTACTTTATGTACCCCAAGATGTACACATTCATCTCAAATAATTGACCAAAAAAAACACAAAATGTTTGCAAGCTCTATCTTCACTTCTTTGCAAATGGCATCACAAGAAATTCCTCACTTGGAAAAACACGTCCAGACTCCTTTAGAGCATTCTTTGATTTTGATCTCCTTGAACCATCCAATTTATTTTTTTAATTTAACTCTACTTAATTTGTTTACTGAGTTAACTGGTTCACCAACTTAACTGGAATTTATAGATGAATTATCACTCATTTTTGTCTAAACAGGCCAGCTGTTTAAGAATATAGACACATAATGTACTTTTCTCAATAGTAATTAATTTGCATTGCTCCCTCACAGCAGATCATTGGCAAAATGGTTTTTCTTAAATTCTGGATCTACAAGAGGAACCGTCAGTATGGCACAGCAAATACCCATAAAATCCCAAAGTTGAAGGAGTAATTTTATAAGGCAGGCCACTTGACTGACATAATTTAGTAGCCCATGTCTTTTCCTATGGAGACTCATACTTTTAAAAAGCACATTTCCTTATCTCTTTTAATCATTTTTCTCATCAGAAAATAAAGAATCTTCTAGTTGATAATATGAGGAAAAATGGAAATTTGAGACCTTGTAGAGTATTCTTAAAATGACTAGCCAATAAAGGAAATGTTTCTATATTTAAAATGGTAATGCTTTCCATCTCAGAAGGTAAATATATAGTTCAGGAAACTGTCCCATCCATTTTTGTAAAGTCATGGTCCTGATTTCTAAATCACACCTGGAGAAGAATCGTAGAGATTTCCAGTCTCAGGGCTTTCACTGGAGAGCAGAGAGGGAGCTGAACAGCTGATTTTTCTCTCCATCCCGAAGCCTGTTTCACATTTACTCAGCAAAACTGCTCTGGAATTCACATAAATAAATAAATAAATAAATAAATACAGAAGTTCAAGAGACAGAAGAAAACATTCACCAGGCACAGACCCCAGACTAGAGATCAAGCAGGGAGTCTCAATTCTCACCTGTGCAAACGCATAACTTCTCCCAGGTGGAATTCTATCCCCAGTTCTGAATCGTGCTATCGAGCCCCCAAATTACCATGATGGACAAATGAGGTTTCCAAATCAGAATAAGGTATGTACATAAGTATGGAGGAACCACCCAAGCCTTAGGGAAAGGACTTAGGAAAGTCTGGATAAGGTGCCTGGCAGGAGTGGCAGAGATCTTTTTTCATTTGTTTATTCTCCATTACCTTCCATTTCCTGGGATGTCTTATGATCTCCTGCAGAGGGCAACTAGGAAGTCCCTGTGGAGGTAACGACACTTTCAACCTGTAAGGGTATTTCTTCTAAGGAGCTCTGGACATAATTTATTTCAGTTCTTCTTGGAAGTCAAATAGCATTAAGGCCTATGAATAAACATACATTGTTGATGGAAGGGGTGATAGTTTACGCCTAAACCACCCACGGCATGACCTTCAATTTTATTTTGGTTGCTTTATCCATATACACAGAGAGTTTCCCCTGAAAACATTCCGAGGTAGAAAGCTCAAATGTCATTTAAAGCCCAGAGTGGCTGTTCTTGCCAGGGGATGAGTAGCAGGGTGGGGAAGGAGAATCAGAGGCAACCAGACAGGGAGCTTCAGGGTGCAAAACTGGGTCACTCAGATTGCCTCTAATGTAGACGAATGCCACTGAGTGCTGGCCGTCTTTTACTCCACTTTCTTCCAAAGATGAGAGCATGGCATCATTACCCAAATTGGCTCAGACCTTCCCTTCCCTGGGGTTGCCTGAAACACAGGCTGAACCAGAGTTTCTTTCCATCAAGGTGAACAATGGGAGAGGCAGGTTCATAACTCAATAGCTTCAGGAAACATTCAGTGCAGGACGTAGTTTATCCTTGGACAAGGCTTTGGAACATTATAGTTATGGTCTTTTAGAAAAAAAAATACATTTTTGTTTCTTTCCTCATCGAAATTTGGTCTGTGATATTTCAATACTTAATCATGTCTCTTTTTTTTATCATTTCAGTTGGTCATGAAAAGTTCTGTCAGCTGTTAGAAAGATGAATTAATAATAAATAAATCCCTATGTTCTCAGATTTCCTAGTGTTATCAGGACACGTCATGATGTATATGATTTGTCAGAACTGGTATGAAGTTTGTGACCACAGACATCTCCATAGAGGACCCTCCCCCAGAAAAATTGTCTCCGTGGGGGCTTGAACTCAGAAAAAGTTATCACCTCTGTTGTACTGAATGAGTTTCTAATAAACCTGCAATATAGAAAAGTATGTGGGGAATGAAAGAAAGGGAGAGTGGGTGCCGGCCTCTGAGATTGGAATCTGGCTTGTGACATGTGCATAGAGTTAGTGCACCCTGGCATGGTCCATCTCAAGGGTTCATTAATAAATAGATCTGAGAGAATCTGCCCAGTAAACACCTCTCAAATTAAGAATTTTTGCACAATAGATCATGTCAGCTTCAGAGGTTGGGTCTCTATGACACCACCATAACTAACTATAAAGTGAAAATTTTAGAAAGCCTTGCGGATGTCAAAGCTACATCATGTGAAATATATAGAAATCGAGAGTTACTGTATTTCCTGAGGCCAGTAGTGCCCATTACCACAATATTCTACTTAGAAAAGGTCCGTCTCGCCTGGCTGACCACGTCACTGCAGCCTGGCGGGGTGCTCCTCTCCCAGGGTAACCGCTGGACAGGCCCCAGCCACCTTGGCTTCCTTCATTTGCCCAACTCCAAGGAAGGAATTCTCTCTGACCTTAGGGTTGAAATATCAAGCCGAACCTCTTGGAATTTATCATTAGCCTGGCATCTGTGCTTAGCAATAGAGCCTCTGAATTCAAAACAGGACTGTTTCCTGGCTCAGAACTTCAGTTCCAAATTCCTTGGGCTCAAAAACTGATGGGAAAACAGATCTTCAGCATTCTTCTGATTTAAAAATCATTCAAACTGACAACAGATAAGAAATTGACAAGGAGATGCGAAAGCCTTCATTTACATAGCTGTCTCTTTCTTCCTTCTACACAGTGAAGAACAGAGCATCCTTAACCTTGGTTTTCTCACTTCTCTCAGTTTAAAGCACAGCCCATAACATTAATTAAAGTGTGTGTGTGTGAGCTGGAGGGTAAAAGTTATATTTCATATGCTGTGCCACATGGTATTCTAGAACTGTACAATTTTTAGGTGTGCTTTTTTTTCCCCCCCCTCAACTTGCTATGTATGCAGCCCCGCTTGCTCTTCAGCCTAGCCTCATACAGAAACTCCACAAGAGCAACCTACAGATAGATGCAGTGGATAGAACAGATGCTGAGGCATTGGTGGCTTAAGCATGGATAGATGGAGGTAAGTTTCTGGCTGGAGAATGCAGGTGCTGGGCGGGGCATCTGAGGTTACCTACTACAATCCTTTTGCTTCACAGATAAGTCCTGCAGAAGGTGGGTTCGATGACTAGTAAGGGGTAACCCCAAGTATTTCTGATGATTTCAAGTCTTTCCACCTCACCAGGACCATTAGCCTCTTTGAGATACAGACATAAGTTAGATCTCTTACGGGGGGGGGGGGGGGAGTCATCTACTTATCTACACTTCCTAATGTTTGCATATCAACTCAGGAGGGTCACAGAGCCCCTGGAGTTTACCTCTGGATGTTACTGGGCCCCTGGTTCCTGAGTTAAGAACTAACACACCCAAGGAAGCAAGTTTCGTAAGTAGAAAACACTACTTTCAAAACTTATCTCTTCTAGAACAGAAACTAGAGTTAATGATACAATCTATAAAATTCAGGGGGAAAGAAATTCCAATTGAATTAAGCCCTAATCAATATTTCCATACGTCTAGCGTGTGTTAAATAAATTAAAAAAAAATGCCTAAGAGAAATTTAAACCTACATGTATTTTACTAGCTATCTCACATATGGACCTGGAATATCGTTTCTCCTAATATGGAGATGGCTCAGCAGTATTTAAATGATTCCTTATTCCAAGTTATATAAATATGCACCAGATGTATCTTTTGTAAATGTTATGTTTTTCAACTTCTCAGCATTTGCAAGTAGTTGAAAGCTATGTCAGGCATGCTTTAATGGGGCATAAAAGTGTATTGTATTCAAAGAGATGGCACAGCTCTGTAATAGGTGAAAATACAAATGTTGTCAATGGATACATTCTCATTTTATTGATTTACACTGCATAATAGCATGCCCTGTAATCTCCTTTCCATGCAAGTTCTTCACCAATTGAAATATAACTAGATATTTAAAAATCATGCGTACATTAATGGATTCTGTAGATGACAGAAAATTCAAAACACAGAATTTTATGTATGACTAGAAGGCAGCTCAGAGATCAACTAAATCCCATCCCCTGATTTAATAGATGAGAAGCTGAGACCAGAAGGGTGACATGCGGCAACCACATCACTAACCTACTTGCGGCTTCGTGCATGAATTTCTATACTCTTAAATATATGGAACCTTACTGAACTCTTTATACAATCTGCCTCTCGACTACCTAAACAAAAAATAGAAGGAACAGTAAAACATATATCACTTATTGATTTCCTGTGACTTACTGGGAAGAAGCAGACGTGATCTATATGCCGCAAACTGTCAAATTATCTTATGGGAAGTAAATATAGGACTTGAGTGCCAAGTGCTAGGATTAAAAATTGTCAAAGAATATCATAACACTATTCCTCCAATATAAAATTCTAATGGACTCAAGATTAGCTTTTTTTACTTTTAAAACAAAAGATACCATAGTGAATTCTTTTCAGAACATTTTATTGGGGGTTAAATAGTACATCAAAGATGTTAAAGAAATACATTCAAGGCATATGTAATTGACTGCCCATCTCGAAAAGAGTGCTTTTTTAAATAAATAAAAAAATAAAAGTTAACACAGATCTTTATTGTAAAACTCTTTTTAAATTATTTTTCTCTCTCTTTGCTGGGGAGAAAGCAAACCCTATCTCTTGTCATTTATGTGACTTTCTAACATCTCTAGGCAGAGTGAGCATTTGAGGGTGCACACAAGTATATGCTGACTTCACCTGGCTCATTTTCCCCAGATTAGTTTCCTCTGTCACATATTTTTTATAAACTGCTTTTAATTCTTCCTTGGAATGAGGCAGCATATTAATTAACTAATAACTAATTAATTATTTGGTGAAAGTCATTTTCCGAAAGCCAAGTAACCTTTTCCCTTTGACCTTTACAAATAACATTTCGCCCTTTGGGGACCAGTGGCAGCAAGGAAGATTTCATTTAGAATGAAATCATTATGGAGGTTTTTTTCAGCGTTGGTGTCTTGGTCTCTCGTGGAGCACTGGTGTTTCTCAGGGCTCCACAGCCGACTGTCTTTCCTCTCGGGCCCCAAACGAAACCCCATCTTTTCCCTCTCGCTGGGAATCAGGCTTGCACATTCTGCTCCGTGGCCCAGATTCAAGGCACTCCCCGAGGGGCACACAGTCCAGCCTCGCTGATTGATCCCTGGGTTGCCTAGAAAAGCTCCATTGTCTCTGAATGATGCTGGGACCAGTGAGAAGGTTAAAGACAGTGGCTCTGCCTATGGCTGCGAGGTATCCGCACGCTCCCTACGAGGGTGTTTGAGAGCGGAGCACAGAGAGGAGCGGAACCAGCCCACCGGCTTCTCCATCAGCCTGGAAGCAGAGCCGCCTAGAGACGGTGCTTCTCATCAGCAGGTCAGCCTCCTCCCCTGGGTGCCCGGATACAGAGCAACAGACACACCACTGTTGTCTATTCTGTGCAAGGTTTATAGACACACACTTATGCACCTGCTGGGGCCCTTTAACTTGGTATACTTCAATATAAATGGAGCATCCAGCCTAAATTCTAATACTCATTTCTGCTTAATCCACAGAGCCTTGTGGAGCCTTATTCTGCTCTCATGATCATGCAGGGCTGGGAGACGGCTGGCTGGTACTGGTGCACACAGAAGTCGTGAGCATCCTGATTGTGATGCGAGACTCTTGGGGGTGCTGCAGTCACAATTGTCACAGGGCTGCTTTGCAAGCACAGAGATGGACCTAAAAGGGGGGGATAGCTGGGGATCTTCACAAAGGGGAGAAAGCAGCAGGGTCCCAGAATTTGCAAAGCAGTAAAGCAAATAAAAGCTTACTGTCTGGTAAAAGCACACTGTCTCCAAGACAGGTGACTGAAGTTCAGACTTGGGTACCACCACTTGGGACATTCAGCAGGTGACTCAGCCCCTGGAAGCCTCAGTTGGCTCACCTGTCAAACTGGGATACACGATGCGCTTCATGGGGTGTTTAAAGGCTTAACAAGGACAATGCACACAAGATGCGTGTTTCAATACCTTGGTACATGGTAAGCCCATAGTAAAATGTGGCTGTTATTATTACTGCTGCTGTTGTTGTCATGGAAATTCTCTTTTGAGTCTTTATGCTTAGAAATGAGAAAAGATTTGACTTTCCTCTCATCTTCCCTAACTCAGAGATTGAGCACACACTGCTGAATCCTGGTGGACCATCCACCTTCCAGGCCATGCAGAGGAGTTCAAAATGGAAGAGAGGGAAGAAGGTGCCCAAGACCTGGGTTAGAATCCATCATCTCCCACCAGCAATGGCTCTGCAAGCATGGGCACCTCGCCTCCATGACAAAGTCCAGGCCACAGGTGGCAAGAATATTTTCAGAGGGAGTCAGAGGGACATCTCAGAGGTGGTCACTCTCCATGGCCCAGTAAGGGGGGAGAACAATGGCATTCCTACTGCTGTCTCAGTTCCCTGAGGACAAGAGGGGAAAACCCCATCACCCTTGAAGTGATGGCAGCGAGGGGTCTGTCAGGTTGGGTGTGGGGGAGTCTGTACTCTAAAATCTCACCCCACTTCAGTGGGCTCCACAAAGACCACATCCACCCACCAGT
Source organism: Bos javanicus (assembly GCF_032452875.1). Lineage (NCBI taxonomy): Eukaryota > Metazoa > Chordata > Mammalia > Artiodactyla > Bovidae > Bos > Bos javanicus. The sequence continues at coordinate 9,142,253 of NC_083878.1, forward strand.
GGACAGCCAACAAGGGCTCCTTCCCAGCATCACCTGCCCACTGCCACCCCAACACTCCTAGGTTTCTCCAGTGCCCTGGGAAGCCAACTCAATGCTTTCCCAACCCCTACTGTGTACCTATCACATCTTTAAAGCATAAGGCTTGGCAAAAGAAAATTTAAAAATAGACAACTCTATATTTGATGCTTACTGCGTATATCCCTTAGAAAATCTATATGAAACTTTTCGCCCCTCTCAGAAAAACCAGTTTAGCTGCTAACCAATGCTACTGAATTTACTGAGACTGCAAGCTAGAAGTAGTTGATGCACACAGCCCAAGCTGGTCCAGCATTTCCTGCTAAGACCCAGAGGGCAGAGAGCATGTGGGAAACTGTGCCCAGTTTCCTATGCACATGAGGAACTTGCTTTACTCATACTACAAGGGGTCCCCCACTCTCACCACACACACACACACACACACACACATGAGAGCTAGGTCTGGTGGGTTGATTCTGTTTAATAGACGGGGTAAGCTCTGTGCAGCCTGAGGAAGGTTAAAAAAAAAAAAAAGGAGAATTCGTGTTGCTGCATTTATGTTTTGTTGTCCACTGATTTTGCTTCCAGGGCCGTCCACCACCCCGGGCCTAGTACCTCACAAATGAGACCTTTCCTTCCGGCGAACACAATGGTGGCTAATGTATCCAACTCACCAAAGTCAGAGTTTCACAATAGCACTATTTTCAAGATGCTTTTATATTTATTAGAAAAGGTATTTATTTTTTAATCGCGTCAAAACTCTTTGGACGTCTTGGGTTTTTTTTTCTTTTCCTTTCTTTAAGGACCCTGCATTTTGGGTTAAGGGCAGTAAATAGTAGCCAGTCCTGATTGGCCAACAGCTGTTTCTTTATGGGAACCTTACTTGCCAAGTAGCTGGACAGCGATACTCGCTTGGTATTCATGGGAAGTACTTGCCGAACAATAATGACAATAATTGCCTCTGATTCTTGTGTTTACAACACTGCCAAAGTATCATTAGGGCCTTATTTATAGATAATAATGCTTATTAATCACAAGTATTTGAATTTTGGAATGTATTAGATTAATATTCTTTTGTACCTCAGTTCTGTACTAATGCTGTGAAAGACATTTACTGAATGCAACTCATTGGGAATGCTTATTTTGAGCTGCAAAATAATGTGTGTAATTTGCAGGTGAAAGATAAAGAAATTACATGGCTACCTCTCAGCAGCCTGCACCGTGATCAATGGCCAATGTGGAGAAGTAGGCCCTGGCTCTAAAACGAGAAAAGAAAGAAGCAAAATAGCCATCCCTAGAGGCATTATTTCCCCAAAAAATCTTGTAAATTCTTATGACAGGAGAACTTCCTAATAATAAGTCTATTATCTTGTTTTGCCATAAATCTTTGGTGGATGGCATCATTTTATTGAAAGGGGTCTGGGGTAAAGACTAATTAGCGATTCTGCAACAAACCCACGTTGTGTAAGTTTTGGGAGGCTCAAGGGAGAAAAAGGGTAGGATGACTGGTAACTGGAAATAGCACAAGTATGCCTTGGGTTTAACTGTCCAGTTGCTACATATCCTTCACTTATTCATTAAATTTTTCTAGATGCTTGATTTTTGTGCAAGCAAACACTAACACTCTATTTCCTTATTTTTATGTGCATCTAGAAATAGGAACCATGAAAAATTTCAAAAGACCATCACACTTTTTCCAGGATTAACATTAATAAACAATTTCAGTTTGTGTAGTAAAACAACTTTATAAATAAATATGAAGTATTACTTGCCCATAGTTTTCACCTAGCCACTTCATCCTGATATTATAGCAAATACGAAATCAGCAATATTTTTTTTTCCACCTAGCACACATTATTTGTTCTTGGAGTACCTTTATGTGTTAGAATAATAATACTTCAGTAGTTTAATTAGATGAATGCAAAAAAAAAAAAGTAGTTCCATAATTTTCCAGAAACTTTTGAGAAAGGAAGCAAGGTTTATGAATATAAATTCTAGGTGCTATTTTTAAAATAATACTTGCCACTAGAAATCTTTTTAAACATTGCCTATCATTAAGATTTACTAATGTTCTTTAAGCTGAACCCAAATCATGCTCAACCTTATCCTACTTTACCAAAGACTACTTTAAAATAGTCTGTGGGCCTAATTACCACCGACAATGTATAATATTGTCCTGCCATATTTTCATCCCTCACATAAGGGTAAAGAAACGGTACCTTTGAATTAAAATTACACTGAGAAAATTGTCCTCCCTACAAGATCCTTGAAAATGTGTTCAGCACATGTTTCCAAGTCCAAGCATACAGGATTCTAATTCATTAAATGTATAATGCTAACATTTTAATCCACTGCTAAATGTAAATAACTGCAGCAATCCCAGTTGGGCTATTTAACATTTATTTAATGTATTTTATAATACGTGTGTGTGTCTCCTCTCATGGGGCTAAGTAGAAAGGTGAACAATTATCTAATAACTTCCATCAGTGTACTCCACCAAACCTGGTAAGTCAGGCCCCTCCTCTCTTTTTATTTATTTATCTAGTAACTATCTCACCTTGAGGTCCATTCAGGTGTGTGTTCTATCACTCCTAATCAGTACAATGAAGAATCAGGCAAGACCTTCTAGAATCTGTTGCTACCTTACAAATTTAATCACTATAGATAGCCAGTCTAGACTGTTCAAATTTCACTCCCTCTTCTTTCTTTTTTTTTTTTTTAATAGCTAGGCAGAAGGGTGTGCCGCAATGCCTGAATTCTCCAAATAATTAAATTCCCTCCCTTATTTTGCCTTTGGTAGACATTGCCTAGTTCTCTCTTTAAAAGATGAGAGCAGCTGGATGAGGAAAGAGAATAAGGTTTTGAGAAAGCACAGAGGCACCTCACCTCAATGCGTGTCCCTGATGGAGCCTAAATAGTGAGGTTGAGTACCTGAACCCCACCCCCAGAGGTCCCTGAGAACCTCAAAAGCAGACTCACCCAACTGCTCACAGACTTTAAAAAAAGCAAAGTGGGAGAGAGGGAAAGGAAAGGCAGAGAGGGAGGGAGGAAGGAGAGGAGGGAGGAAGAAGATGGCTAGTCCATGAAGCTGGAGTTTAAATGTGAGACTATTACGAAAATAATTCACTTCGAAAACTGCTTTCACAGAATAAGTTGGTCTCCACCAATATCCGAGCAGTTCTCTAAGAGCCTGGTTGGCTATGAAACTTGATATCTGTCAACATTTTATAGTTGCCCTGAGTTAATAAGCTATTTTCCTTCTTTGCTGTAACTGACAAATTTTTTAAAATTGCATCTTAGATGCCTACCTTCTGGGGAGTTGTATTTGCTATGTTATAGTTCTTTCTGCTTTCCGGCCACAGAACACCAAAGTATTTATTCTTACAAATCTTTCTACGTGTGTAACTTGAGCTTACTAAAATAGTCCTTTACTCACTTCATTATTTAAATCAACAGAAAAGATGCTTTTACACTTTTGGAGTGAATGACTCTTTATCCAAATTTTTGAATACACATTGTTCAATTTTAGATCATTATATAGCATGTGTCTTTTCCTACCAAACCACACTGTCATGTAGAAATCTTTCTAAAATAAAAGCCTAACTTATGCTTACAGTTGATTTAAAACCCCATCTACAGTAAAATTCTTTTACTTTTTTCAAGAATATTCTTTTTAATTTTTTTTTCATTTATGGCATTTCCATCATTTTAACTTCAAATTTTTAACAAATTAAAAAACAAACCTCAAAATAGCACTTGGGCTAAACTAATTTTTATTTTCACAAGCTCATCACTAATATTTAGATACCATGGATGAGGCATCAATCTTTGAAATACTCTGAAATAAACAAGCAATAAATTACATGTGGGAATAAATGCCATCATAAACACCATATATATATTTTCAGTAAAGAAATACACATTTACATAAACATAGAAAAGCTGATAAAATAATTTGTAATATCAGTAAAAATAACTCACACGAGAGAGCTCCTTCTATCATAGTCTTCAAGAAAATTTCAAAACTTTATCATTCTGATTCTTTTTATCAATGAGAACAAATAACTCTTCAACCATAACATTAATGTATAATGTTTCTTTACATTTGCTCAGTGTGAAGGAGTGCTTGGAGTCTTGCCAATGTATTCATTTTAATTAAAAAAAGTCTTTGAAAATACAAAAATTCAAAACAATATCTAAAAAGAAGCAAATAAGTAACATGCCATCCCATATTACACAAATCATCTCAAGGATAAATATGTGCCTCCAACTTGCTTTCTCATTTCGAATTATCACTAGACTAGTGAGTGTCTTTTAATGATAGAAAGGTCTACAAAATTAAACTACTTTAAAAATGTTTTCTTTACAGCAGAATGAAAAATAAAACTAATGTTCTTTTTCACTGTGTGCCGAATTTAATTTTTGTCATAAGACAATAGCATTTCATTTGCAGGGGAAAAAAAGACGAAAAGTACCTGAATTTAGATAGAATGTTTATATTTAAATTCTTAAGTATGACGTCTTTTTTATTTATGTAAAATGAGTTGTTTGTAGTATTTTAAAAGGGAGCATGCTGAAAATATTAATATAGTGTATGGATTTTTTCCTACTGACTCTTATGGTGTCATCTAGGGCTGGCACAATTCATATTTCAAAAGAAATTTTAAACTTGTTTTCAATAGGGATAAGATTTACTCTTTTATTTTAGGACTATCTGTGATAGAATGTATTGTTAATCATAGAAGTTTGGTATATTCCACATGGGCATGTTATATGCAAATGTATTCAGTTGGGGTATGTATATATTTTGTTATGTTATGTACATAAACATCTACCCTCGTGCATATGTATATTTACATCATGTATAAATATGTGTATATTACCAAAGGGTCTTATACTGAAGGGGAGGAGGAGCTTTCGGGGGACTGCCATACAATATTTTAGTTGACTGTTCACTGAGGCTGTTTTCTATGAGAGTAATTAGGTTTCCTTTTTTCACAGCCCCCAAGGTGGGTGTTTATAGACATGGTTTAGTTATTACTGTTTTCCAAAAGGCTAGTTTTTTAATCTTACGTCTACATATGCTTTAAATAAATTAGTGGTTGCCCACCCCCTACCTTGTCCTTCTCTTAGGAAGGCCTATGGGCAAACATCTTGATAAATAATTCAAAGAAAAGCTAAACTTTGATTCCAAAAAACAAAGTTCATCTAGTTAAACACTGACATTTTACTATTAACATTCTTTACTAAAATTTAGCTGTCTATACAATATCTTATAAAAAGGAGTGACAAATAGTATGAGGATACTGGTAGGTTAGGGTCTTTGGAGGTAAGTGTGTGCAAATTTTACTTAGGGACTTTCTCCAGAACAGGAGGTCTTAAAAGAATTGCCACTGAGCATTAAACCACCTAACGTCCACCTAAATCCAAGAAACAAGAAATATATACCACCAGTATTTCCAAATTATTGAAAATCCTTAGATGCAAACGTTAGGACAAAAAGAAGACACTAAAAGTATTTATAAAGTTTATTTTTAGGATCCTCTGAAAGTCATGTTATCAAAAATACAGTCGGGCAATTGGGTTCATATTCTCAATGATGGAGAGAAATATTTAGCCTTTTTCTGAATTCTTCCTGCCTTGTGTTCTCCCTTGAGAGTTGAACAATCTGGATGGGGCTGGTTAACGTCCTAAGCAGGAGGAATTTCATTTGGCCCAAGTTTTCTTCTATTAGTCTGCTTTTCTCTTTTCTAATAGGAGATAACGGACAGCCCTGTTTTGTATGAAATTATGGAAATCAGAGACTGGAGGAAGGGGGAATCACTATTTCAGAACTGAAAAGGTGTGCGTGTCTTCACTCCTCACCCCCCCCAAAAAAAAATTCCCATCTCTAGAAAGGAGCCAGCAAACTGGCCGGCTTAATTCCCATCTCTAGAAAGGAGCCAGCAAACTGGCCGGCTTAAAAAGTGATTTTTCAAAAAAAAAAAAAAAAAGTTATTTTTCAACTGGTTCCTACTTCTACTCTATGCTTCCAAACATAAAAACAACCTCCACGCAAGCCCTCTTCAAGGCCAAGACCCGAGAGGAAGCAGATACCCGAGTCCCTGAAATCCAGTCTCAAGGGCAAGCGGGAGCCTGGGAAGGATCTCGGCCGCATTTCTCAGCGAACACTGTCCCTTTTGGGCTCCCCCGGCTCACGTGAGTCCGGGGATCCGTGAACATCCCAGGACCCCAAGAGGGATCTCTCGGGTCTCAGAAAGGATGAAGCGAGGATTAAGACACCTGTATGGGGGCGGGGGAGCTCTAGGTGGCAGATTTACATCTCCAGGCTGCACCGGCGCATTCCTCACCACCTCCTGCCCTGCCCTGCCCTGCGCGCGCACCGCACGCCCACGCAAGCCTCCCGCGCACACGCACACCCCGCAAGCGCGCACACGCGCGTACACACCCCCAACGGACACATCGCGCGCACACACCGATCACGCATGCGGCACGCACACCTACTGACCCGGACACACACTCCGCACGAGCGCACACACCCCCAACGCGCGCACACACACACACACACACACTGCACACACACCCCGACAAACACACCGATCACGCACGCCGCACCCACACATACAGACCCTGACACACATACCCGGACACACACCCCGCACGCGCACACACGGGCGCATACACATACCGATCACGCATACCGCACTCACACACACACACACACACCCAGACACACATACTGATCCCTCACACGCACGCACGCCGCTCGGAGCCGCTCTCCTCCGCAGGGAGGGCCCCTGGTTCGGGGCACTGCCGCGTGAGGGGACAGCGATGCTCTCCGGCCTTCAGAGCCAGCGGGCCAGGAACAAGGCTGTGGGCCGCGGGTTCCAGTGGGGGTTGCCAGGCGCCGACAGTAGAGGGGCCGGGAGCCGGGCGGAAGGGCCAGGGAAGTGTGGCCGGGCGCGCCCCTCGCCGTCCTCCTGCAGTCTCCGGCTCCGCCGCCGCCGGGCCCGGCGCGGCAGTGGGCAGCGCGTGAACCCCACGCCGCGGGGCCTCCCGGGCTCGTCCGGCGCCGGCCTGCAGGGGGCGCCGCTCGCGGGGCCTTGGCCTCGGGCGCGGAGGAGGGGCCGGGTGGCAGGCGCCGAAGCAGGCTCGGCCCGCGTCCCCGGAAGGCGCGCGGAGCTGGGAGGCTGATGCTCGCCTACGGGCTGGTGACGGCGCTCTCCCACTTGTCACCGCCTAGCCCGCTCTCGGGTCCCGCGGCAGGAGAGGGCATGGGCGCTGCCCGAGAGCCCGCCTCCTGGACGGTGGGCTCCACCTGCCTGCTCGGAGCTCGGGGTAGGAAAGGGAGCTTGTCTCTCCAGCTTGGCCGCGCGGGGACTTCGGAAAGTTTTCTACCACACCTGGGACGGAGGCTGAAGAAGCGCGAGCCTGCTGCCAGGCTGGGACAACCCGAAAGCACCAGAAGCGTCGCCAGCCAGCAGCACCCCCGACGTCCCCGGCAGTCAGCCCCTTCCCTGGCCCGGCGGGCCCTGGACCCGGAGCCGGAGAAACCTGGCAGTCCCAACGACCGCCTGGTGGGCTCCGCGCCGCTACCCGCGGGAAACGCGCGCCCTGCGGCGTCGCTGGAGACGGACGGCTGGGTCACAATCCCAGAGGAACGGAGCCGCGTCCTCGCAGGGCACGGGCAGGGGGGGAGGTCCAGGGCCCCTGCAGATGTTCCAGGGGGGCGCCCGGGCCGAGAGTGCCTTCGGAGCGGAACCTCGAACTCCAGGGGTGCCCACGTCCCTTTCTCACTCCAGATGTTCAGCTGAGCTCGGGGTGAGGACTGTCCCCCGTCCCGATCTGGACCCAGCAGCCAAGGCCAGAGGTGTGCAGATTTTTTTTAAGACCCACCCACATCTTATAAATGTGAGATTGTTATCAGGCAGCCCAGATTACTTAAAGCGTACCATTTCTCCGCGATCCAATTTTATTAGGATTTACTCTCATTTGTGCTGGGCTTCTCTGGGGAAATAATGCTTTGATTAATGTAATCCTGGCCCAGGATCCGCCACATGCCCCTCGCCCCTCTCCCAGGAGAAAGGGCCTGTTTGACAAACAATAACAGAGCAGCGACTCTTGCAATCTGGCCCACACCTTTGGGGGCGGCTAGGAAGAAGGTAACACGCGATCCCACGCCGTTTGCTAAATGCAAGGCTGAGAGGAGGGAGCGGGCCTCTGCGAAGTTTCCAGACGCAAAGCCCCGGGGCTCCGAAGCGCGGGGGCTCCTGGAGAGGTACCCTCGATGGGTGCGCGCCTGGATCCTGTGCGCGCCCGCCCTCCGCTCGCTCCGGCAGTCTGCCTCTTTGTCCCCAGCCACAGGCCTCGGCGACCGGGGAGTCTGCGCGCTCCGCGTGGGCAGCCCCCGGACCCAGGGTGCGTCCACAGCGCCCACGCGCGGCCCCCAAGCACTTCGAGAGCAGATCTTAGGGGAGAACCAGGCGCCGACCCGAGGCGCCCCGCCGCTGCCAGAAAGCTGGAACCCGGGGCCGAGCCTCTGCGGCTCCCCTCCTTCCTAGACACCCGCATCCCTCCTGCCGTGCCCACACGCACACAATGCGAATGCGCGGGGACCTGCGCTCGCCGCTGCGGCTGGCCGAGAGCGGGCGCCCCCTTCCCGCTCCCCTTCCTCCGGCGCCGCCCGGCCCCCGCCCCGAAGGAGAACAGCTCAATTACGAAAGGAGCGCAGGAAGAAATCACGGGCTCCGAGGCGTCTGCCGACACTCCTCGGGTCCCCGTCCCCGGCGCCCGGTCCCCACCCCCACCGTCCCCAGCTCGCGGAGGGCGGGGGCGCGGCGGGGCGAGGGGTCCTACCCTGCTCCGCCAGAACAAAGCCCACCGCGGGAGCTCGCGGCCGTGCACCGAGCCGGTGACAAAGGCGGGCGGACGGCGCCGAGCTCCACGGCCAGGCTCCGGCGGCGGCGGCGGCGGCGGCGGGAAGGAGGCCTCTAAGGAGATGCCCAGCCCTCCCCGGGCTGCGGCAGGTCGCCGCGGTGTCCCCGGTGACCGGTTAGGGTGACTCAGCGTTTCCCTGCGCTCCATCCCGCACCCGTTCTGGTCTCCCTTCCCACCCCAACCCCCCGCCCCGGGTGCGGCTGGACGGGCTCTTCTCCGTCCCTCCCGCTTGCTCCCCAACCCCACTTGTTCTACCCTACTCTTTCTCCCCGGCCCTTTTGCTTTTAATCGCTTTCCATTTTTCTTTTTCCCTAGAAAAGCAAGGCTAATTCGACTTCTGAAGGCCGCTCTGGGTGTTCAGATAACAGTCTCAAAGTCCTTGAGGACAGTGTTTATGGAGACAAGGGGAGTAGTGGGTCCCCTTCATTTTATTATGCAAACGGTGCTCTCAATAAAATAACATTCAGTCTAAGGAAGCGGAGCTCGGCCTTGGGACCCCCACCAGCCGCTGCCTTTGCCAGAGAAGCAGCTTCGCAGGGTCGCACATCACAGCAGGGGGCGGGCAGGCATACCCTGCCGCCGGGAAGAGAGGTCCCCAAGGCGAACCTTCCGAGGGAACGCCCCAGTCTGGCTTCCTAACCCTGCAAAGGAGTCGCTTGCCAGATCCCAGCGCTGACATCCTAGAGTTTTTCAGGTTTAGGAGACTTTAATTGTCACTGTTTTTCCAAGTGAATTTTTGTTTCATTTCTGCGATGTGAATTTCAAATAAAGGGAACACAGTCTAAGCCATTTGGACAATACATATCTTGACTTCCGGAGGTTTTCTGCATTCTGATATAATATTAAATTAAAATCTGACGTCTGTCCAGCAGCACTGTGAGCTTGGGATCCTCTCCTTAGGCTCTACTGGGCAACCAAGCTCCCTACCTCGAAATCTGGGGGGAGGAGGTGGGCCTTCAAAACTGTAAGCAAACACAAAACTTTTAACTGGGGACTAACCAGCCCCAGTTTGCATGAAGCTGCGGTGAGCAAGTTCTACAGCCAAAGACTCTTTGCCAGATATTTCAGTGCTGAAATGATATTGCTGCAAACCAAGGAGTATCTGAAGTAACAGATACTATGACGACTGGGACTATATTCTAAAAGTGAACAAAACAGCCGACCTTTCTTGAAGACCCCCTAAGGCTGGTGGTCCAGGGTAGGGAGAGAACAGGGCAGTGAAGCGGGAGTTTTCATATTCACAGGAGAGAACGTGCTACAGAAGCAGCATTTGGGGAAAATGCCCAAAAGAGCAGCCTCCAGCCTGATGAGCTGTGATCTGCACCCAGCTCCTCAGACAATAGCTAAGTTCAAGTGTCAAAAAAAATCGAATTAAAAAAAAAAACCACCCAGAGGCACCCAAGTGCAAGAATTGTTTCCTAGTGTGCCACAAAGACTCATCCATCAGCGGACTACCTAGTTCCAACTCAGAAGAAGTTGTATAGGGAATTTGGGGGTTTCTGGGCCAAGGGTGTCCTCAAGAAAGAGAATTATTTCTGTTAAGGCCACAAGCTTGGGGTTGGGGGGGTGGGTGGGGATCCAACCACCCCCCTGGCAAAGCCGAGTTAATATTTTGTTTTTCAAAACACAGACACAAAAACACCAAGTTGACCTTGGAATAGTTTTCTAGCTAGACCTACCCACATGTTTTTGTTAATAAATCATCATCGTCACTCCAGTCCATCAGCTGGGCTCTCAGTTACCTAGCCCTTCGAATTTAAATTCTAAGAAGAACATTGTGGGGGCGGGGGTTGAAGGGGGACAGGCCAGAATACTCCATCATGTAGTGTCAGCCACGGCTTCCCTAGCGATTGGTAGCTTTCATTACCAGACTTGGCAGGTGCATGAATGCAGCTACCGTGGGCAAACTGTGGGAAACGGGCTGTTTTTAAAGCATATACTCGATTGCCAACTTATCATGCGTTCTTAACTTAGGTCCCACAATCTGAGATAGTCTGTAGTTTAAAGCTTTCCTATAGGCATCAGAAGTAAAGCTTCTTGCTTTAGGGTGAGAGAGCACAAGTGTCTGACTTGATCATTGCTCCTTCCAGCCTGTCTAAGAGAACCAAGTGCTTGCTCCTTTCCTACAGATCAGATCAGTCAGTTATCAAAGTGATATGAAGAAGAACGAGGGGGAGCCATTGGGACGCTTCCAAGAATTTGGCAAGATGGAGAAATAACTCACCCACCGCCAAGCCAGGCGACAAATGCTCGTCTCCACCCAAAAGCTACTGTTGAAGAACCCTTTCCTTTGTATACAGCACTCGGTGTGGGTAGAGAGTATGTAGAACATTTTAATTTGTAAATGCTAATGGCAGTGTGCTTCTATACTGCCACGGTATCCGAAGGAGCACTTTATCGCTCTCAAATGGGAGCAAGTGAGTAAATACCCACTTTGAATTTTGTACACTTGACCCAGGTAGTGTTCTTCATTCTCTCATTTGGCAAAAGCAATTTCACTATCCCCAACAATTAAAAGTCTATAGCTTGGCCTGACTCTTTGGATCTTAATTCATATCCAGCTTGATTGTTTTCACCTCCAAATCGTTACGGAATGTTACGGTCTCTATAATATGTCAGTTCTTGAATTAACTTGTTGCTTTACCCAGAATTATTATTTTCTATTTCCTTTACTTTAGATAACCTAAGAATGTAGATATCATGAGAAACAAGCTTTTCTTTTGTTACAGGCTTTTTTAAAAAGTAACTTTGCAAAAAAGGAACATACGCAGCAGCCAAGATAGGAACGATCCCAGATCTCAGGAAAAGTGATACCGAAAATCATGTTCCAAATATGTATAGAGTTCTTAACCATTGTTTTGCAAAATGCCCGGCTAAATAGAAAACCTGCCTTTTTCCTTAGTAATTTAAAAAATGCATTCAGCAGCTCAGGGCATGCAAAATAACCTAGAGCTTTGAGGCACGGGTCCAGTGCCTGTGGATCTCCCCCAGAAATCTTTTGTCTGAAATGTCCAGAGAGCTGAAGAAAAAGCAATGTTTGGGTTCAGATTACACGTTTCTTCCATCTTCTACTTTGTGCTATTTGCACAAACCTGCCTGTACATTTCCTGACTCTAAATGTGAGAGCTGGCGGATAAAAATCCTGGAATTAAAATATTTTTCAAAGTGCTCCCTTGCATATGTTACTCACATAATTTCCAACCCTCCTAGATGAAATACCACTTACATCCAAACCTTGACTTTCGCAAGTTAGTTTCAAAGAAAAACTGGTGGCTGGATCCTGGCTGGCTTAGAGTCAAGTTCGAAAGAATAAGGTGTCTTTCCCCCTCCTGCAGAGCCCCCAGCCCGGGGCCCTTCTCCAGGCTCGGTGACACACAGGTGCCGGGAGCTGCTGAACCGTGGAAACCAGCTTCTCACTTCCAGTCACTCACAGCTCCCCTTTCTGAGTCAAGCTTTCCAAATCTCCTTGGGAAAACTGTTAGTGACAAACTGACTAATTCCTCAGAACCGGGGAGCATTTGCCCTTCACTATTTCAGGAAGTTTTCCTCGAATCTTTTCATCCTTCACCACAATAAAGTTCAGTCTTCCTTGGCTGTATCTAAAAATCTCTAGGGCGGAAACCCTGAGCTCTGTGAAAACTTTTCTGCAACTGCATTAAGTCGTATTGTGCTAAAAAGTTCCAAGCTCACAGTGACCTCTTACCGTCGGCTATTTCGTATTTCCTTTTCCCTAACAAGCCCTTTCAAGGATAAATTCAGAATCTTGCCACAATCAGAGGAGATGCCAAGATTTAAAGGCGCCGTTATATATCGAATGGAGTAAAAGAGATTCAGGAAGCCTGGACTAAGTCTCCAGGAGCTGGGGTTTTATTTAGAAGTCAAAGCCTGCCTCAAGTAGAAGATTGTTCACCATTTAATAGATAATACCTTTAGAATACATCTTTCTCTTCTTGACTGTTTCCCCAAAAATACAACCTGAAAGGTAACCTATGGAGTAGGTTACCGCATATCCCTAGGAATTTTGCAAAGCGTTTCTGCTTTCACTGCCCAACTCTGTTTTCCATACTTATATCCTCTTCACACAAAGACATGGAGGAATACTGTTTTAAGCCGGTTTTCCTTTCTCAGGCCATTTCACAGATGGGGCTGAGTGGGAGATGGGGAGGTCATTGTCCCCCTATTTTAAGGCCCTGTGTTATGCAGTGAATTCGCTCCTGGTTGTGAATATGCATAGAAAGGTAGGGACCATTTGTGCATTTGGCAAGTTAAGCTTTTGAAAACAGCTACATTTTACAGCGTACCTGCTAAGACGAGTCAGTGCGCCCCCTGCTGACAAGTCAACACTTCGACTCCCGAGTACTTCCAAAGTTTATTTTGTTCAGTAAACCGTGTCATATAAAATTAACAACAACCAATAAAATTAGCTTATATGTTTCAACTGTAAAAGTCCAAAACAAAATAAAGCTAGTTTTGGTGGCGCTAGAAATCTCTAGCTTGGCTTCTTCTCTTTGGCTGAGCCACGGTCCTTTTATCTAAAGCCCAGTGCACAAACATATAGCTTAATGTGGCCAGTGTTCTTCCTTTTCTTTCTCTCTCTATGGCAACCAATATGCTCTGCTCAGAAATGTTCCCCATCAAGGAAACAAATGATCTTCAGGGAGCAGCTCTATATGGCATCTGGTCCAATGGAGCACAGAGAGTTAACCTCAGTCAAAAGCGACGCTGCCAAGCACGCAAACAGGGAGTGGAAAACTGGCGATCCTTACCCCTCCCCAACTGAAACCTCTTCCTCCCTCCTGACAAACCATTTCATTGATTTGGCATCAACTGTTTCCAGAGAAATTACAAATTTCCAATTGCAAGGTGTTCTGGAGACAAAAGTGCAATCATATTCCAGCTATTTGAGGCTACTAGCCCGCCCCCCCCCCCACCACCACTCCAGAGGCTCGCCTTCCTCTAAAAAGAACAAAACCAAGAATCTTTTAGCATCCTCTCCAGCCCATTTCACTAAAGTAAGGTGCTCACACGGGCTTGGACTTGGCCTAGCTAATTCCACCATCCAATTTTCTCTAATTATCTGCAACTAGCAAGTAACTGTACCCTTCATTTTTACTAAAAGCCAGGGACCAGAGGCAAGGGGGTGGGGTGGGGGGAAGCAAGGGCAGCTGTCAAGAATAGCAAACACAGTAAGCCACTAAAGCTCCAGCCTCCTTTGGGAATAAAGTGTAGGGTGTCCTGGTTAGTTTTGATTGATCACCCTCCTTCTGATGGACTTTCACTACCGAGTGGAAAGGCTGCAGTGTGCCGCCTGCTCGCCAGACGCGGCGATAACCAGGGGGGCACCGACTTCCTGCCTCTTCTTCCTCCCCTGCTCCTTCTTCTCCACCTCTCTGCCCTCCCTTTGCCAAGCCCCCCCCCTTACTCCACCCCTCTTCTCCCAGCAGGAATCCCCCACCCCAATCCCAGGCAGGCACACATAGTTCAATACATCAGCATTAGCTACAGGGCTTCTTCCCCTCTAGCCCAGATTCTCTAGTGGGGGTGGGGAGGCGGGGTGGTAAGAAATCCAAAAGCAAGAAATATGTATACTACTGCGTGCTTCATCATCACTTCTTTTCTGGGGCCTTCGTATTTCCCTAACAATCAACAATTAAAATTAATAGCACTCTCCTCCTCCTCCCCAGGAAAAAAAAAAAAAACCAAGTGAAGTGCCTTGCTGTGGCGATCCCTGGAAGGAGTCCACCTTTTATGTAATATTTTCGGAGGGCTGGGTTTTTGAACTCTCCCCCCAACACTGTTCCTCTTCCTTCCTTCAAAACAGCTGCCCGTGAGCTCTCTCTCGTCCCAAGCCCTGAAAATAAGCCCCCAAGCCTACGAGAGCCTACCGAAAACGGAAAGGAGGGGCAGAAACGAGAACGCAGGGAAAGAAAATGAAAAACACTTACCGAGCAAACTTCCAGGATTAGATTTTAAAATAAAGGAAGAAGTTTTATTTAAAAAAAAATAAATAAGGTGACTGGTGGGGGGAAAAGACATATTCTCAACTCCCCAGAAGCGGTACCTCCTCAGTCTTCTCTTTCCTCTGACTCCTCTAAGCCCGGCTCTCCACTCGTCTATTATTTTCACCAAAATATATGAAAATGTATGCAAATGAAAGTCAGCACTAACTGTTCTCCCCTTGTTATATACTTTGGATTTTTTTTTTTTTCCAGACAAAACAATCACACTCGGCAGAGGGAGGGGGCGGATGGGTGGGGCTGGGGAGCGACTGGAGAACTAAGTACGCGGAGGCGGAGGACCGAGGGGACCCAGCTCGCAACAGAAGTGCATTTCTGATTTCGAGGAGCACGGCGTTTTGGGGGGCTTCCCATACGCGCACACACCCTCCTTGAAAAGAAAGAAAGTGGATGTGTTTGCGGAGGCGCTCTACCGTTTCATCAGGCCACCTGAGACTGCTTTTGAAAGCGTGTACTGTGAAATTCATAGCGGTAATTTAGACAAAATCCTTACTGTATATTAATGAAAGGGGCCCCATGGCTCTGTTCCTACCCTCCCCATTCAGTGTAAACAAAACCACGAGACTCTCTCGGTTTTTGAGTCGGATCCAAGCAAAATCGGCAGGAAAAGAAAACACGGGGTGCTGGCACCAACTATTCAAACGCCTGCACCTGGAGATCTCAGATTTATTGAATGAAATCTGTGTTCCATCTTCCATATATACATACACGCATACATAAATAGGAAAGGGAACCTTAAAGGGACGCAGAGGTAAAAATCCGTTCTGTCTGGGGTTTGGTTACCGCTGCCCTTCAGGTCTATATCTTCGCAATAATGGATCCGCTAAAACCCACCTAGGAGGGCATCTCTCCCCCTGCACACAGGAGAGGGACCACATCACACACAAGTGCTCCGCGCCCGCCATTCATCACGAGACCTCGCAAGGGCTTCAAGGCTGCGGCTAAGCTGGGGAGCTCCAGACCTAACCAAGCCCCCACCCCCGCCACCGAAACTGACTGCGCGCGGCAGAGGAATTATTCGCCGGAGAAGGGCAGCCCCCAGCACCCCGGCGGCTCCGCGTCTGCGTCCAGGGCGGCCGGGTGCGGGGTGCACGCGCACGCACACTCATTAGGGACGATGTATTTATTGAATGTCCGAGTCGGGTTAGTTCACTGGAAATCCCCGAGGAGGGTTCAATTTGCCCTTGTTTTCGTTGCCACTTTCTCTTTTTTCTTGGTTCGCTGAGGCTCCTCTGTGCAGCGTTTCCGCTCGGCCGCGTCCCCCACCCCCGCTCCTCCCACCCACCCCGCGCGCTCCCCCCCCCTCCTCCCGGCCCCCTTAACTCTTTCCGCCGGGCTAGACTGCGATCGCGCTCCCCGCCGCCAGCCCCAGCCGCGCCGCAGACCATCCGAGGCCGGAGAGACAGAGAAAGCCCCCACCGTGCCTAAGAATAGTGAGCCCAGGCCAAATACCACTAACAGCCACCGCACCGAAATAAAGAAACGCACACCCGCACCCACACCCGATGTGAAGCGGTGGAGGGCGCGGCTGGCGGCCCGCTCCCCTAGGCCGCTCCCGCTGCGGCAGGCTTCCCGACGCCTCGGGGCGGGGGTGGGGGGGGGGACACACTTACGGTGTGTCTAGGGGGGAAGGTCGGCCGATCTCTCCGCCGCCCGTGGGCACCCCCGACTCGCAAGGGCACGCGCGCTCCTCGCAGGAATCCCGGCGGAGGGGCGGGGGAGGAGAGGCGGGGTGGGGAGCGCGCGGCGGGCTGCGGTCCGTCTCGCACGCGCGGGCCCCGCGCCGGTCCCGGGCTGCCGGTCTCCCAGGCGATGGCATCCGAGACCTTAAACAAAGGGGGCCGCCGCCGCCGGCGCGAAGCGGCTGCGGAAAGTCGCGGTGGCTGATTTCCAAGGAGCGTGGCTGCTACCCGGTCTTTCGGCGCCGCGAGCTCCCTCTTTCCACCCCCGCCTCGGTAGGGACGGGGGACGGCCAGTGAAGGGAGAAGGAAACTTTGAAACCGCTGGGGACACGGCTGCCTATAGGTATTAGCGTGAATGGCGCGTCCTTGCCGCGCGCGGTACGAATCTCCGGGATGCGGTGGGGGAAGGGGAGGGCGGCATAACGCAGTACCAGGTGGACTGTGGAGGTTGCTATTTTTCGCGATTTTTCCCTCTACGATCTCCTTCTGACTCCCTCCCTCCCCTGCTTGGCCCCCCCCCCTACCCCACCCCCGCCGTCTCTCCCCTTTCTTCCCTCCCGCCTTCCCAGACCTATTGCGCTGCCCAGAGCCCAGGAGGGATGGCCAACGTCTCGGCCGGACACTAAGAGTTAAGATGTGGCGGAGGGGGCGGCGGGGGAGGGGGCGGCGGGGGAGGGGCGGGGAGGAGAAAGTGGCGAGCGGGAGGGAGGCGGCTTGGGGAGGATAAGGGAGGGGGAACGACAGATTTCCAGCTTCTACGACGCTCTGCCTAAATTAAAAAGCAACCAATCGGAACCGCCGGAAGGGGGGCCGCGCGTCCTGAGCCAGTCATTCCGGGGCTGCCAGTCACCCAGCGGGTAGCCAATCAGCGGGGGCCCCGGTGCTCGACTTCCTTGTGTTTGGGAAAGTGTGGTGGTGGGTGCGCGCTCGCGGCGGAGGGTAAACATTCGACAGTCCCCGCTCGGAGAGGGAGGGACAGAGAGAGGACTGTCAGATCGGAGCCGAACCGGCGGGCGAGAGAGGGAGAGAGAGAGAGAGGGAGGGAGAGGGAAGGAGCTAGGGAGAGCGCGCGAACCGGGGCGCACGGCGAGCTCCCCCGGCAACTCCGCTCCGGCACGGCCAGCGCGCGCGCCGTCGGTGCAGCCTCCGCGCCGTGCGTCGTGCCCACTGGAGTTGGTTGTGTATCAAGGATCCCCTATATGCACACACACACCTCCATCTCCACCAATGCACTCTTCTTCTTCTTCCTCCTCATCCTCCTCCAGACCTCTGCTGGGAAAAAAATAAAACACCAACCCCAACCGTCAGCAGCAAGGTAACAGAGAAACGGGACCTCGTGTTTTCGCCTCTGCAGCTTTTTCCTTGTTATACTTGTCTCCTACTCTCTGCCCAAAAGGAAAGATGTCCCATCAGACTGTGACTGTCGTGAGGAGAATGAAAGAGGACTCTTGTTTCAGAGGCAACCGAGAGCTCCGGCAATAGCAACTTCAGAGCAATGCACCAGCGCGAGAAGTTTTCCTAGGACAGAGCAAAGTCGAGCCGAGAGGACCGGAGGGGGAGAGCGGGAGCCCGCGTCTCTGCTCGGCACGCGAGCGGCCAGCACCACCACGCCTTCAAGGACAAAAAAAGTTTTCCTTCTCCGAGGGGAGACGAGCGAAGGGCGTTCCCGAGGAGCTGGCGAGGAGCGGCCGGTCGTCCGCGCTGTGGTCCAGCAGAAAGGAGCGGCTTCTTTTCTTTGTTGCCTCCCGTGAAGTCGCCACTTAGCAGGTGGACCGGGCCCTGCGCCCCGGGCAGAGTCCGCGCTCGCCCGAGGACCGGAGGAGGAGGAGCACCGGTCGGTGCGCCCGGCCCGAAGAGCCCCGGCGCAGGCCCGCGCCCCTCCCGGAGAGCCTCGCTGGAGCGAGCCGCTCGCGCCGGGGCTGGGGGGCGGCCACGACCCCCCCTGAGGGGGGCGGCCACGGAGCGCGCCCCGCCGAGAAGCGAGCCCCCCTCCCCGGAGCGCGGCTCCTGCGGCGGCGGCTGCTGACCAAGGCCGGCCAACGACCCCCGCGCCCTGCCCAGCGGCCTTGCAGCTGCACCCGGCGGCCGCGGCGGCGGCGGCGGCGGGGCCGGCGGGGGCCCGGGGCGGGGGCGGGGGCGGAGCGGGGGGAGGCGGCGGGAGGCGGGGGGGCGCGGCGGCGGCGGCGGTGGCGGCGGTGGGGTGGCGGGAGCGGAGCGGCATGGCCACGGCGGCTTCTAACCCCTACCTGCCGGGGAACAGCTTGCTAGCGGCCGGCTCCATCGTCCACTCGGACGCGGCGGGGGCCGGCGGGGGCGGGGGCGGCGGGGCAGGGGGCGGAGGCGGCGGGGCTGGGGGCGGCGGGGGCGGCATGCAGCCGGGCAGCGCGGCCGTGACCTCGGGCGCCTACCGAGGGGACCCGGCCTCCGTCAAGATGGTGCAGAGCGACTTCATGCAGGGGGCCATGGCCGCCAGCAACGGTGGCCATATGCTGAGCCACGCGCACCAGTGGGTCACCGCGCTGCCCCACGCCGCCGCCGCCGCCGCCGCCGCGGCCGCCGCCGCCGTGGAGGCCAGCTCGCCGTGGTCTGGCAGCGCCGTGGGCATGGCCGGCAGCCCCCAGCAGCCGCCGCCGCCGCCGCCGCAGGGCCCCGACGTGAAGGGCGGCGCGGGGCGCGAGGACCTGCACGCGGGCACCGCCCTGCACCACCGCGGGCCGCCGCACCTCGGGCCGCCGCCGCCGCCGCCGCACCAGGGCCACCCCGGGGGCTGGGGGGCCGCCGCCGCCGCCGCCGCCGCTGCCGCCGCCGCCGCCGCCGCCGCGCATCTCCCGTCCATGGCCGGCGGCCAGCAGCCGCCGCCGCAGAGTCTGCTCTACTCGCAGCCCGGGGGCTTCACGGTGAACGGCATGCTGAGCGCGCCCCCGGGCCCAGGGGGCGGCGGCGGCGCGGGCGGCGCGGGGGGCGGCGGCGCGCAGAGCCTGGTGCACCCGGGGCTGGTGCGCGGGGACACGCCCGAGTTGGCCGAGCACCATCACCACCATCACCACCACGCGCACCCGCACCCGCCGCACCCGCACCACGCGCAGGGGCCCCCCCACCACGGCGGCGGCGGCGGCGCGGGGCCCGGACTCAACAGCCACGATCCGCACTCGGACGAGGACACGCCGACGTCCGACGACCTGGAGCAGTTCGCCAAGCAGTTCAAGCAGCGGCGCATCAAGCTGGGCTTCACGCAGGCCGACGTGGGGCTGGCACTGGGCACCCTGTACGGCAACGTGTTCTCGCAGACTACCATCTGCCGCTTCGAGGCCCTGCAGCTGAGCTTCAAGAACATGTGCAAGCTCAAACCGTTGCTCAACAAGTGGCTGGAGGAGGCGGACTCGAGCACCGGCAGCCCCACGAGCATCGACAAGATCGCGGCGCAGGGCCGCAAGCGCAAGAAGCGGACCTCCATCGAGGTGAGCGTCAAGGGCGCACTGGAGAGCCACTTCCTCAAGTGCCCCAAGCCCTCTGCGCAGGAGATCACAAACCTGGCCGACAGCCTGCAGCTCGAGAAGGAGGTGGTACGGGTGTGGTTCTGCAACCGGAGGCAGAAGGAGAAGCGCATGACGCCGCCCGGGATCCAGCAGCAGACGCCCGACGACGTGTACTCGCAGGTGGGCCCGGTGAGTGCCGACACGCCGCCGCCGCACCACGGGCTGCAGACAAGCGTGCAGTGAAGGCCCGGGCACCGCCGCTGTCACCCCGCCGCCCCCGCTGCGCCGGGCCGGGCCGGGCCGCCCTCCCCTCCGCCCAAAGACAGGTCTGCCCGCCCTCGGGGGAACGGAGAGGGGCGCACCGAGGAGACGCTGTTTGAAGTCCAAGGAAGGAGGGGCGAAGCAAGCAAACAAAGCCTACAAATGCCCAGACAGTTTTATATACACGTAGATGACAAAACCGAGAGAAAAAGGGGCGATCCTGAGGTCTCTTTCTACTGTGGTGGTGGTTCGTTTTCTTGGTTTTCTTTTAAAAGAAGGGTGGAGATGCCAAGCGCACCAAAACTGCACTCGCGAGGTTTTTCCCACCCTGAGAAATCCTACACGGCGACGGTGGATAGCACTTAGCACCTGCTTCGTCCTCTCTTCTAAAAAAAAAAATTTCTTTTTTTTTTTTTAAAAGCATCCCCTTCCCTTCCAACCCCTCTCTCCAAAGGGCCCCCTCCAGCCTGGAGAGATCCACCGTAACTTTGTTTCCTGAGAGCGACCTGAAGGCCTGTTGGGGCACCGGCTTTAATCAGGGGTGACTCTGTGCTCCCGACCCCGTGATTCTTGTCCATATTAAAGTCATCTGGGGACAAATTGACTATGAAATGGGAAGGCGAAAAAAAAAGAACACTCTCCAGAAAACAAGAAATATATATATATATATACACACACACATGTATTCACAGCTTCTGAAATTAACAAACTGATAGTAAAGCCAAAAGAAAAACAATACCTATCGTCAAAGTAACCTTGGAAATAAAAGTATCAAGAGAGAGCAGAGGGACAGGGACGGGCGAGGGAGCAGGAGATGTCCACCGGCCAGTGAGAGAGGCCCCGGCGCATCCGGGCCCGGCCGGGCGGACTGGGCGCCAAGTGAGGCCTGGCCATCAACTCCGGCCTTATCTGCTGCCGCTCCGGTGGACGACGCCTAAAGATGCCACCGCTAATATTTTTTTTATTAATATTTTTTATTTTTTATTTCTGGACTGACTCAGATCAAGGGATTTAGAAGGACAGCACTTCTCCGGACTCCTGCCTTCATTCCGTTGCCAACTTTGATTGAATGGGTGCTGTGGATGTGCTTATATAATACTGCCCTTTCCATGCAGTGTTTTTGGTAGGTTTTAATAAACAGACTTTTCAAAAGACGGCAATATAGAATTGTTAGATCCGTTGTTGATCTAAAAATATTTGCTTTATATTTTCATTAAATGACTTCTTTTAATATTTTATTCAGAATACTTATGAACTGCTGCAAAACGGTAATTTATTTTTCCCCAGATCTTGTATTACGTGTTTTTTTCAGACGAGCACAAATCAAAATGAAATGAAAATATGGACAGTTGCTAGGTAATAAGGGTATCTTTTGATGTGATTATTTGATTGTAATTTAATTTGAGTAGTGATTCCGTAAGAGCTGATCGAGAAAATAAATTTGTTAGAATGAAATAGTCTGTGTCTGATGCATAAACACTGTGTGGGAAAGAAAGTCCTTTAGAAAATATTTTTTTACTAATGCAACTCCTTAAGGGATAGCGCTGAGGGAGCAGAGTCTGTTCCACCTAAGGCACATTTGCAAATCTAGAATAAAAGACGATGACAGAAACAGATAGTCATTGACATAGTAGTCCCTCCTTGTTAGCCTGTTAATTTCACAATATTCCCCCCCACACACTCAATTTTAGTGTGTTTTTTTTTTTTAGGTGAGAATGTCTAAATGCTAGTCCTTTGCCCATAGATACCTGTGTCCTTTATCATCTTTAGCAGAATGTTGGACTACATCCCCAGTAAAAAATGTGCCAATTGGTTATTAGTGGTTAATACAGAGTCTGCCCCTTACCACCAAAGTTTAGCCTCTCTTTTTCTACTCATTTCCTCCCCGCCCCCCCATCACCATATTACTATATCTCTTTCCTCTTTTTTCTGAAGACTAACAGTTGTGAAGAATAGCTTACAAGTCGATGAAATATTTTTGTATCACTTACTTCCCATGAATAACTGTATGTAATTAATTTTAAATTATTAAGGCGTTTGGGGAGGGTTTTGCTTTGTTTTTCTTATAATGGAAGAATATTGTTCTAACATCCTGATTATGGTCCACACTGCATTACCCTCAGTGTGAGTACCAGCTTAGACTTCAGAGTCTAGATTTCTGTGTTTTGGCCTTTCCCCAGTATGATTCTATATTTTCTTTACTGGTGCTGGGGGTTTTCACTTCCTGATCATTCTCTAGATACATCCTGCCGAGCGGTCACATTTATCAAGTTAACATATCAATATTTACAACATGGGAAAGTGAAAGTGTAATGCCTCAGGTTGTAAGTAACAAGAGGAAGAAGTCTCTGTTGAGTCCTTTTGTATCGTACTTTTAAAAACAAGTATTTAGGGGTGATAAAGCAATGATTTTTATAGATTAATTTCCCCCTAATCTCATTGAGCTGTCACTCACTTTTTTCCTCTTCTCTCATCTACTCCGTCTCCCTGTAACATCAATGCAGGAGTTTAAAAAAAAAAAAAAGAAAACTGTGTGAGCAACAAGGAATAGTTATTTCTTCCAGACAGACCCTGTGTCACTTTCATAAATCAAGCCCAGCCAGATGGCCATGTATTGGGTTGCATTATTTTAAACACCAAATCGTACTAAAAATCACAATCATTTTGATTTGTGAAATCTGAAAAAGGCCATATTTATTAAACAGAGGGCAGGAAAAAAATGAAAACAAGAAACCACAATTTACTTTTCTTTGCCTTCTCGGTTCCTATTTCTCTTGCTATTGTAATCTCTGTGCCCAGATTTACAACCTAGGAGAGATGTGGCGGGGAGGGCACGAACTTCATCAATTTTTGAGGGTCTGTGTGCAGGGGCAAGCACAGAAGGCCTTATTGGAAAGCTGAGGATTGGGTGTGGTTGTTTATATTGGGTGGAGGCTGCTGGCCCATGAGGTGAAATCCTATTTTCCCTCCAGGACTGGTAGTGGTTGATCAGACAGAGAATGGGTCTATTTCAAAGGTTAGAAGGCATTTGCTTACTTGATCTGGCTGACAACAAAAGAACTAACATTGGATTTCACACTGTTTTCTATTAAAAAGTAACCATTGCTGTTTACTTTGGAAGAAGCTCTTCTAGAGGTAGAAGAATTTAGAGAAGCTGGGAATGATAGTCCATTTTATTTCATTATTTTGTATTTTTTAAAGTGAGCTCATGCTTGCACTCCATATTTTTTTTTAAAAATCAACCTTTTGAATGTATTTACAAAATGAAATTCATGGTTGGAAAACAAAAGAGGGCAGATACAACTGATCAGTTTTGTGCTAAGGCTTATATTGTTACACATGTAAATAATGAAAACATTGTTATATATCACCAGATCTTTTTAATGAATTTGGTCATTGTGTTCCTTTGTAGCGCAAGTGTCTTGTGCTTCGTCAAGTGTCCGTTTGTTTCCTCCATTTCAACCCACCCCCACCTCCCCTTCCAACCCAGAGGAGTGACAAAGTTCTGTTCCATCAATCTGGCTAATCCTGAGCTAGGCCCATTTATAGTTTGCAGTCTCCTGTGGTTTCTGATCAGTTGTCCAAGCCACAGCCATCTCATTCACCCAGCCATCTTCCCCTGCAAGTATGGGCGATAAATCATTCAAGGTGTATTTAAAATAGTCACTTTGCTGTTGTTGCTCTGCCTTTTTTTTTTTTTTTCTTGCTTTAAGTACTTACCCAAGGACTACTTCTTTGTTCCAAAACAGAACTATTCATTATTGATCTTAGAGATTCCCTCTGCTTTCCTGTAGCTCACAGTGTTTGCTCATCACCATGCTCATAATCTGTTTTGTATGAATGGTTTTCAACATTCAGAGAATAATCGGTTCTAATATTAAATGCAGTATATGCTATTGATAGTTTTATCGATAAGTGTAATATTTTAAATAATTTTAACAATTAAATTTGTTTTTTAAATTATATATTTGTAAAGTATTTATCCTGTTGGAAGCAACAATATATTGTTGTATTTATTCGTTTATTTTTATAATAAATGATCAACCTCTTCAAGCTAAATCAAAAATGACACTTTTATATATTTATACAAAAATGCATTTTAAGAGATGGGCATATTTGCACCAATTTGTATGTAAATAGAGTGAGATCCATCAATAACTTGTAGCTTTCAGAACTAAATTGAAGGAAGAAACATTCTCTCCACATGGAGTTTAGTTTGCCCAAGTTCCAGGGTAATTAATCAAACTCTAAAATGCATGCAACAAGTATTGGCACTGGATGCAGACTTGAAATTAATTATTTAGGAGGTGGACCTGGTTTTTTTCAAGGCAGAAGGATAGAAATGAGAGAATCCAGTTATTTCATGAATTGCACGTGGCTGCCTGGACCTACTAGAACAGATGCTATGTATCAGTGGTAAAACCTAGTACCTGGCTGTGCTCAGACGCCTGTGGTGGCGAAGGACACTGAAGGAAAGTTGGAAGTTTGAATTTCTCTGTGATCAGAAGCAAGGTGATACAGAAAAAGTAATTTTGTTCTGTGTTTTGTTTGGTAAATAGATCCTCTTAATGTGTTTCTGAGTGCAGACTCTCTCCTAGTCCTGTTCCTGACAGCAGAAGTCTCAGTACAGGTGTGGTGATGGTGATGGCGGTTGTAATCGTCGTTGTTGTTGCTGTTATGAGAGTGATACTTGTAGGAAGTGTGGGGGGCATCCCTCCAGCTGTCCAGGTTCTCTCGGTGGCTTGGACATCTCAGTTGCTCACAGCGGCTGTTCCAAGGAGATCGAGGGGCTCAGGGTTTGCCTCCAGAACTTTCCAGACTAGGAGAGGAAGCAGTGCGGAGGCTGGAAGAGACGGTGGGGGCGGGGGCGGCGGAGATAGCGAGAGGGCTACTTGTGTAATAAGATTCTTTGATTTTGTTAGCCTGGCTCATGGCCTATTAATTAGATTACTCTCTCTTTCATTCTTGATTTCACATCCGTGTTTGTTCCTGTCTCCTAAAATGTGGGCGCGAGCGTTGCGAGCAGGAACCAGTGATGTCACTGCCGGCCGGCGGCGGCCGCCTGGCCTTCTGGAGGGCTCCGGGCCTCCAGCCCTCTTTCTGAGTCGGGGCTTCCTCGAGGAAGAGTCGTTCTGGAAGTGACCTCAGAGGGGTCTGGGAAGAGGGCAACTGGCAGCCTCGCGGCGGCCGGGTGTGCGCAGGCCGCCGGCCTCGGGGAGGGGACGCGGGGAGGGGGCTGCGTGGCGGCGACCCGGCCTCTCCACCCTGGGATCTAGGACCGGCCTCAGGTGGAGGTGGGGCTCCGAGGAGCGCAGGAGGGTGATGCCCGGCACAAGGCCGCGGGCTTCAGACGCCCAGCGTCCCCAGGGAACGCAGCGCAGGGGCCCGGCGCCCGGGTGGGGCGGGGGCGCTCGTCCGGCCGGGGGTGGCCCGACCTTGCCCGGCCCGGCTCTGCCCGGCGGTCCGGCCGTAACAGCTGCGGACAGTCCCACAAGCTGTTTTCCTCGTGGCGACCATTCAGCAAAACGCACGATCCTTTCTCAAAGATTTAAATTTCGCGGATGAATTACCATACACCGGTTGCTTAGCAACTAAATTCAAGCAGGGCTAAGAATATGCAAGCTTTTTGTATTCTCATTAATAAAAATGCCACTCTGACACAGCAGCCCGACTTTGGATCACTGCAACTTCTGTAAAAGCCGTAGGAGAATACAAACCGATCCTGCCATTTAATTACAGATCAAAATGGCTTGAAACGCTATGTTTTGTTCATCTATCTTCCTAAAAGCGATGTAAAAAATAACGGCTTTTCAAGAGCAGTAGTAAATTCTTTTTTTTTTTTTTTTTAATGGAGTTGTCTGTTGGGGTTACTGATCATTGTCATCTGAAACTTTTGGAAACTGGTCGAAATATCCCACTTCATCAACATTTCTGCTCTCTCCCTAGCCCCATCCTTTGATGCTGCGCTCCGTCCCCAGCCAGATAATAACAATTAATATCATAATTCTGGAGCAACTCGGGCCTCGGGAGCCCTTGAGACGAAGGACAGTTGGCTGAGCAATCGACAAAACCAGTAGCTGGAGAAAACCTGAGAACTTGAGGACCAAGAGAGATAGAAACTTGTGGAAGTTTCCTGGGAGGGCTGGGGGGCTTCGGAGCTCAACGTGGCTCAGGCTCCGGGGGCCTGGACACCACGTCTGGGAAAGCACATGATGGAAAGGAAGGTCTGAATCCCTGTCCTACAAGTTTGCAGATTTTTCCTTCTGGGCCCGGCCTCTTCTGCCCAGAATTCGGTGACGGTGGAGCTGAGAGGGCTGAGCGCAGGGCCTGCTGACCGACCCTCTCCAGTCCCCGCGCCCAAGGGCCCTGGAGGAAAAGTAAAGACGCAGCTGGACCCCGGGTCTCCAAGGACTGGGCCTGCGCCAGAGACCAGGGCCAGGGGTTTCCATCGTAGGCACGGCATGTCCCTTCCCGAAAGGTGTCTCGTAAGGAGGGGATGCACAGGGTCCAGCCCCGGGCTACAGTCCGAGGAAGGAGGGGGAGCTGAGGTCAGCGGGGCGGTCCCGGGGCGCAGGATGCTCGGCGGGAGGCCGGCGCTTGGTAGAGTTTGGGCCGCCTGGCCGGGAGTGGGGAAGGCGGGCGCTCCACGAAGGCTGGGGTCAGCCGCGTCGCGGTCCCCTCCAGGGGCGGAGGGTCCCGGGCCAGCGCGGCGACCCAAAACGGGCGGTGGGCGAGCACGATGCCGGGAAGCAGGGGATGCTGAGCGGCGGATGGGTGTCCAGGCCGCCAGCCAGGAGGATCGCGCCGCCTTCGCCTCTGAAGCTGCCGCAGGAGGCAGTGGTCGGCTCTGAAAAGATGGGGGGCGGCCGGGAAGCGGGGTGGGCAAAAGTGAAACTCCCCTTATTAATTCCAGCAGCATTCCCAGGGAGCTATCCCCCTCCCCATCGCACTTTAGCGAAAGTGAGAACTGAGAGATCACTTTTCCTTGGTCAGCCTGGACCCTGCAGGATCACAGCTGCCTCAATTTAACCCGATTTCTTTCTAATGAATATTTTTTTAAAGTGGAAATTAAACCAAAAGTTGAATATTTGCTATATTAAGTGCCCAGAGGCATCAGAGTCCTCAGGAAAACGTACATAATAAACAGGAAGCCATTTATTTACAAATATAATTGCCCTGGACAAGCCACATTCCTGGTACGTAATTCATTAATGGAATTTGTTCCTTCTCCTGCCTTTGGAAAGAGAAATTTTAGCTTTTAAAAATATCTGGGTCTGGGGGAGGGGAGGAAGAATGGTTAGTTTACCTGTTCCTAAGAAAAGAAGCAGTAGTGTCTGGGCCAATTCCTGTCTGTGGAGATGTTAAATAGTATAAAATATCATTTAAAAGACATGGAGAGGCCTTTGTGTGTATGTGTTTCTACTCTTCAGAAAATTAAGTTTGTTGGCAGTGGTTGCTGTCACCAGAGTTGCCCAGTGAAACTGTACTGGTAATTTAACCCTAGTTGGGGTGTGTGTGCACGCGTGTGCTTGTGAACAAAACTAAACTTTAAATAACTTGAGCAAAATCTGACTGTAAACCTCACTTAGTTGCCAGAGTTTTAGAAATGTCTGTGGCAATGTGCCTGCTGCCCTCGACCCTTCCTGTCCAGTCATACCTGCGGCTGGTGCTGGTTCTGTTTTCTTATCCCTGGTCTTCATTAACTGGGGATGCTTTCTCTAAGAGAGCTCCTTCCCCAGCGAACTGGGAGAGGAGCATCCTTTAGGAGAGAGGTGATACCCAAGGGGAGGAAGAACCAAGTGTGAGTCTCCGGGTGACCCAGGGAGTAGTCAGTAAAGATCAGAAGCACAGGACACACCGAGGTGGGTTTGGAGCTTCCTGAGGCCCCCAAAATGAGACGACAACAGAAGATATAAAGAACAGAACTGATTTCCACTTTTCATTGTGGCTACAAAATCAGGGGGTGAATACGGAGAGGAAGGCAAAGGCATCTTTTTAATTCAGAAACAAAAACAAAAGGACAAGGGCTGTTTTGATGAAGAGCTTCCTGGGAGACCCAATATTAGTTCTGTCCTGCAGAACTGGCTCCCTCCTGGCTGAAGGCAAGTCCATTTAGTTGACTGGAACACTGCACACTGAAATAGAAGAGATACTCGTTTCAGAGAGCTTCCCTTGCGCGAGCACTGAAATATAAGGTGCGCAAACCTGCCACCCTCAGTCCACCCAGGTTCAAGCAGGGCAACCTGGAGGTATGAAGGGGTCCTTCCACTCTGCCCCTGTGACAATCTCGGAGGGAGAGAGTCTATTCTTCACTCATGTTTCCAAGGTTGAAAACTCTCCGTCAGAGTTTAAAATGAAAAATAAATTAGGTCTAGCTAGAAAGTACAGTATCACTCAGAAACTAACAATATGAAAACAAACATCTTATTAACTTGGGCTTGAGACTGTATAGGTTACAACAATCCGTGAACAAAACAACACCTAGAAACAATTTTTTATTAACATTTGGGGAAAGAAATCTTTCAAACTTGCTCAGGCTATCCTGCTGATTGTGTTTTATACCCCTACAAGATTTTTTCCCAACAGGGCTTTAAAATGCTTCGAACCTGACATCTTTAGCTCTTCCAGGAACTATTTTAACAAGAAAGGGAGGCTAAGCAAATAGCCTGAGGTCCAGGGAGGGGAGAGGAGGTGGTGGAGACTCAAGGCTCAAGCCTGCAGCCCACACCTAAAGAGGGAGTTTTGATTTTCAGTGGTGGGGAGTGCCTCACAGCTCAGCGCTCCCTACCTGTGTACCTGAATTCATAAGCTGTCCTCTGGTTATCAAAAAGGAAGGCCTGCAGGTCTGTAGGCGAGGTGGGTGGACATGAAGAGAGAGACCAAAGATGGATCAGTTACCTACTCTTGTTTCTAGGCCTGAACTGGGGCTTCAAGGAGGCGGGGGAAGCCCCCCAGGGAACGAAGCCTCCACCTCTATTCGCATCCCCCCCTCCCAGCCAGAAAGCCAATTGCTGGCTGACTGGAGCAAATTGGTAACCAAAGGGATCCCTGTGTACGTGTGTCACATAATGCACAGAACTTTCTGTGGGGATAGGCCCTCACCCAGGTGACTATGTGTAGGCAGAAAAAAAGAAAAAGAAATTAAGACAGATTAAATGGAAAAACTCTGAGAGATGGGAAAAGTGTGGCCTCGTACGACGATGCGTGCAAGCCCATGTGCATGGAAACAGTCATAGCTTGCACGTCCTCTGTGCCTGTGCTGGAGCATCCTTTAAACACCCTGCCTCTAGCTGTATTCAGGCTAAAGAGAACTTGTGCCTAATCTGGGGGCTGGAGGAGAACCTTCCTACCTAGGAACACCAGGCCCTGGTGGCCCTGGAGCCCTTAGGAGCCAAGTTAGGTCCCAGCCGTGTTATCCTTACCCTGCCCTTTTGGTCAGGATCCTCAAATCCTGACTGTGGGAGAGCAGGTTACCCCCTGCCCATGGCCCTGAGGCGTGCACCCAATCACCTTGGCCTGGGGCAGGAGAGCAGCTCTCTCACCAGCAGCGGGAAGTTGCGGGCTGCCGCCCGAGGTCACATTCAGAAAGCCTGTTTTTCTGGGAGAACCTCGCCACAAAGGCGAAGGTGGTGCAAACCGTGCTCATTTGCCCCAAGCACCAAGGGGAGATGTAACCGAGGGACAAGCACTTGGCAGGAGGGGCTGTGGAGCAGGACAGTTGGTCCGGGCAGCATCCCTGCACCCAGCCCTCTCTGCAGGAGGGAACAGGGGGTGGTGGAGGGGCCCAGGAGCGGGAACTGCTGACAGGCAAGCAGGCTGCCGAAGCTGTAACAAAGGATTCGTGCCAAAGTAGCACCAGGGATCTCCAAAGGATTGCACACCTTACAGGCGTGTCCCCAGCTGCTGAGACGGGAGTCCCTTGATGGTTCCTGGGGCTCTGTGGACGTGCCGGGGCTGTACATGGCGCGGGGCCCGCTGCACGGATTCTCCACCTCGGCCTCGTGCTCCTGCAGGCCGCCGCAGGCTGGTCCCCGGGCGGGTGGGCGAGCGCTGATCTTGTTGAGCAAGCACCTGGTTGTCTGAGAAGGCGATGGGCTGTGGTGGGGCCCAGGGGTGCCTGGATGCCAGGTGGCAAGGCCCGGCACGCCTCCCTGCCTGGCCAGATGAGCACTGGAGCAGGGAGCTCTGGGGGTTGAGTCACCAGGGCCTTGCAAGGGAAGCCAGCGGGACACTATGGAAAGGACGCCTTCAGGACACGCTCTTGGGGCAGGTTGCCTTTCCTGAGGCCTGAGCCTGGCCGTGCGGAGCCCTGGCGGTGACCCTGCACCCCAGCGCAGCCTGGGCCTCCAGCTGCTGGTGGTGGGGGTGGCAGAACACACGGGTTGCCAACGTTGTGCCCTAGCCCCAGGATCTGGAACAGTTCAAGGCAGCACTGGAAAGTGGGTGGGTGGCTGGCTGGAGAGTGGGAATACCTCAGAGTTCTGTGACTTCACCCTAACTGTCCCCACTGGCTTCCCTGGGAACTTGGTGGGGGGTGGTGGAGGGGCTGAGAATGAGACAGGCAGGAAGAGAGAAAAAGCTCAGGGTCCCAGTTCAGGACACAGAAACAGGTGGAAGAACCTGGCACGCACAGAGCTGTCCCTCCACCCGTGGGTAGATGAGCACAAAGTGGGTGATGAAGGCAGAACCTTGGGACAGAGGTGGGAGGCGATGTAATATGTGGATAAGTGGCCAGTGGCCATCTCTTTACTGGGAATGGTTGCCGACCTGAGCACCCAGTGGCCAGCACCCACCTTTCCAGGTCTCCCAGCCCCCAAGCCGCCCAGAGCAGAGGATCTGCCAAAGTTGGCTGCAGCCCTCAGGCTAGGCCTCCAGATGCCTCAAACCACCCTCACCTCCTCCCGCTGGCCTAGGCTGGGCTGGGGCTGCGACCCCACGAACAGCCCCTGCAGTGGGGCCCGCTCGGAAATTCCAGCCAGTCAGCCCAGCATGGCGAGAGGGCTGGAGGCAGTGAGTGACACTGGCTCCTACCCCTGGCTACATACAAGTGCAAATGAGATGCATTTTGGCTGATCAGTCCACTGTATTTTCTGCAACTTAATGTGTCTAGTCTTGTCAACTCCTCTAGTCGGGAAGAATAGCAGAAAATTTTACAGAGAATCTTTTCTGTGTGTGTGTGGTTTCCAGCTTCGATTCCATCCAGGGGGATGGGTGAGAGAGGAGAGGAAGGGGAGGCTTGCTGACATGAACAACATTGTATAAACCCTCCTCGAATGCAACTTTCAGCCACAAACAAGAAAGGAAAAGGAGATGGGAGTGGGTTAGAGTGGCTGACAAGAAACCTTGATGAAACTTAGGTGGGTCTGGCTGGGGAAAGTTTCCAGCACTGTTTTCAAGAACAAAATTCAATTGTACTGACTTGGGTGGAGGAGACAGAGCAAACTCCTTCCCTCTGCTAACCTCCATTTAGTGGAGGCTTATGCAGGGGGGCAGTTTTCTGACACCAAAGGAGCCCTATGTGAGTAACGTGTTTGCTATCCTCTTTCTATGTCACTTTTCAAACAATTTGTCAGTAAAGTGAAAAAACTTGCCTCCAATTCTCACCAGAATCCCCTACCACCAGGTTTCCTGGGAAAGCAAGTTCTCTCAGACCTAGATGATGCCGGCCTTCTGTGAGGTAAGGTGGGAGTGGTGGGGTGGAGGGAGGACCAAATGGCCTCTGGAATCTGCCCAGGCCACCTTTGGGGGAGCTTTCCTCCAGCATGGAGCCCTGGGACCCTGGCAGGACACAGGGCCAGCACCAGCCTCCACTCACACCCCTCTTCACAGATATTTGCTGTTTCGGACTTGTGTGCAGCCGACCCCAGCAAAGGGAACAGGA
This sequence comes from Bos javanicus, assembly GCF_032452875.1. Lineage (NCBI taxonomy): Eukaryota > Metazoa > Chordata > Mammalia > Artiodactyla > Bovidae > Bos > Bos javanicus. Next base: position 9,174,522 of record NC_083878.1, read on the forward strand.
GATTTCCTGAGCCATGTTCCCCAGCCCTGGCCTGCTCACTACCCCGCTGCCAGGCCCTGTGGTAGGCAGGGCCCACACTGCCTGGATTCTGGGAGCTGTATGCCAGCCTCTAGCCCCCTCTTCCCTGGGAGTCTCAGAGTCAGCAGGAAATAAGTTGTTGACTGTGGAGCTGTCCTGTTAAGATCTACCTCTGGGATCAGCTGCCCACTCCCAGGGGTGGTTGCAGCTCTACTTGGAACCACAGGGGCGGCTGACAGCCTGAGCTGGGCAAAAAGAGCCACCAGCGAGGCATGCCACAGGCCCATTTCATTCAGATGTGGTTTGGGGACCCATCAGTTGTCCAAGCTGACCCTGCACCATCCAGTTACCTGTGGGGGATCCTTTCTCTGCTGTATTCCTGGGCTGAGGTGTGAGATATCCTCACTGCAGGGCAATTAACTCTAACAGAATAGAATGGGGTGGAGTCACGTGCTTCACAGGGAGAGCAGGGGCAGCCAGGCACTCTGAAACCATCCCCACATTTATGCTCCTTAGCCGAGGAGTTTGCTGGTCAAAAGCAGCTCAGGTTTCCGCGTGCAGCCTGGGCATTATACCAGCCTGGTAAAGACATCAGAACCAGGTGTATGCTGCTGCTTTGGCTTTCGCCGGGAGCCAGCAAGGAGCTGGGGAGATGTCCTTAACACATTCACTGCCCCAACTCTCCCAGAGTCCCCAACAGGCAGGCTCAAAGGGCTGAACTCCTGGCAAGGAGCAGAGAGGAGGGACACTTCCAACTGCCCCCTGGCTGAGCCTGCCTGCCTCATGGTGGCTGCTCAGGGCCCCTGCCAGCTGCCCTGTCCTCTCACTATGGATTCCCAACAGCAATACATTCCCTCCCTCCCTCCATCCATGCCGAACCCTCCCATACCAGAACTAAGCATGGATTTCCATTTGGGATAAGAAGAGGGTGTCCTTAAAGAGGCAAGGAGGTTCGTGAACCATCCTCAGTCCCAGTAGCTTTTTCACCAAACAGATGAGTTTCACTCAACTTTTCTTTTGAACAGTCACTCAGGCTAAAACCATGCGAACCCATGAGCAAAAAGAAAAATTGAAACCTGGACCAAGTTCTTATTTCTCCTTTGCCCTCTGAGTTCACCATCCCTCATTTCTTCAACTCCCAGCCATCTTGATATCCATGACCCCAGGTAAAGATTTAAAACACTTGTTTCTTAAAATCGTCCAGGGCTCTCAGCATTTACTAGAGTAACTGGAGAGAGAACGCACCCTCCCCTCCTAGCCTGCCCCCCAATTCTGCATCCTCACCAAATAAACACCACCATCAATTACACTTTGCATCACTTCATTCGGCCAGAAATGAAGACTCCGTTATCTACCAGGAGTAAACATCGGCTTTACAGAAAGAAATAAATTCGACCATGTCTACCTCCTGGAGAACTCTTTGAGAACATCATCTGTCTTCTTACCTCCTTTACTGGGGTGGCGTGCTGTAAACATCTGAGGTAGCAGAATTTTGAAACGGCTTGATTACCTGGAGCTGGGTTTGGAGTTCTCAACTCCAGTCATTAGTATACAGTCATTAGTAGTCATAATTGGTATTTAATTGCTTGATCGGATGGGTGCTTTATTGGTGACCAGATTTAGTTTCCCCCAGAAGTAGAAGAGGTCCAGGATCAGCGAAGGAGAAGACACTTGCAGCAACTTTTTCAAGCAGAAGGAAAGTACTTGTGATATATTTGCAGACATGTGTCTCACACATTTTTTCCCTGCCTTTTGTAAACTAAGAATAAACATTACAGATCTGGGTTTTAATTTATCCAGATGAGATCATCAAGTACCTAGGAGATTTCATATATATATTTATGTGTGTGTTTTATACACACACACACTATAGAATATACATATACACACACTGTAGAATATATATATACACACAATAAAATACATATACACACTATAGAATATATATACACACTATAGAATATATTACACACAAAAGAATACATATATATACACACACTATAGAACACACACATATACACATATATATATGTGTATTATATATGTATATATCATAAAGTACCTAGGGGGTTTCATACACTCACACTACAGAATATATAAATATACACACACACTTGAGAATTGAGGACACTTGGCTGCTAATACTAAAAGGCAGAAACAAACTCAATACCAAAGCAGAAACAACTGAACCGCCAGCAAAATCGAGGATCTAAGCAAGTTCACTTTATTCCTTCGCAGGAAGAGGGTCAGCGGCGGCGAGGCGAAGTTGCCTGGGTCTTTGCAGAGGGACCCGGCGGCGAGGCGCGCCAGACCTTCCCACCAGCGGCCGCCTGGGCGCGGTGCTTAGCGACCCCTCGTCCCTCATCACCTCCCCCTCCACCACCACCCCCAAAACGCTCTTTTGTGCGGGGGGTCTCGGTCTCCACCTGGTCCCCTTCTCAGAACCCTGCGGCCGGAGAACTTCCTCCGCCAGGCGCCGCCCCCACCTCCGTCCGCGGGCCTGCAGCCCGCTCCCCGCTTTGGACTCACCCGGCGCGGTCCTTCCATCCACTCCACACACAGACAGGAAACCGGCCTCAGCCGGGGCAACATCTGAAACCACACTTTGTCGATAGCATCAAAGACCAAAGCGCACACTTGGGACTCTGAGCTCCCGAGCCCGCTTCTAGCAGAAAACCGGGTCCCCAGGGGAGGGCGACCGGGGGCCAGATCCTCTCTCCGACCGCGCCGCCGGCTTTCTTATGGAAATGAACGCGCCGGGCCGCGCGCCCCGGCTGGGCTCGCGCCCCTGGCCCCCCGGTCCGCGTCGCGGCCGTGGGGACCCGGGCGCGGGGCTCCCCTCCGCCCGGACGGCCCTCGCGCTGCATTAAATATTCATGGAGATCGCTATTTTCTTAAAGGAGAACCCGCCGCGCGGGAAAGTTCACAGCCAAGGGCAGGCACAAAGGAGGTCTCGGTGCTGCGCGTTCCGACTCCGAGAAATGCACTCCTCTCCACGGCGGGGCTCGCTCAGGAGACACGAGGAGGGGCCTAGGGGACAGGAGAGCGCGAGCGAGTCACTTTTCTTGGAGGGGGTGGTAGGAGAGCTGAACTTGGCGGAAAGAAAGCTTGCTCCGTAATCCCCCCTACAGTTACTTAGACATTGACCGAAACATCTCACGCGCCAGTCCCCGGGGCTTGCTTGCTTTCTTTCTTTCTTTTTTTTTTTTTTTTAAGGAGGCTGTTGGAGCTTCCTCCCCGGGATCCACCGGCACCGGGGGCAGTAAGAAAGTTTGCCCGGCGCTGTTGGAGATGCGCACGCACGAAGTTTATTAAACCTCTTCTCGAACCACAATTTCAGTGGACGTTATTAAACCTCTTCTCGAACCACAATTTCAGCGGACGGTTCCAACAACAACCAACCCCGCACCTGCCTGCTTGCTGCCCCGCGAAGCAGAGGCCGGACTCACGGAGAGCCGGCCGGCCTGTCCAGGAGCAGCGGGCTGGGGCGATTTGGGGGCTAGTGTCTGGGCCTCAGGTCCCACTCGCGCGCCCCGCGCCCCGAAGCCCCCGCCAGCCTCGCGGCTTCTCTCCCGGGAATGCAGCCGGACCCCGGGGCCGAGCCCGAGTGGGCGGAGGGTCGAAGAGGTGGACGCTGAGGCCGGCGCGCCGAGGTCCCTGCGGGAGCGCCCCTCTCGCGCTCAGGGCCCTGCGTGCGGCCGCGGGGGCCCGGCCTCGCGCGCCCTCGCCGGCAGGCTGCGTTCGCCCCCGGCCCACGGGGCTTTGTGTGCCCGGCCCCGCGCACCTTCGCTAGCGGTCGGAAAGCCTCGAGCGCCATCTAACGGGAGCAGCCGCAGCTGAGGCCGAACGGAGGTGGGGACTGGCCGCGCGGCCCCGGGCGGGCGCTCCCCGCCTCCTCCCGTGCCGGCCGGACACCACCTCCGGCGCGCGCACCGCACACTGGCTCGGCAATCCGGAGCCCCCCCGAAGCCCACTTTCCGGGATCGGGGGCCGGGGGGTGCAGCGGCCGTCTGCGATCTCGGGACCGTCCCCTGCGCCTTGTCCTCCCTTCTGTGCGCCCCAGGCCACAGGAGGCGGAGGATCGTCTCGCACCTGCCTTATAGGGCCCTGGTGCCCTTCGCGCGTTCTCATTCTCCTTTTGGCCAGCGATGGAAAGTACCAAGGAGTCCCCGGAGGGAGCACCAGGTTCCGGAAAGAAACAGCCACATAATGAAGAGGTCTGCAGCCGAAGAAGCTTCCAGAGGGATGGGGGAAGGGCTATGGGAGAGGATAACGGCTACAAAACAAAAATGCGTCATGGAGGGCGATTTGGTCTTGCAGGGCCTCTGGGGAGCTTCAGGCGGCTGCTTTTCGGGAGCTGCTGTTTGGAGAAGACTTAACAAGTGGGGAGTCCTGCATGGGCCTTTGGAGAGGGCGCGGGAAGCCGGGCACAGGGAGCGACAGAGGAGAGAGAGCCAGCACCCCAGAAGGTCGGCTGGAGCTTGCGAAGGTTCGGCCCCTCCTGAACGTTCCAGGCCACCTTGGAGGCCCGCGATTGTGGGCGGTACACGTGGTGGCCGTGCGCTCCTGTCCGCTCAGGGGATTTCCGCAGAGTCTCAAAGTTGGCAGAGGGGCTGGCGTCCCTGAACAGCTTCGAAGGGAGGACAGGAAGGGAGCAGGGGTGGCTGTCAAGGCCCAAACCGCCCTCTCCTCAGACCCCTTAGCTGCCATCTGCCCGGATGTTTCCAGTGTGGGTGACCTGTCTCCATACCTTGAAGCAAAGGGCCAGAGGCGGGAAGGGGGGTGGGCAGCCTGAGTGAGACCCCTGGCTTGGCCCTGGTGATGAGACCAGAGGGGCTGGAATGTAGACCCCAGGAAAAGCAGAGGATCTTCGGATCCAAGCCCAGAGATGGTGAAGGACTGAGAGGCCTCTCCCACCCTTCCTGGGGACTGGAATGCCTGTTCCCCCCCACCCCACCCCCCCAGGAATGTAGTGAGAGTAGACAATGACGTCAGATGGACAGTTTTTATTCTGGTAAAAGACACATGCAATTCTCGGTCTTCACCATTTTCAAGTGTGCGGTTTAGTGGCATTAAAGACATTGCTACTGTTGTACAAGCACCACCACCACTCACAGGATACTGTCATTGTCCGAAACTGAAACTCTGTCCCCATTAAACACGAAGTCCCTCCCCCAGCCTCCGGCACCCACCTTTACTTTCTGTCTCCATTAATTTGATGACTTTTGAGTCCCTCATATACATGGAAGCATACAGTATTTGTCCTTTTGTGACTGGTTTATTTCACTTAATGTTCCTGGTGTATCTTGTGTCAGAACTCATTCTTGTTAAGGCTGAATCATGATTGATTGTGGTGCCTACTCCAGTGGCTCAAGGGAAAAGAATCTGCCTGCAATGCAGGAGACTCAGGACACACAGGTTTGATCCCTGGGTCAGGAAGATACCCTGGAAGAGTGCATGGCAACCCACTCCACTATTCTTGCCTGGAGAATCCCATGGACAGAGGAGCCTGGCGGGCTATAAGCCATGGAGGTCACAAAGAGTTGAACAGGGCTGAGGCAACTCAGCATGCGTGCACACTCACAAACCTAATGAAGTAACACTAATAAGGAAAATTGACTGTGGATTTTAGCAGAGTGGAAACACCCTGATGACTATTTCAAATCTCTACTCTTTCATTTTTGAGTCCAGTTGTACAATCTGGAGAAAATGCCCAAGAGAGAGGGGCACACAGACCTAACACCATTTATAATCATTTCTAATCACCTCCCTTTCTAATCACAAGCTGGAAAAATGGAAGGGCCATTGTATGAGTGAGCCCTATTCTTTTCTTTGTTTCCAGAAGGAGACCAGAGATTCAGCACCTCTTAAGTTGAGAGGAGGGAAGACAGAAAGTGTGTCTGTCTTCTTCCTGGATTCTTTGGTTTATTCCACTTGGAAGAGACACCAGTGTCCCCCACACTGGCCATGTGTTGGGGCTGGTGGAAACCCCTGAAGTCCTTTTTCCTGAGAGAGGGCTGAGAAATAGCTAGCATACAGGGAGGAGGGCAGCTGGTCCACCCCGACCCCCTGGCTGGGAACTGTCTCCCTGCAGGGCAAACTCTGCTTACGCTGGCGTGCTCAGCCAGGCTTATTTAGAAGTTTTCTGTGGTGTATTTAGAAAGTGCCGCGTCCTCCTTTCCACTTCCTTTTAACATTACAGGCTGTGGAGACAGGTCAGTATTTTAATTGCCCACATTTTAAGTGAAAATATCTAGCGTGGGCATATGATAATCAGTGGCAAGGACTGTGGTGCCGGGGTCGGAGGCCCCAGCTCTTGCCCAAGCTCCACCTTGACCACTGAACCACACTGTTTCTTTTATCCAACAGGAGGGCTGGCCCAGGACACAGACGAGAGAAACCAGAGCAGCCAGTGTTGGCAGAGACCACCACTTGCCTTCTGCTGCCAGGCCAACCCTGCCCCTTGCTGCAGGGCCAGAGCTCAGTGGTGATGCTGGGGTTATGGAGGGAGGAGCCTGAGCACACCCTTTGGGAAGGCTGATGTGCAGGCGCTGGTGTCACTGTGTCTGGCCCTCTCCTTCAGTTGGAGCGGCTGCTCCCCAGAGAGAAGGATGCACTCACTGCCCATCAGGGGCTCCACAACTTAAGACAAAGAAAAAAAAATCATGACTGTGCCACACTCATGCACACACAGTCGTTCTCTCTTCCCTTGTTAAAGCTGCTTCCGTGTGAAAGAGAAGATGCTGGGGGATTATGTCCTGGGGCCACTGGGACTGAGGGCATTCTGAAAGGGCTTTGTGGTGTTTGGATCCAAGCCATTTGTTTTCAGAGAGAATCTCATTGGGTAGGAGCCTGCTTTTTCCATTTGCAATGGCTTATTAAGTATAAGCATCTCCCTTCTCTGTTTACTGAGTGATGAGCTCTTCCTCCAATGACCCTGCCAGGGGAGACAGCCAAAGTATATCCTCAACACACGGTTACCCCGCAGAGTGTCCTTCCTGTACACCGGGAGACCACAGGCAGGACTTGTGGGGGAATTTGGGTGTCTTCTTATGATCCCCAATCTCCACTAATGGCACCATGTCACTAATGCCACCCACATCTCCACGTCCTGCTCCAGCCCCAGCAGAGAGACTGAAGGGGTACCTGGTGTAGCGGGCAGTCCTTGGCTGTGCCCTCTGCCAGTGGCTTGGCAGGGAGGCCACAGCCTTGGAGCTTACTTACTGTCACTGAATCTCATCTGTGTTTCCCACGGAAGGCTGTTCTTCCTGTCCCCACTGGGCAGGACAAGAGAAAGGCAAAAGTTCCTTTCAGCACCTGCATGCAGGCTGTTAAAAACCCTGGAAACTCATGAGCAGTAAAAATTAACCAGACACTGGCTGATTAGTAGCTGGTTGTCTAGCTGAACTGGCTGGCTTCTAGTAGGTCAGTTTAGTATGAGGATGGTCCACTGGGCTCACAGACCCAGGCTTAATGAGCCAGATTCCAAAGGTCAGAGTGAAAACAAAATCCTGCGATTTGCCCAGATTTCAGAGACTGAATTCACTTGTAAGATCTGGTCTGGAAATAAGGATGAATGATTCCAACTAAGTGGATTCTTTTTCCTCTCTGCCAATTTCTTCCTGGTGATATAGAGAAAGCCTAAGACATATCATCAATTTTGTTTTATAAATATTGTCTACCTGCCTATACCTCAGTATGGACTATGGTGAAATAATTACACCAAACTATTTTCAGCCTCTTTCATACTCTCAGTGGAAGCTTGGTTCTTTTATTCTGTGTTCTGCTTTTCTGATGAGGCTGCACTGACTCTGCACTTCGAATTCTGTGAGGGCTGCATTTAGTGCGCAGATCCAGTCTTCTTTTACACTTGATAGAATACAGGGCTGAGGCAGGTATTGGATATAGGAGTTGGCATCTCGTCTAAGGGTTGGGATTATTTAATCTGCCAGTCACTCCGTCCTCACCATCTCCTGAAGAAAAATAGACCTCTCCGATCGAATTACCGACTGGGACGGTTCTGGGGTGGGCGGCAAAGACAGGTTTGAGCTCTGTTGGAGCACAGGATTCACTGCACTGCGTCCCATGATTTGTGTGTGTGTTACATCACACACATACACACACACAACACATACAGTAACACACACAGCACACACACGCACACACAACACACACAGTACACAAACACACAACACAGTACACACACGCACACACAACATAATAGTACACACACAACACACAGTGCACACACACTCAACACACATAGTGCACACGTGCAGACACAACACACACAGTACACGCATGCATACATACCACACACTGTACACACACATCACACAGTACACACACTCACAACACAGTGCGCACACACACTGCACACATGCATACACAACACACACAGTGCACACACACGGCACATAAAAACATGTGTTTGTGTCTTAAGTTGCATCAGGGCCCCAAGCCCTGGGGTCCTTCTCCCCTGGGTGTCCAGGAGATGGGGTCCTTGAAAGCAACGTGAGCTGGTGAGGAGGTGAGGTGGCTGCCCAGCCTCGCCGGCCTTTGAGATGAGGCGTGGTTGTCTCAGGTGAGAGCACGTAGAGGAGGTGAGAAAGCGGCCTTTTGTTTGCTGGGAGTTGTGGCCACACTGCGTGGCGTGCAGGATCTTAGATCCCTGCCCAGGGATTGAACCCTTGCTCCCTGCAGTGGAAGTTCAGACTCTTAACCACTGGACTGCCAGGGAAGTCCCTTTGGCCTTTTGTGTTTCTTATACATAATTTGCTATTCTCTCATTTTTTTTTCAAATGTTTTTTGGGGAAAAAACCACATTACACATCTCAGCCAGGCTAAGAGAAATCCCCCAAAGGAAGTTTTCCCCACATTTGGGCCAGAACACTTCAAGATGACTGCCTAGCCTTTGGTGAGCAGAATGTGGCAAAGGTCAGGAAGTGAGGGGCATCCTCCGGGAGAGGGGACGGGTCCCCTCCTGTCCATGGGGCCTCCTCCCGCCACCGCAGCCTTTGTGCCCTGTGTTCACCACAGGGTCCTGTGTGGTGGCCGCCAGGGTTCACTTCACATCTGCCGAGGGTGTAGGTGATGCATCAGGGTCCCAAGACCAGCCATCTGTCCCCCTGGAGCATCAGAGTACCACATGATTCTTTAGGGGACAAGTCAAGTCATTTAACTGACAGATAATTTCAAACTATACCTTTAGATCAAACCCAGCATACAGAACCATCCTGTGATTTAAAACCCCAAACCAAGACTTCAGCTGCATTTTCTGCTTGGTGACGGTGGCTTGGGACCTGGCCCTCCTTCCAGCTCAAGGCACGTGTGGTTTCTTCTGACATTAGTGATATTTCGGTGGAAATTTTTTGAGAACATTGCCTTGCAGCTTATCCCCTCCTTCCTTTATGAGGTTGGGATTGAATTTTCAGGACATTATATTTTAAGATTCATCCTCTCCCCACCCACCTCCATCCCCACCCCTCAACATAGACAGATTTGGGGCCACCTGTTCACTCCCCAGCCAGGAGGATGGAAAGATTCCTCCTGCCAGCTTCTCGCCTTCATCCTGCAACAATGCCCTCCAACGTGACGGGAGAAGAAAGCTCCCTTGGCTCCACTTCCAGGTTCTGCTTGGACGGAGCACAGTCTGTACAACGATTAACTCTGTGGGACTGGCTGGAGGGGCACCGTGTTCCGGGGGAGCAGCCCAGCTTCCCCCCTGCCCCCACCCTCTGCACCTTCACGTTTCCTGCCTGCACCACTGCACATTCTGTGCCCCACCGAGCTCCCTGCCCAGGTCTCTGATCACCTTTGTATTCATTGCTGGTGTCATCCATTCCTTCCCTAAGAAGCGTTTGCATAACTCGCTGCTTTGTTTCTTGGGCAGCTCCATTCATTCCTTTCTGATTTGTTCTCTGTTCTGAACCAAGGAGTGGGTACAGAACCTAGAGAAGAACAACCTCTCCACCCTGTTTTCCTCTTTTCTCTTAAAGATCAGGGTGCGTTTGGCTGGCTGCATCCTCTGAAAACCCGGTGGCTGTCACTGTGGTCCAGAGTGATGCTGGTGGGCACAACTCCTGCCTCTTCCCACGGCCGAGGGTTTGGACAGAGTTTCTCTGTCTGGGCAGGGATGGGTTGGTGCTACTGTACTAGATAAACCAATACAAGGCCGTGCTGTGCCCTGAGCAGAGACTGTGGAATTAGAATCAGGGTTATCATTCAAACACTCTGAAAAGTCAATGAGGCAAGCACAGTGTATCGTAAGCAAATTATTACATGAACAGGGTGAAAATATCATTTCTTAGAGGCTTTAGACTCTTAGAGGATAAAGGACATCTAATGTATTTCACATATAACCTTTTAATTTCACATCTAGCTTATTACACTTAGAATTTTTTTATTGGTATCCAGTCCTCTTTTTTGCCTCTGCAATGGTCACAGTATGCCCTGTCTCTGTCTTTCTGTCTCTGTCTCTCTCACATATATAAATGTATATGTACATGATACATATAGATCTGAGTGCAATCTCTACAAATATATTTTATACTTTTTCAAATTTGCTTCAGCTGGTTGCCTCTACTTTCTTCTGACACAAACTTAAATGTGTCCATAAAAACTATCATCTTCCTGAATTCAGTAAAATAACCTTGATGCAAACTTTAGACAATGGTGGTTTTCTGGGTGGGTTTACATGCAGGGTCCCACGGGGTTTGGGGGTGCCTCTGATGGGCGGTCAGTGCTAGGTGAACATCCCCTGACATGGCTCACCCCTGGAATATCTGTCACTAGACTGTCACTGTTCTCTCCCCTCCACTGGGTCTCTACACTGCTCTTCTTTTTCTTCCTTCTTTGAAAATGAGAGAAGAAGAAATAAAACCTGTACTTCTGGGAAAATAATGAAGCAAGTTGATATCTTATTATTGTCCATGATAATTGGTAGCTATTGACTCGCTGGAAGATTATGAGAGCAGATAAAATCTGCGGTTAGGGAAGTTTCTAAGCAATTTACACTGTTTCAGAGGGAAAGTTTGTTTGTATGTTTTTCAAGTCTCTGTTATTGTTGTTTAGTCGCTCAGTTACGTACGACTCTTTGTGACCCCATGGACTGCAGCATGCCAGGCTTCCCCATCCTTCACCATCTCTTGGAGTTTTCTCAAACTCGTGTCCATCGAGTCGGTGATGCCATGCAACCATCCCATCCTCTGTTGTCCCTTTTCTCCTCCTGCCCTCAATCTTTCCCAGCATCAGGGTCTTCCAGATGCTAAGAGAAGAGAGCTGTGCCGAGAACAAAGAGCTGGAGCAGCTCCAGAGTGGCTGGGTAACCTTTCTGACTCTTCTCTGGCAGACCTTCTCCAAGTGATAGCATGTGACACAAAGCTCCCACTGAGGAAGACCGGCCCAGCCTCGCCCTGCCTAATGACAGACCAACATGAGTTCATGCCCAATTGGAAGGGGAAAATAAAAGCCTGTCAGTGTGCAGCTTCTATGGCCCAAAGTTAATCCAGGGTCTTAAACTGCCTCACAAGGCCCCAAGGCCAAGGCTGCGCTGGGCCAGGGGGCAGGCACTCCTCGTGGGCTGCTGCGTGACTAGTGCATTAGCCACCAGGGCATCCTGCCTTTCTGTTGCCCAGGCCACTGGGGGTGGGCCTCTCACTGCACGCAGGTCAGAAAATGCAAGCACGTTTCCTCCAGGACTTTTCCTTAATCCATTTAGGGGGTAATCCATGCAATTCTCCAAGGGAGAGACCTGCCTTCCACAAAGAAGCCACTCTGGTCACCCCTCCTCTCAGTGAAGGCCTTGCCTCGGAAACTGATGGGGGGATAGTGTCCCCACCAGGTCCTAGCCAGGTTCAGAATTACATTTAAATGCTGTTATTTTCTGATACTCAATATTCTCGCTTTCTGCTGCCTGTCATTTTCACCTGTTGTTCTGGTATTCAATTCTTGTCCTAAATACACTTGGCAAAGCTATCATTTCATTCTGTGATATTTCTTCTTGGTCCCCTCCTAGAGGAAGAAAGTTAAATTCCAATTTAGAAAAGAGGAGGAAAGAATCATGTGAAAAGGTGGACGTAACTCTCAAAGCACTTAGAGTGTGAATTTGTTTCTGAAGCCAGATTTCTGAGTGTTTCAATCACAGGATATCAGATGAGGATGGAGGAGCTCCCGGGATTACTCAGGCCATCAATGTGTGGAATCTTAAAAGTCAGGACGAACACCATTTTAGTTCCAATATCCTATCTATGGAGAGACCAGGTAAGGCTGAAGGAAGAAAAGGATAAATAAAAACATCCAGAAAAAACATCCAAAAACATCTTTTTGCACCCAGAAAGATGGTTCTGATGAGGTCAGATAAGTCAAAGCTATGGTTTTTCTAGTAGTCATATATGGATGTGAGAGTCTGTAAAGGAGGCTGAGCACCAAAGAATTAATGCTTTCTAACTGTGGTGCTGGAGAAGACTCTTGAGAGTCCCTTGGACAGCAAGATCAAACCAGTCGATCCTAAAGAAAATCAACCCTGAATATTCGTTGAAATTCACACATTTTTGCAGAAGGTTTCTGCTAACTTCATGAAGGTTATTGCTAGTCTGAAGAGCAGATGTCACTGCGAAGGATTTTAGTGCTTTTCTAGATATGAGGAGATGCAAGAATGGGGCTCATAAAATCTTCTCCTGAGAACATTTAACTATCTGAAGATCTCTTCTGCCAATTTTTTCCAGATCACAGAGTGCCTCATTCCTGATCTCCCGCCTGAACTCCTTTCAGGGGTGCTGAAGGTCAGCGGTCGTGGCAGCTTGTGATTTAATCTTTGTAGAGGCAGATGGCAAGTGCCAATTTGTAGCTGGCACACAGCACCGTTTTCCTAAGGGGGCAGAGCAGTCCCCACACTGAGGAGGTGCCAGCACTCACTATCTGTCAAAGTGCATCCATTTCAGAGGTAACCTGTCTGCTGTCTAAACATTGCTGGTCTTGGAAAAAACACCTTCTCTGATGATAAGCACACCCCTGCATCTTCCTGGGGGCAGCCTGGATCCATGTGCCGAATGGACACATGTCTACACGCCCTCGGGGGCAAACATTAAATACTTTGTGAAGGCTTAAGGTCCATGAGGAAGGTCTAAGTACTTTCTGCTGTGAGAAAAATACTCCAGGATGAAGGGATGAAAGGGCGGCTGGGACGCCAGGTGGGCAGTGGGAGAACATCGGCCCCTCCTTTGTGCTGCGATTTGGAAAGCTTCTTGAACAGGGTGAGTACATATTTTGTTGTTGTTGATCAAAGATTTCTGCATCTTGGAAAGGATCAGCCTGGATTTTGGGCCGAGAAAGTGAAACGTCTCTCAAGGCATGGTTTTGTTATCTGGACTCTAGAAAATGCTTATGCAAATGCCACCCCCAGGAGAAGGAAGGAAACAGGGAGGAATATTTGCTAAGATTCATCAGATGGAGCTCGTGGTTTCCAGCCCGGTTTTGCCACTATTTCCCCACCCGTCCACCCACCCACTTCCTTCCCCGATCTCAGGAGAGTCACAGTAACCAATTTGGGGTTTCCATATAACACCTGAAAGTGTTGGCTGAGCGCCCCACCCCCTTTCTCCTGAAAGTGTCATCCAAACACTTTGAGTCAGCGCTTCCCGAATGATGCCTCTGAAAAGAGGGGGAAAATCTTTCTGCATCAGTGCTGCAGAGCCCTAAAATGTTTGTTTCCAGTTGTCCTAGTCGGTGACCTTTCATCAAATTCTGATAATGCTCTTTAAAAATAAACGTCAGGGTGCTCAGGGCTGGTGCACTGGGATGACCCTGAGAGATGGGATGGGGAGGGAGGTGGGAGGAGGGGTTCAGGATGGGAGACACATGTACACCCATGGCTGATTCATGTGAATGTATGGGGAAAACCACTAAAATATTGTAAAGTAATTAGCCTCCAATTAAAATAAATTAATTAATTTTAAAAAGTAAGCTGTCAAAGGACTGCCCTGGCAGTCCAGGGGTTAAGACTCTACCTGCCAATGCAAGGGGTACAGGTTCGATCCCTGGTTGGGGAACTAAAAGCCCACATGCCTTGCGGTCAAAAAACAAAAATTAAAAACCGTGAAACAGAAGGAATATTGTAACAAATTCAATAAAGACTTTAAAAATGTCCCATGGAAAAAAAAATCTTTAGAAAATAAAATGTCAAGGACTCGCTCTGTTTGACAGGTATGGAGTTCAGCCTAAGAGGTCAGAGGCCCTTACCTCTTGGCTGGAGTCACAGTAATTACACCTACTAGCAATCAGAGACTGTACTACTGATATTTTCCATGTATGATCTTCTGACTCCTCAAATGCACGTGCAAAAAGGGTATTTATATAAGAAATAATATAAGTGAAGAATTACTTTATAAATAGGTGAAGGTCAGAGGCATTACGTGACATGATGGAGGTCCCCATGGCTAGTCCCTAAGGCCTGTCCCTTGGAAGCCCAGACCCTTTCTTCTTGAGGCATGTGGACCCTCCCCTCCCATACAGTCCTCAGCTGAAAAATGAGCTAGGATTCTGAGCCCAAGACCCACACTGAAAGGACCACCATCGTGGTTCAATTATCTAGCAGGTAAGTCCTCCTCACCTTGATATTACTACCTGGCACCATGCAGGGTACATAGCAAGTGCCTAGGAAATGCACCTAAATGCAATTAAACGGAATTAGCTGTCAATTTTTGCAAAACTCCCAAGTCTTTAGGTCAAGGGAGAAGTTTAACATGTCTAATGAATAGATACTCCTAATGTATAGCAATACTTACTTTGGCCACCTGATGCAAAAAGTCGACTCATTATGTTGGGAAAGACTGAGGGCAGGAGGAATAAGGGGCAACAGAGGATGAGATGGTTGGATGGCATCACCAACTCAATGGACATGAGTTTGAGCAAACTCTGGGAGATAGTGAAGGACAGGGAAGTCTGGCATGCTGCAGTCCATGAGATCTCAAAGAGTTGGACACGACTTAGCAACTGAACAAAAACAAGGTATAGCAAATGTGTTATTGCATCATCTTTTCTCTTTTTATTCACTGACTGATCAGAATCCATAGGGGAGTCACACACAGAACAAGGGGGTGGGGTGGGGGCTGCTAGGTGAGATCAGGAGCTGGGTAGTGCTGGAACTGTCTGTCCTCATCAGGCTCAGGTTCACCCCTGGTTTTTAAGGGGCACTCCTTACACGTGTTTTCCTGGTGGCTGATGCTCAGGGCTCTCACACCCACTCCCTGTCCTTTCCGCCTGTGGCCACAGTCAGATGTCTGAGGGACCTCATTAGCCCAACTCCACGTCCAGAACCAGGAGGTTCTGTTTCCCCAAGCACCTGGGGAAAGAAGTGATGCCACCTGCCCCAACTGTCGAAGCTCCCTGGAGCCTGGCGGAGGACACCTTTTCTCTTCTTTCTCTGGCTGTGCTGAGTCAGAGCTGGTCAATGACTCTGGGGAGTTCCGAGCCCATCATTTCAAACCCGGGCCTTGACAAGAGTGTGTGGATACAGAGTCCGTCTGGTGTGCCCCTCCATGGCCAGGCGTAGGAGGCAGAGAGCACCCCGCCCACCATGGCCACAGGAGGCCAGGCCCTGGCTCTGCTTCTCCCTCCAGCCAGGTGGGCCTCCGGGGAAATTTCCAGAGTGGGGCAAGAATGACTGACTACAGGAGGACTAAGAGAATCGGGTTCTAGGGAGCACAAAGAGGGTGAAGGGGTGAGCTCTGGACACAGACTGGCTGGTTTAACCTGCAGACTCCCACAGCTGTGAGCTGTGCAAACTTGAGGGGCTTCCTCCACATCTCTGAACTGTTAGCGTCCCTCCAGGAAGCTGGAGAGGGTGGGCTCCACCCCTTAGGTTTTTGTGGATATCACAATGAGATCCTTAGTGAAGCATTGGGCACCTATTTCATATTCAATGGGGACTGCCCAGGTGGCACTAGTGGTAAAGAACCTGCCTGCCAATGCAGGAGACATGAGACACTTGGGTTCAATTCCTGGGTTGGGAAGATCTCCTGGAGGAGGCCACCACAACCCACTCTAGTATTCTTGCCTGGAGAATCTCCATGGACAGAGGAGCCTGGCGGGCTACAGTCCATGGTGTCACAAAGAGTCGGACACGACTGAAGCGACTAAACATGCATGCCATACTCAATATTCAGAGTCTTGTAGATCACAGCTAGCTTTGTAGATCATAGCTAGATCAAGTAGCTTTTCCATAGCTACTTGCCTTGAGAGATGCATTCAATTCAATTTAATATATTTTATATTATTAAATATATATTAATTTACACGAATAGTATTTCACTATGTAACACAATGGAGAAGGCAATGGCACCCCACTCCAGTAGTCTTGCCTGGAAAATCCCATGGACAGAGGAGCCTGGTAGGCTGCAGTCCATGGGGTCGCTAAGAGTCGGACACGACTGAGCGACGTCACTTTCACGTTTCTCTTTCATGCATTGGAGAAGGAAATGGCAACCCACTCCAGTGTTCTTGCCTGGAGAATCCCAGGGACGGGGGAGCCTGGTGGGCTGCCATCTATGGGATCGCACAGAGTCAGACACGACTGAAGCGACTTAGCAGCAGCAGCAGTATGTGACACAATATATGTTAATATTGTAGTACATTAAAATTAATACATATTCAATATTGATCAAATATATACCTAATGAGTAAATATTGGGCGTCTATTTCATGTAAGGCAAGGACACCAGTAATGGACTATTTTTTGCACCTCAGCTGACAGAATATTCAGGACAGCTTATTTAAAATTACGGCAGCAAATGATCACACATGAATTTGAAAACCAATTCCAAAATGGGATGGAAGGGTTTGATGACAACTGAAATCTAAAGGATTTAGGGGCAGACTCCCAAAGTGGGTGTGGGCACCAGGACTCCGAAAGATGAACCTTTAGTTGATGTATGGGGCAAGATCGTCTCGTCCATCATGGAGTTTCTGCTCAGAGTCATTCATCACAATATAAAATATTTATGGAAAAAGAAACTTTATACAAATCTTTCCTCTCCTCTGAAGACTTAAAAGACACAGTCTCCCCAACATCAAACATTTCTGTGAAAAATTAAAAATTCAGTCAATCAACCAGCTGTTTCTAAATATACAAAAATATGGTACAAATCGTCTAAATGTTGCACTTTGGGGTTGGAGAAATACATCATTTAGACACAGCCTAAAGCACATCACGCACATGCTTCATGAAGTACACAGCCTTCCTGAGGAATAAAGAGAAACACATCAGCAGCAAAATTTTCCCTTCAGGCGACTCAAGTCCATACATGAGCTCAGAGCAAACCCATAGAGGATGTGAGCCTGGGCTCGGGGGCTGGGCAGGAAGCCTGAACCTCCCCTGGGGTCCCTGCATCTGCAGGACTCAGGACCAGGCAGAGTGAGCAGTTCATCTTCTGTCTGACTCCATCATCTTGTCACTGTCAGGGTCGGTGGTAAAGACAGGCCCCCTGAGAGAGGTGAGAACTTAAAGATGCCTGCGCACCTTCCCGGGCACCGAGAAAGCCCAGTTCACGCCCAGAATGCCTCCCCAGGTGCTTCCCCTGGTCTGGGGCTGAATTAGGGGAGTTGCAGCCTGTGAGCTCCTCAGGTCACCTGCGTACTCAGTGATCTCAGTGGTAAACATGCAGCTGTCTCAGACTCAAGCTTCAGATTGATATGCTGGCAGGTGGGTGATGAAGGTCAAAGAGGACAGGCTTCTACATAGTACATATATGCAAAGGAATATTACTCAGCTGTAAAAAGGAATGAAATTGGATCATTTGCAGAGAAGTGGATGGACCTAGAGACTATCATACAGAGGGAAGTAAGTCAGAAAGAGCAAAACAAATACCGTATATTAACACATGTGTGTGGAATCTAGAAAAATTGTATAGACGAACTTATTTGCAAAGTAGAGGTAGGGACAGAGATGTAGAAAACAAATGCATGGACCTCAGGGGGGAAAGAGGGGAGTTGAGATGAACTGGGAGATTGGTATTAATGTGTGTGTGTGTATATACTATTGATACTATCCAAAAAATAAATAACTAGTAAGAACCTGCTGTATAGCGCAGGGAACTCTAATCAACGATCTCTGGTGACCTAAATGGGAAGGCAGTCCAAAAAAGAGCAGATATATGTAGACATATAACTGATTCACATTGTTGCACAGCAGAAACTAACACAACATTGTAAAGCAATTATACTCCAATTTAAAAAAAAGAAGAAGAAGAAGAGGACAGGTTTCTTTGAGAGGTTTACCTGCACTTAATCTTCACACCAGGCTTCCCAGATGGCGTTAGTGGTGAAGGACGAGCCTGCCAATGCAGGAGACGCAAGAGATGCAGATTCAATCCCTGGGTCAGGAAGATCCCCCTGGAGGAGGGTACAGCAACCCACTCCAGTATTCTTGCTTGGAGAATCCCATGGACAGAGGAGCCTAGAGGGCTACAGTCCATGGGGTCACAAAGAGTCAAACATGACTTAGGGACTAAATAACAACAACACACAATACTCAATACAGAAGTGTGGGGGAATGATGTAGGGGTCTGGCCATTGACTGCACTTGGAGAGACCCAGCTTTGTCTCACATTGTCTTCATCGCAAGTTTCTGGGGCCATGGGAGTCTTTGATTTAGGATCATACAGTTCAGTTGGAAGTGGACCTGGTCTGGCCCCAAACCTCTGGACTGTGCTGTGCTGCCCAGACCATGCCCCAGCCTGGAAAGAATCTGGTAAGTGTGGTGGGTGTGGGAGTGACAGGGACCAGCACCCCGGCCCCAGCCCCCAGATGCAGGGCTGAGGCAGCAGGTGAATTCAGGGTCCCCCTACCCAGCCAGGTCTGGGTCTAACCTGAATGGGAACACAGGAAGGCTGGGAGACAGACAGCCCGGAAATCCCGAGTCCTGAGGCAGCTGATGCCCAGATGGTCCCCACACAGCACCCTGTACTTGTTCCAGCCCTATTCTTGGACAATGTCTTCCACTTCCAAGTTCCCTGCTGCCAAGGCCTCCTGATGCTGACTGTCCATCTGCCAAACCCCCTCCTTGAGTGTCTTCCCCATCGATTACCTGCCAGAATACACTCAGTGACTCACCTGTGGTGAGAACTGCACCCGCCCCAGACTCTGTTCCTCTAGTCTAGACTCCTCCTCTAGACTGTGTTCCAGTTGCATCCCCCTGGGCTTCAGCCTTGTGTCCTGGAGCTTCTCAGCCTGACTGTGCCTGTTTCTGACACCACATACCCGATGTGGCTACAAAAATGCCCAAAACCCCACCCAGACAAGTGTTCTCTCCAATGTGTCTATCCACTGGACCAACTGTACCTCTGAGGTTAAATGAAGCCCTGGGCATAGGAAGTGACAGGTAAAGTAAACAGAGGTGGGAGTAGGATGGCAGAATTTCCCATTCCGGGTTGTTTGTTTCTGTGGCTCTGCTGTTTCGCCTGTGTTTGGATGTCTGGGCAGGAATTCATCAAGTTGCATGTTTATTACTGCATTCGTGGCTTCTGTTGCATCAGGCATTTTCAGGAAGCATTACAGGTATAATTTCCAGATTAATAAAACTGAAGACCAAGTTGACCCAGTGGACATAATTTACTTTTCAGAACGCTTCTGATAAGGCTGCTCAGGAAAGTCTATTAAGGAAAATAACCAACCATATGGTAGAGAGTAAAGTCTTATAGATTATAGAATCCATAGGAGCTGAACCAGGAGAAGAGATTCACGGTAACCTGGCTGTATCACATTGTTTACCCAAAATACGTGGGCAACTGGAACAGAAGAAATTTTTTAAATAATGACCCTTGAGTTTCCATCAGTCCTGATTGTTATTGTTAAACTGGTAAGTTGTGTTCACCTCTTTGCCACCTGATGGACTGCAACTAGCCAGGCTTCACTATCTCCCAGAGTTTGCTCAAACTCATGTCCATTGAGTCGGTGATGCCATCCAACCATCTCATCCTCTGTCATTCTCTTCTCCTGCCTTCAATCTTTCCCAGCATCAGGGTCTTTTCCAATGAATTGGCTCTTCTCATCAGGTGGCCAAAGTATTGGAGCTGCAGCTTCAGCAAGCTAATTGTCTCTGAAGAGAAATAGACAGGGGCCCCTGAAATGCAGCTGCTGTTGGAAGAAGGAATATGCTTGAGGGTTGGGTGGGAAGGAATGGAGGAGGATGCTTAGGGATGGACCGGGAAGAATAGCCACAGTCTGGGTTGGAAGTCTGGGAATTTTTGGTCAAGCTCTAGATAAAGTCCCTCAGGGAAACATCACTTTTAGGGGGAAAGGTGAGCCCATTCTGCCCCCTAAACAAACCCCAAGCCCACAAGCAGATGCAGCCGCCCTGGAGTAGGCCTGGGAGCCCCTGTATCCTGCTCCTTCACACATCTGTGGGAGGTGGGGGGAGGCAGAGTCTCCAGGACCACTTGGGAGAAGGCCAGCTGCCCCCAGCTGCCTTTGGTCTGGGGGTCCTTGGCCTTTGTAGATGTTACAGACACTGTTTTTCACTGAAATGGCCAGATGCTCTCATGAAAAGACCCCTTATTGCCTGTTTGTTAATTTCATCCTGAACAGCACAGCTCAGCTCCCTAGCCAGCCCCTTGGAGGCCCGGTATTTGGGAGGTAACGTAAGAAGCACAGGTTTGACCCCTGGGTCAGGAAGATCCCCTGGAGTAGGGTATGGCAACCCACTCCAGTAGTCTTGCCTGGAGAATCCCAGGGACAGAGGAGCCTGACGGGCTACAGTCCACGGGGTCACGAAAGAGTTGGACAAGATTGAAGTGACTTAACATGGATTGACTGAGGTGAACAAACGCACTGTCCTTGACCCCTGATGGATGCAGGTCCGGTGGGGAGTGGGGCGGCAAGGCGGGGTGGAGATGAGGGGAAGGGGACCTGCCACCCACCATGAACTGTGTGACTGCGGAACTCACAGACCTGAATTTTCACCTGTAAGTGGGAATTCTTGGCTTGAGTCTCTCACAAAGATCATGGGAAAAAATAAATGAACCCTTTCACGGAAGTGTACAAAAGCAGTCTTTAAAGTTAAATCATTAGATGAAAGCCACGTGACTGCATGGTAAACTCAGAGGAGAATGCTTCTCTGTAGAATGATTAATTTAATAATAGCGCCTAGCACTCACTGAGTGGGTGCTGTGTGTTACATATTGCTCACTGGCTGTACACCCCTAATCTCCTTTAATCCTCACAGGAACTTTTGCAAAACCACACTGGACACACAAAGAAGAAAGAGAAGCTGAGAAATGGGCTCCAGGCTGTGGAACTAATTGGCAGGAACAAAATTTCCACCCGGTCAGTCAGATTCTACCACATGAGCACCATCCTCCACAACAAATGTTTAGCATAATCAATATGTTAACACCTATAACCTTATAATTTCACATAGCATTGTGTATATATATATATTACCATGCCATAAGAGATAACATTATTGTTGTTGTTTAATTGCTCAGTCATGTCCAACTCTTTGCAACCCCGTGCACTACAGCACACCAGGCTCCTCCATCCTCCACTATCTCCCACAGTTCACTCAAATTCGTGTCCAGTGAGTTGGCGATGCCATCCAACCATCTCATCCTCTTCCTGCCCCTTCTCTTTTTGCTTTCAGCCTTCCCAGCATCAGAGTCTCTTCCAATGAGTCAGCTTTTTGCATCAGGTGGTCAAAGCATTGGATCTCCCAGCATCAGTCCTTCCAATGAATATTCAGGGTTGATTTCCTTTCGGATTGACTGGCTTGATCTCCTTACAGTCAAAGGGACTCTCAAGAGTTCTCGCTCGTTTTGTTTAGATTAGAGACATACAAATAAGCTCGTAAAATAATAAATCCTCATACAATTGTGAAATATGATACCATCAATTTTAAAGGCAGTAATTGTTAAGTAAAATTTCAATCTATAATAAAAATTCTAGTATCAAAAATGTAAAGTTAGAGGACCTTCCCTGGAGGTCTAGTGGTTAAGAATATGAACTTCCACTGCAAGGGATGTGGGTTCGATCCCTGGTCAGGGAAGTCCTGCATATTACACCGGGCAGCCAGAAAAAAATGTAAAATAGTCAGTACTAGAATTTCTATTACATATAAGTAATCTAAATACAGATTCTTACCATATTCTATGACTATTAAATAAACCATGCCACAGTGGTTCTTTAGGTTGATCTTACTAATAAAATGTCCAGATAAAAAATATCTTTAGAAAATGAGAAACTGACTTTTTTCTACTTGAACTTTTGGGTGTTTTCCTAAAGTGTTAGAATAAGATTATTTCCCGCACTTTCTGTACCTCTTCTATCTGAATTAAAATGCTTATTAAAAGGTAAGCATTTTGGAAGCTAATAACCACAGGATAAGGAGAGAATGTATTCCAGTCATCCACTTGGGGAATCGACACTTTTTTTTCCAGTTAAATTTTTCATGGAATTCCTGCTAATAAGGCAACAGGTATCTGACAGCAGAACCAGAAGATAAAATAGATACAGAAAGTTATTCAATTAGTGATTAGAAGGAAAGAGGCGATCGAGCATTCAGTGACTCCTGGAAACTCTCCTCGCTGGACAAATGCAAGTGAGGTGAACTCACTGGTTTAAGAAATCTGAATTCTAATTAGGGAGTTTATGATGCCAGTGAGACCCCAAAACAACGATGGCGGAGAATTGGCAGAACAGATACACCACTGGTGAGTGTGAGGTATGGAGGTGTGTGCATGGCTTCCCAGTGGTAAAAAACATGCCTACTAATGCAGGGGATGTAAGAGACTTGGGTTCAATCCCTGAGCTTGGAAGATCCCCTGGAGGAGGGCATGGCAACCCACACCAGTATTCTTGCCTAGAAAATCCCATGGACAGAGGAGCTTGGCAGGCTACAGTCCAGTGGGTCGAAAAGAGTTGGACATGACTGAAGCGACTTAGCACGCATGCACGTGTGTGCCTGTATGCCTGTGTACTCATACATGTGGAGGAAACCCCAATGCATGAACCCAGGGGAGACTTCGGGGCAGAGTCAGGTTCTTCCTTCTCCCCTTTCCAACAAAAGGGAGAAACTGGAGAGAGACTCACTTCCCTCCTCCTTGCCTGGGAATCCGGTATTTCTGGTACAACGGAGAGAATACAATCCTTGGGCATGAAACCTAGTTCTCGCTATAGAATTTATCTCTGTGTGGTGTGTCACAGTCTATTACGGGTTTGTGTGGGGCTGGATCCGATGAAATACCCTGAATCCAAGTCAGCCTTCAGCATATGAAAATATTGGCTTGGATGTGATACCTCGGTAATGAATATAATGCAGAATAATGAACAGTAGCCAAAAAGAGAAACGATGTAAAGCCAATCAAAGGAAGGGCAGATGTTTAAAGCGTCTTTTGCTATTCAGGATTGTAATCCAACAAAAGCAATTATGTTCCTGCTTTCTCGATTTCCAAACAGGAGAGCGGCACACTGAGGGTTTCCAAGGCTCTCGCCCATCTCTACTTGGTGCGCTGGGTGAGACAATCGAGATGCTGTTGTAGCCAGCGGCAACCAGTGCCAAGCAGGGCTTAGAATTTGGGACAGTGAGTTGACGATGCTTCAAACCACGCAGGTGACCTACCTACATTCAGAGACCGCCCAAGGGTGTGTACACGTAGATACACAGACACCAGGCTGCCAATCAAGCTCTGCTTTCCACCGGATGAAGGAATCACAAAAACAAAAAACATAAGTTTCCCTAGTGGTTTAGTGGATAAGAATCTGCCTGTCAATGCAGGAAGGAGAGACGGGTTCGATCCCTAGTCTGGGAAGATACCACATGCTGTGAAGACACTAAGCCTGTGCACCATGTGCCTGCGAGCCACAAATACTGAGCCCAGGAGCCCCAGCTACTGAAGCCCATGAGGCTGGAGCCCGTGCTCCACCGCAAGAAGCCCAAGAGAGTAGACTCTGCACCTAGAGAGTAGACCCCGCTCGCCACAACTTGAGAAGTCTTCACAGCAACAAAGAAGCAGAACAGCCTAAATAAATACATACATCTTGAAAACAAAGACAAAGCTGTAGGTCCATCCACAAGTGGAAATGAAATTAAGTCGTTGGTCTACAAGTCAAGGAAGAGGGTGGCCTAGGGCTGCTGTCAGAAATGAGCGAACCTACCCACTGGAGTTTCTGGTGTCTCTGGGGCCCCTGACTCTGTGACTCTCAGGCTTTGCACCAGCGGAGGGCTGGAGAAAATACAAGCGTTCTGGGTTTGCGCATCTCTCAGGCGAGAGCCATAAAATATGGATATGCATACGTTGGGTTACACATTAGCAACTGACAACTGCACATCAAAAAAAAAGGTGTCCTTCCTCGGTGCAGAACGTGACGGAAGAATCCGGAATGGGTAAAGAAAAAAGAGCCGTGCACGGGAGAACCGTTTCATTTCATTCCTTATATGTACAAACATGAATAATTTGACATGATGTTTAGACAGTTTCTCCCTAACTTAAGTCTTTTAATTAAAATGAAAGGAAGGAAATATGCTTTAAATATGAATGCGGGAAGGTGTGGGCTGGCACACTTGCCCACGTGCCCCTCTCCCTCCGTCTTTCGAGAACACAATAAACTCTCGTCTTCCCCCGCTGTCTTTTCATAATGTTTACGGCTGTTGTAGGCACCACGTAACCCGTGCTGTTTGCGATGCTCCCCATATTAAGTGAGAGCCCGTCCCTTCCTCTGCTATTTACTTTTGTGGCAAATCAGTCAATGTATTTTCCTCGACTCGCCAGGCAATAACGCAGGGCTGCCTGTGGCCGTAAAGGTAAATGCTACCTTTTCAACCAGTGCCAAACGGCGCGCCCCGGGCTGAGCGCCGAGTGAATGAGAGGAGTATATTCTGGGCTGAAAAATGGGCTCGGATGTTAGCCCTCATAAATTACATGATTATTAAAATGCTGCGCAGTCCAGCCCATATGATTTCATTTTACCTTCTGCTGGCTCCCCGTTGACTGCTCCACTTTGTTTTCCGTGCGCTTAACTTGGGAAATGCTAAACAAGTTGTGATATTTACCTGTTTAGGATCAAATTGCGAAATGATCTGCTTAGTTCTGTTCTAAATTAAGGTCTGCGTGAAATGTCATAGCATTTATCTTTCATAAAATGAGACAGCAAGGACACTAATTTCCTAGGTATTCAATCACTGCCCCGCGCCACTTGAGAGACAGCCCAGAAGCGGGCCTGCCCACAGTTCACAGCTCGCTGACAGCCCTGAGATGGAATCATAAAAGTCAATTAATCATTAAAAGCTGTTACAAGCACATATCGAACCAGTCTGGCACAAAATGTTAATCAGTCCAATATCAATATAATAAATTCCCGCAAATTGGAGCGATCGATACATTTAGGACCTAATGAATCAATCGGGGGATGCCGGGCCGCTCCTTGGGGTCCCAGTGACATGGCAGCCGGGCAAGTGCGACGTCTCTAGGCTCGCTGCCAACAGAGGTCACCTCTCCTAACAGGCTGTTCACTTCAGCCGCAGTTACCACGGTGACAGCATGTCACCGCTGCCCCAGTGTCCTTCTAGGTGAGGTGGGAACCAATGCATCACTACCCTTGATGGATTTGTCAATAATACTTAGCAGGGGAGGGGGGCCGGCTCACACAGCCCTCGCAGGTCCGAGTCCCCGGGCAGTTTGGTGTGATTTAATTGTCTGAAGAGGCTTGTGCGTCTGCATATATGCAGCAGCTAACCGGGGGTCACAGGAAGAGGGAGGTGGCAGGCCGGCCAGCTGCACTCAGAAGCCTTGGGAACCTGGCGCAGGCAGGAGCCACGGCCAGGCTGGTGTTCCATTAACCAGGTTGCCGTGGAAGTGAGAAGTCACCTGGAGCCTCTTGGATGAAGAATTTATTAGCTACAAAATTTTAATACATTACTCATGAGTGGAAACGGAGTCAGGCATTAATCCCTGCCGGCTGAAGCTCTGAGCCCAGATGCCTGCTGACGGGCGGTGGACTGTCGCCAGGAAAAAAAGTCCATCAGGATCAATTATGGGGCAGCTGGACTAATGGGTGGGGGTCTCTGGCATGCGCTGTCTCTCTGTCCGCACCCTCTCTGTTCCACCTATTGCCGGCAACCTCACTCTTACCCAGACAGACCCAGGAGTCCTAAAGCTGGATGCAGACAGGACACACACAAGAGGTTTCCCATCAGCCTCTCCATCCTCTGCTTTTAAAAACCAGAGTTTTCAAGTTTCAAACCATTTTATCTTTTGCTGAGCCTGTTAAAGGGCTTCTTGGGTGGCTTAGCACTAAAAGTCTACCTCCCAATGCAGGAGATTCGGGTTCAATCCCTGGATCGGAAAGATCCCCTGGAGAAGGGCATGGCAACCCACTCCAGTATTCTTGCCTGGAGAATCCCATGGACAGAGGAGCCTGGCGGGCTACAGTCCATGGGGTCACAAAGAGTTGGACACGATTGAACAACTAAAAAACAACAACAACAACAAACATGACTATTAAGTGAAGGGAAGTGACTCCCTTGACCAGTGAAGGAAGCTAGGAGCAACTTCCACATTGCAGAGGAAACCTCTTTAGAGATAAAAGAAATATTCGCCACGGGGTCTCCAGGGAATCATACTGTTCCAGAACCTTCACTGTCATTTCACATAAAACATAAAGGTTAACACTGAATAAAATAATATCCTGGCTGATCATTCTAATGGTCTCCAAGTAC
Source organism: Bos javanicus (assembly GCF_032452875.1). Lineage (NCBI taxonomy): Eukaryota > Metazoa > Chordata > Mammalia > Artiodactyla > Bovidae > Bos > Bos javanicus. The sequence continues at coordinate 9,201,244 of NC_083878.1, forward strand.
AGCTTCTTTTCCTGGGTTGTTGTTCTGTAAAGCATGGACCAGACTTGCTTCCGACGTTTTTAAAATATGTGCCTGCTGCACCAGTGGGATGATCTCATTCAATTTCATCCCCAGCAGTTTCTGGGTGCGTCTCTCTTACAGTCATTCATTCCCTTCTAGAAAAATAGAAGCAATCCCATCCAAAGAAATGTTCATTTCCACTAGACTGTTATTTTTAAAGGTTTTTTTCTCACCTGCTTAAAAAAAAAAAAAGAGGACAAAAAATCATTTTTTCTAATGGTCTGAATTATAGGAAACATCAAAATAAATTACAAATTCCACGCTAAAGAAATAACTATTCAACACATTGAGACAGGGTGGTGTTCAGGGTGTGCAGACAAAGGTAGTACAGTGACTTCGCTTAATTGCCCTGACACTGCGCTCCGTTCCTCCAGCTATGATCTGAGAGCTAAAAATCTCTCATTGTTATTAATTGTATTCCTTTTAGAATGTAATGTCATATCGCTCCAGGCTGAGCTAATGAAACATACCCATATTACCAAAATAGGCATATTTCTTTTTGTTCTATGCATTCTATCAAAACTGTCTACCAAAGACATTGTGTTAAAAAATCCTTTTATAGAGCCAGAGAAAGAATATCTCAACTACCTCAACGTTTCTATTACACGATTACTAAAATGCCCAGGAGGACGAAACAATATAGTAGGAATCCAGTTATCCTAGAAGACTCGAGAAGTATCGCTAATTCCTGTGCCTGATTTATGTTAATATTAATGCTAGGTTACACGCTCTGGCTTCTGACTGCATTCCAATTCACACAAAGGCGGGCGCTCCCCTGCACCGCAGCCCCGTGCCTCTATTCTAATGAGAATCTGAATTATTTATCTCTATTTATCCTACAGGAGTTCACTCGACCCCGGTCCCATTTTCTTTGCCGACTGCGCATCAATGCGTGTAAACATGACTTCAGAGCTGTCCTTTTCCAGCCATGAGGCACGGCGATAGACAGTAGTCAAAAATGTTGTGCCACTAACAGAATTCATTTAAGCATTGATTCGAGGTAAACTCTTCTAATTAAGTCAACTTTAACACAGACACGCAAACGGCCGCTTGCATAGGCATCTGGCGCCTAACGATGTCTGGGGAGCCCACAAGAATCAGGAGAGACAGGCCAAGGAGACGGTTAATAAATTCCGTCTCTCCTTTCTGTAACCTCTCTGCTGGAAAACCAGTTGTTGGTGAGGGACTCAGAGGTTCTGGGGGCACGGAGGGCTTCTCCTCTTTGCTCTGGTTTTCTACTAGGCCCAGTGGGTGGCCGAATACTTCCTCTGGGTCCCACTTGCCCAAGGATTTGTAGAAGGGCTGCAGGGGAATGGAATGGTTGGAAATCATAGGGAGGATTTGGCCTCAAGGCTATGGAGTGGTGTGTGACTCAGCATTCTCCAGAGAAACAGAAACAGTGGGGGCACAGACACACACACACACACACACACACACACACACACAGGTTTATTAAAAGGAACTGGCAATTATAAGCAATGGGGTTGCTTCCTGTCCAAGTCCCAAGACCTGAGATCTAGGGAAGCCAGAGGCAGAGGTGCTGGTCTGAGGGCCAGAGAAGACCCACGACCCACTTCAAGCTGTCAGGCAGACAGAGAGCATGAATTCTTGAATTCTCTCTTCCTCCGGCTTGTGCTGTCTTCATGCCCCAGGTGGATCAGATGATGTCCAGCCACATCAGGGAGGGCCAGTTGCTTCACTCAGTCCATCAGTTCAAATGTTCATCTTATCCAAGAACACCTTCATGGAGACGCATCTAGAAATAACATTTTACCAGCTCTCTGGACATCCCTTGTTGGTGTTCAGTCACTCAGTCATGTCTTACCCTTTGTGATCCCATGGACTGCAGGACGCCAGGCTTCCGTGTCCTTCACCATCTCCCAAAGTTCACTCAAACTCACATCCATTGAGTTAATGATATGGTCCAAGCATCTCATCCTCTGTCACCCCCTTCTCCTCCTGCTCTCAATCTTTCCCAGCATCCTTTGACTGAGTCAAATTGACCCATAAAATTAAGTATCTCGAATGTCTAAGCCTCCTGAGATGGGGACCATTCCTGAAGGCCTAGAGGATGAAATAGGATGGATGGGGAGCTGCAGTAACAACAGGACAAAGTTTTACAAAAGTGATGTTTCTGTCAGAAGATCAGTGGTTGTCAGCGACTGGGATTCTCCAGTTTCAGGGTGCCTAACGGAACATTACCAGAACGCCTTCCAGCCTCTGTTGTTGAGGGGATGTTCCAGAGCTGGTTACTTTGGACTCATTATTGTAAGTTGAACGATTATCTGAGCCCACTGAGTAGAGTCTGTCTGATGCCACTGACAGGCCCAGTGTAAAGGAGTACATAAAACAGAATTGAAGTCGATGAAGCAAAGGTCCTGGAACATGACTTAGTATTTATATACAAAAATTTACCAAAAAAGAACTTATGGCCAACCCAATAATTTCCTTTGGGTTTTTCCTTACAAAAAAGGAAAACCTGAACAAACTTTGGGGCCAGGCCAATATTAATGAGCATATAAGGCAAATAGCAATACAGTAGAATGAATCCAGTTGATAACCAGTAATTTGTGAAAAGTGAATCTAAAACATTAGCGTAGTGGGACTGGAGAGATAATATTATATTACTCTTTCGACTCTTGAGAGTCCCTTGGACTGCAAGGAGATCAAACCAGTCAATCCCAAAGAAAATAAACCCTGAATAGTCATTGGAAGGACTGATACTGAACCTCCAATACTTTGGCCACCTGATGCGAAAAGCTGACTTATTGGAAAAGACCTTGATGCTGGGGAAGATTGAGGGCAGGAGGAGAAGCGGGTGACAGAGGATGAGATGGTTGGATGGCATCACTGACTCAATGGACTTGAGTTTGAGCAAGCTCAGGGAGATAGTGGAGGACAGGGAAGCCTGGTGTGCTACAGTCTACTGGGTCTCGAAGAGTCGGACAAGACTGAGCAACTTAACAACAACAACAACATTATTCTTTAGACAAGTCCTGATACAATATATGATAAGGTACACACATTTCCTGGCACACCCTATAGAAACACAAACTCAGATGTGTACTGAGCTTGGCTACTGGTCCCTGACTCTTTTGATTCCAAATTCCCAAAGAGGCTAAATTGAGGTTCTCAAGACTGTGGGCTCCATGGTTCCAGGGGGGAACTGGGGAGCTGAGCAGTCAACCCCATGGTGTGGGGAGGAGAGAAGTTGAGCTGCATCCCTCTGTTGGCTGAATCTCAGGCCCAGTCTCCCCAGCTGGACCCAGAAAGCAGGTGTCAACAAACTGGGAGATTCCAAGGATGGAACCATTATCCCAGGAAGCCCCCCCAGCCCCCAGAATTGCAATGAGCCCCATGGATCTTTAATCAGCATAGTCACCATCATGGCCAGGAGGTTCAGCCGGGACCACCATGGGTTTAGAAATGAGCAGCTGGACACCTGAAGCTCCAAGCTGGCCAGCTGCCTATCGTCATCCTGGTCTGTTAATCCTTTCAAAACAGCACCTTTCATTTCACACAATTGAAACTTTCGGATTCCATTCATGGCATTCTGGTCGGCTTTCACTATACATTTTCTTTCTTTGAAAATTCCATTCTAATATAAAAGCAAGGCATGCAACATGTAAGAAGGAGCTTCCCCAGTGGCTCAGTGGTAAGTAATCCACCTGCAACGCAGGAGATTCAGGAGATGCAGGTTCAATTCCTGGGTTGGGAAGATCCCCTGGAGGAGGGCACAGCAACCCACTTCAGTATTCTTGTCAGGAGAATCCCATGGACAGAAGAGCCTGGTGGGCTACAGTCCATGGGGTCGCAAAGAATGAGACACTACTAAAGCGACTCAGCATGCATGCACTCATGCAGCTTGTAAAATATTCAGACCATACACATAGGTAAACAGCCAAAGTCCCTTCATTCTTAGTCTCTGGAGTTCACTACTGTTATTGTGCTATGTGATGTATGTTATTTAAAATTTTCTATTTATTTATATGTTCATGGGTAAAAGAAGAAGAGTTTTGTTTGAATGAAATGAACATCCATGTGCCATAATATTATACATTAATGTATGTACTAGCTTCCTGCTGCTGCTGCTGCTAAGTTGCTTCAGTCGTGTCTGACTCTGTGTGACCCCATAGATGGCAGCCCACCAGGGTCCCCCATCCCTGGGATTCTCCAGGCAAGAACACTGGAGTGGGTTGCCATTTCCTTCTCCAATGCCTGAAAGTGAAAAGTGAAAGTGAAGTCTCTCAGTCATGTCCAACTCTTAGCGACCCCATGGACTGCAGCCCATCAGGCTCCATGGGATTTTCCAGGCAAGAGTACTGCAGTGGGGTGCCATTGCCTTCTCTGAGACGGCAGCCCTAGAACTGCAGTAATGAGTTACAAACCAGGGGGCTACAAAGGACAGCAATTTGTTCTCTTCTGGTTCTGGAAGCCAGAAGGTCATGATCGAGGTGTCAGCAGGACCACTGGGGAGAAGTTGTTCTACGTCCCCCTCCTGACTTCCAGGGGCAGTGGTCCTGGGCACTGCCTAGCCTGTGGCTTTATCACTTCTTCCTCTGTCTTCATGTGACTCTCTTCCTTTCGTGTGTGTGTCTAAATTTTTCTCTTCTTATAAGGACTCCTGGTTATTGAATTAGGGCCCAATCTGATCTAGTGTGACCTCACTTTTTTTTAGAAAAATCTTTATTGAAATATAGTTGCTTTACGATGTTGTGTTAGTTTCTGCTGTACAGCATAGTGAATCAGCTATACATATACACACGCACACATATATCCCTCTTTTTTAGATTTCTTTCCCATGAAGGTCAGCACAGAGCATTGAGTAGACTTCCTTGTTCTGTGCAGTAGGTTCTCATTAGTTACCTATTTTATTAATACACATAATGTCATTAGTGTATATGTGTCAATTCCAATCTCCCAGTTCATCCCACCTCCCTTTCACCTTGATCTCCATATGCTTGTTCTTTACATCTGTGTCTCTATTTCTGCCTTGCAGATAAGCTCATCTGTACCATTTCTCTAGATTCCACATATAAATGAGATTATATGTGAGTTTTTCTCTTCTGACTGGCTTCACTCTGTGTGACCGTCTCTAGGTCCATCCACACCTCTGCAGATGGCTCTGTTTGTTCTGTTTTATGGTTGAGAAGTATTCCATTGTGTATATGCACCACATCTTCTTTATCCATTCCTCTGTCAATGGACGCTTAGGTTGCGTCCATATCTTGACTATTATAAATAGTGCTGCAATGAACACTGAGGTCTTTGGGAATTACGGTTTTCTCCAGGTGTATGCCCAGAAGAGTATGACTTCGTCTTAACCTCGTCCACCTGCTGTGCATCTGAAACCGATACAACATTGTAAATCAACTCTCTTTTAATACAAAAATAAGTTTTTAAACTGTTTATTATTTACTTGGCTTCACCTGGTCTTAGTTATGGCATGTGGGATCTGGCTTCGTGACCAGGGATTGAACTCCGGCCACCTGTGTAGGGAGCTCAGCGACTCAGCCATTGGACCATCAGGGAAGTCCCCAAGACAAATTAAAAAAAAAAATACAAAACAAATTATTCTTTTTCCACCCACCCGCCCCACAGTCAGTGTCTCTGAATCTGCCAATGCTGTTCCAACACTTCAACTTTCAACAGTTCGTTTACAGCACTGAATACAAGCTCCCGCCTCCCGCGTGTCCTGGCGCCCTGCCTCCCCAGCATCTCCCTAAGACGGAGCTCTCTCCCTGAGGCTCCTCCCCGCCCCTGGCTCTCTGCTGAGCAGCTATTCCTCGCTCCTCCTGCCTCTTAGGAGGAGCCCTCCCAGACCCTGTGTGTCACACCAGCCTCGAGAATCCCACGATCCCATCTCATTCTCCTGAATTCCTTCCCGGCACTTACCACGCTCTGAACATCTTATTTGTTCATTTCTGTGTTTGCTTGTTTATGTTTCATCTCCTCTAATTGTAGGACAACTTACTGGAGAACAAGACTCTGACTTCTTGCAGCTGTGTCCCAGGGGCGCGGCACAAAAGGCTTTCGAGGAAAACGTGTCGGCCGAATGCACACAGGGTTGTTGCCTGCTTTCCCCCTACTCTGTTCTGTTTGTACAGAAAAAAAAAGCTGTTCATTTTTTCTTTACTGGGTGGCCACCTATTTCTTTTGCTTTTAAATAAGAATTTTTTTAAACCCTAATAGGGTTTCCCAGGTGCACAATCATATCAGATAATCTGCAACTAAGAAATAAATTATCTCCTTATTTTCACTATTTGCACCTCTTATTTTGCTATTTTAATTCCTTTGACAAGTGCTTCTGGAAACATTTTAAATAATATTGGTAATAACAAGTACCCTTGAGCTGGTATTAACTGTAATAAAAATAGTTCTCTTTTGGGGTTTTACCACAAAACACTATGGGCTTCCCAGGCAGCCCTAGTGGTAAAGAATCTGCTTGCCAATGCAGGAGATGTAAGAGATGTGGGTTCAATCCCTGGGTCGGGAAGAGCCCCTGCAGCAGGAAATGGCAACCCTCTTCAGTATTCTTGCCTGGAGGATCCCATGGACCGAGGAACCTGGTGGGCTATAGTCCATGGAGTCAGAAAAAGTCAGACAAAACTAAGCACTGAGCACCATACTATGATGCTGACACCAGAATGAATGTGTGTGTGTACGTGTGTGAGTGTGTGTGTGTAGTTTGATCATGTTAAGAAAATATGGATCTAGAGCCATTACATGAAAGTTTTTTAAAACTCAGAATTGAGTATCATTCTTTAGGCATGTTTTAGCATTTCTTCAGATCAACAAATGATTGGTGATGAATTTAGTAGGGTGATGAATTATATTTATTGATTTATTATTGAATTATTACTGAATTTTGGATTGAACCCATTCGATCTTCCCTTTAATAGACTGCAATCTGTCTTTGCTAATAGTTCATTTAGGATCTTTGCAACAATACACGAGTGCCCGGCCACCTAAGCAGTTACGCACATTTGGTTCCTGGTCTCGGGCTGTCATTATTTAACACACTTTGGAACAAGGTCATCTCTAGAAGTGAAGCTGAGAGAGAGGAGGGGAAAAGAGAGAATTCAGAACTCTTTTCATCATACAAGTTTATGATATGGCAAAAAAAAAAAGATGCTTTTGTAGAAATACCTAAAGCTCAACCATAGTTGATAAAATGCCCCAGGAACTCATGTATTTATTCAGAACATGATTACGGATTTGAGGGTTTGGAGAGGGAACAATCATTCTTCAACTAAAGACAGAAACGTAGATGGCAGACTGGAATGATCTTCTAAGAGCACGTGACCACCCTGTCTGAGGAGAAAGGAGCAGCTAACAAACCCACTGGCACAGCGGTCCTCAGGGATGACCTGGGTCCACTGTGACCACATGATCTGCTATGAGTTTATGGTGGTTTACAAGCAGAGTAGAAGCTGAGATAGTCTCCCATCCAGCAAAAGTAAGAAGGATCTCCCTTTCTTCAGCAGTGTAGCCACTCAGGTTGACCTAAATCCTATTTAAATATGGTTTCACTAAAGATTTGCCAACTGTGTCCAGCAAAAAAAGATAAGAACCAACCCCTAATGTAAGCACTGCATCAGTTCAGTTCAGTCGCCCAGTCGTGTCCAACTCTTTGCAACCCCGTGGATTGCAGCATGCCAGGCTCCCCTGTCCATCACCAACTCCCAGAGCTTGTTCAAACTCATGTCCATCAAGTTTGTGATGTCATCCAATCATCTCATCCTCTGTCGTCCCCTTCTCCTGCCTTCAGTCTTTCCCAGCATCAGGGTCTTTTCCAAAGCACTGCCTGGAGACATCAGTTCTGCTAAAGCATTTAACTTATTTCATGACATTAAAGTTCATTACAGCCTGCTGATAATACTAGAAAATATTTTGTTTGACAAAATGAACATCAGTATAGCCTTTAAAACATTCTTTTTTCTTCCTTTCTTCCTCTTTCTTTTTTAAGTACTTGCACTTTATAAAGGGGAGCTTCCCTAATATTTCAGTGGTAAAACAAAAGAAAAACCTTCCTGCCAATGCAGGAGATGCAGGTTTGAAACCTGGGTTGGGAATATCCCCTGGAGAAGGAAATGGCAACCCATTCCAGTATTCTTGCCTGAGAAATCCCATGGATGGAGGAGCCTAGTGGGCTAAAATCTATGGAGTCACAAAAGACTTAGACACAACTTAGTGACTAAACAACAACAATTTGTATAAAGATTCCTGGAGAACCAGATGGGTAACAGAAAATCTCAAAATACCAGGTTTCACGCGTGATACTAATATTAGGAGGAAAAAAATGACCCTAGAAATTATTTAGTTACTCTGAAATCTGGTACTTTCGGAAAATAAAGAATTCATCCTGTAACACTGTGTTCTTACATTTTTGACACAACTAGTGTGGGAGGTTGGCCCAGGCCCCTGCCTTCCACCTGAGAAAGAATTCCCAAGCTACTTTCTTTGGGGGGAATTTGTCCACAGTCCCAACTGCCCAGAGGGTCCCCTGAGAATCTGGGCAGGATCCAAGGGGTCCCAGGGGGGATGACACACCCATGTCAAGAGGGAAGACCGGCTGAGGTTTGTGTGAGTCACCTCAAGAATCTGGTGTCAGACTCGCCTAGTGACACAGTGGATAAGAAGCCACCTGCCAATGCGGGGGACACGGGTTGGATCCCTGCCCCGGGACGATTCCAAGGGCCTCGGAGCCGCTGAGCTGGTGTGCCACACCTACTGAAGCCCTCTCTCCCCTAAAGCCTGCCCTCTACAAGAGAAGCCACTGCAGTAAGTCCACACGTTGCAACAAAGAGTAGCCCCTGCTCCCCACAAGTAGAGAAAGCCCAAACGCAGCAACGAAGACCCAGCGCACCAAAAACAAGCAAATAAGAATTTTACAAATATGCCAAAAAAAGAATCTGGTGTCAGGGGCCCACCATACCTGCCGAGCTGGTTTCCCCAGGGCCACCACCTGCACCGGCCACCCAGCCCCCAGCAGCCACAGTTCAGCTCCCATTTTGACATGAGACCATTTAAATGGAAATCCAGTTTTACAAAGTGCGAGTGACTGGTAATGAAGACGTGAATGATGCTTATGAGAATTTTATTTAATTTTAAATCAATTGTGTATTCTAATTCATTAATAAAGGGAAGAACAAAGACTACAGGAGTACTTAATCTCAAGTCATTATTCAACGAGGAGGGAGTACATCTTTATGAAATTCTTGGGGAAATGGTCAATTTCCCGTTTTCCCTGAAAAATCTATTTTTATGGAAGAATTTGGGCCCAGCTCATTCTGTAAAAATTAGATTTGACTTTATCTGATGTTATATAAACAAGAAAAAAAGGTCCAACCGAGTGCTGGACTGAGTTTTTCACCATCCATTTTTGTTATTGCAAGACGGTCTAAAACAGACCGTCTTCGTTTGAAACAGAAGACTTCTTATTGGTAACAATAAAGTATCTGAAGAAAACATGATAGTCCTTAAGAGAGAACTAAAGGTCAAAAAATGTGCTCTAGGGCACTCCTCTGGTGGTTCAGTGGTTAAGACGCTGAGCTGCAGGGGATATGGGTTCAATTCCTAGTCAGGGAACTAAGAACCTGCATGCTGCATAGTGTAGCCAAAAATCAAGAAAAACATTTTTAAAAAATAAAAATAAACGTGTGCTGTAATGGAGAGATTTGGAAGTTCTTGAGGGCGCTGAGGTTCTTGTCTTCCTTGGGGTGCTTGGCTTTCTTTGGGGGTTACGTCAAGGTCAAGGCTGGGCAGTGGTCACTGTTGTAGCTTTCTCTGGCTTCTCTAATACATAGAAGAATGAAATCCCTACAAATAGTCTCTTTTCTTGGACTTCCTGGGTGGCACTAGCGGTAAAGAACCTGCCTCAATGCAGGAGATATAAGAGACTCGGGTTTGATCCCTAGTTTGGGAAGATCCCCTGGACGAGGGCATGGCAACCCACTCCAGTATTCTTGACTGGGAAATCCCATGGACAGAGGAGCCTGGCAGGCTACAGTCCATGGGGTCACAGAAGACTTGGACACAACTGAAGTGACTGAGCACGCTTGCCCGCACCTGGTTTAACTTGGTCTAGAAGCACTGAGGGCCTGAGGGCTGTGTGTGGCCTGGGTCACGACTGCGGTGTCACAGGGTGGAATGTAAATGTGAGGCCGCCCTCCACCTCCAGGGCGATGCACACTGCCCACAGGGTGGGTACGTAGTGATGTCAGTCTCCCTCTGCTTCTGAGTTGTGTGACTGTCCCCCTGTCAAGGCCACCACCCCCTGGCAGGCTCTACCGGATGCGCTCTGGATGGAAGATTCTGGAACGTGTTCAAGCATTACTCATCTTTGGGGCTTATTTTCACCCAATAAATTTTAGTATGTGAATTATGACTCCCAAGATTCATGGTTTTATTTCATTTTCCTCAATTGAAGAGTACAAAAAGTAGTGTGGGTCAGTGGGTGGGTGGGTGACCTTCCAAAGGATTTCCAGCATCTCAGAGGCTACTTTCAAGTAGCCCTTCACCTGACCCTTGTCCTCCAGCCCACAGACCAGAGGTGCGTGCTTTGTAAAGAGCAGAGTGGGCTGGTTGGGTTTTTAAAGAATCGAGTCCCCAGCTGCTATTAACGCCACTTTCACTTTTCTCCAGTCTATTAGAGCTTGGAAAGCAAAGTGAGAACACATAGGCTGCCAGCTCTGAAGAAGTCACTCGGTCCAGAAATTAAACCGTTGGAGCTCTGCTTGCTGCAGGGTATAGGATCGAAAGGAGTGTTTTTAGCAAAATGTATGTGAATAATGTTGATTTCCCAGGGTCTCAGTGAGAGCTGTAATTGTCAGCACTGCTATTCTTTAAAACTCTTAATAGAGGTATTTATTATTATAAATACATACAGAAAAGACATGTTTGTGTCCTAAGTACACAGCTTGATAAATATTCACACTATTTTATTCTTGTCATTTGGATTCAGTCAGTTCAGTTCTGTTCAGTCGCTCAGTCGTGTCTGACTCTTTGTGATCCCATGAATCACAGCACTCCAGGCCTCCCTGTTCATCACCATCTCCCGGAATTCACTCAAACTCACGTCCATCGAGTCAGTGATGCCATCCAGCCATCTCATCCTCTATCGTCCCCTTCTCCTCCTGCCCCCAATCCCTCCTAGCATCAGGGTCTTTTCCAATGAGGTGGCCAAAGTACTGGAGTTTCAGCTTTGGTATCAGTCCTTCCAAAGAACACCCAGGGCTGATCTCCTTTAGAATGATCTCTCCTCTTTCACTTTCATCAAGAGGCTTTTTAGTTCCTCTTCACTTTCTGCCATAAGGGTGGTATCATCTGCATATCTGAGGTTATTGATATTTCTCCCAGCAATCTTGATTCCAGCCTGTGCTTCTTTCAGCCCAGTGTTTCTCATGATGTACTCTGCATAGAAGTTAAATAAACAGGGTGACAATATACAGCCTTGATGTACTCTTCCTATTTTCCTATTTGGAACCAGTCTGCTGTTCCATGTCCAGTTCTAACTGTTGCTTCTTGACCTGCATATAGGTTTCTCAAGAGGCAGGTCAGGTGGTCTGGTATTCCCATCTCTTGAAGAATTTTCCACAGTTTGTTGTGATCCACACAGTCAAAGGCTTTGGCATAGTCAATAAAGCAGAAATTGATGTTTTTCTGGAACTCTCTTGCTTTTTCCATGATCCAGAGGATGTTGGCAATTTGATCTCTCATTCCTCTGCCTTTTCTAAAACCAGCTTGAACATCTGGAAGTTCACAGTTCATGTATTGCTGAAGCCTGGCTTGGAGAATTTTGAGCATTACTTTACTAGCGTGTGAGATGAGTACAATTGTGCGGTAGTTTGAGCATTCTTTGGCATTGCCTTTCTTTGGGACTGGAATGAAAACTGACCTTTTCCAGTCCTGTGGCCACTGCTGAGTTTTCCCAATTTGCTGGCATATTGAGTGCAGCACTTTCACAGCATCATATTTCAGGATTTGAAACAGCTCAACTGGAATTCCATCACCTCCACTAGCTTTGTTCATAGTGATGCTTTCTAAGGCCCACTTGACTTCACATTCCAGGATGTCTGGTTCTAGTTGAGTAATCATTTGGATTAACAGATCTTTATATACTGCCTGGTGCTGGGAAAGATGGAGGGCAGGAGGAGAAGAGAAGGGCAGAGGATGAGATGATCAGATGGCATCACCTATTCCATGGACATGAGTTTGAGCAAACTCTGGGAGATAGTGAAGGAGAGGAAAGTCTGGCATGCTGCAGTTCATGTGGTCTCAAAGAGTCAGACAAAACTTAGCAACTTGCTCCTTGGAAGAAAAACTATGACCAACCTAGACAGCATATTAAAAAGCAGAGACATTACTTTGCCAACAAAGGTCCGTCTAGTCAAGGCTATGGTTTTTCTGGTAGTCATGTAGGGATGTGAGAGTTGGACTATAAAGAAAGCTGAGTGCCCAAGAATTGATGCTTTTGAACTGTGGTGTTGTAGAAGACTCTTGAGAGTCCCTTGAGCTGCAAGGAGATCCATCCAGTCCATCCTAAAGGAAATCAGTCCTGACTATTCATTGGAAGGACTGATGCTGAAGCTGAAACTCCAATACTTTGGCCACCTGATGCAAAGAGCTGACTCGTTGGAAAAGACACAGATGCTGGGAAACATTGAAGGCAGAAGGAGAAGGGGACGACAGAGGATGAGATGGCTGGATGGCATCACCGATGTGATGGACATTAATTTATGTAGGCTCCAGGTGTTGGGGATGAACAGGAAAGACTGGCATGCTACAGTCCATGGGGTCACAAAGAGTTGGACACAACTGAGCAACTGAACTGAACTGAAACAACAGTACTTCAAATATAAACAGAAAGTCTAAGCATGTTTCGATGATCTTTAATTAAAACAGGAAAAAGTGTCCATATATACAGAACTTCCTTCTTTGAATGGAGTCTCATTGACAATGAATGTCCAGTTTTTGAAACCAATGTGCTGTGTTGTGCTAAGTTGCTTCAGTTGTGCCCAACTCTGTGACCCCATGGACTGTAGCCCGAAGGCCTCCTCTGTCCATGTATTTTCCAGGCAAAAATACTGGAGTGGGTTGCCATGCCTTCCTCTAGGCCATGTTCCCGACCCAAGGATTGAACCCGCGTCTCTTATATTCCTGCGTTGGCAGGTGGGTTCTTTACCACTAGTGTCACGGGGAAACCTATATAGGATGCAGAAATGACAGCTAGATTGTCTTCTGTCCCTCACACATCTCAATGAAAGTGTCCCTCACACTTGCGTTCAAGCTCTTCTGACAAAGCTGCATGCTTATTTGTCCTCCCAGCATATGTTCTTGGGATAGTTCTGTTTAGTAGGAAAGCCATTTCATTGAGCTTCTCTATTTTATTAGATTTGTCAGACAACAGAATACTGGCCAGAATTTGCGAATCTGTTACCATGGCTCTGTCCCAATACAACTCGGAGAAGCGGTTTCCTGACACATTCTAGGGTTCATACTTAAAACAGGTGTTAATCCACTTGCTGACTCCACAGAGGGCCACTGATTGATGCTAAGTCTCGGGGCCTCTGTTCTGTGTTATTGACATTTTTGAGGAAACCTTCTCTACTCTACGTCCTAGCTCCTCTGCTGGGTTGATTCATGATAGGAGTGGATCATTGCTTCTCAAACATTAGAAGCTTATATTGAGGATTTCCCGGTGGTCCAGCAGATAAGAATCCACCTGCCAATGTAGGAGACACGGGTTCCGTCCTTGGTCTGGGAAGATCCCACATGCCATGGAGCAAATAAGCCTGTGCACCACAACTACTGAGTCTGTGCTCTGGAGCCGGTACTGTGCAACAGGAGAAGCCACTGCAAAGAGAAGCCCGCTCACCACAGCTAGAGAATAGCCCCGCTCACCACAGCTAGAGAAAAGACTCTTGCATCAGTGAAGACCCAGCACAATCAAAAACTAACTAAATAATTTTAAAAAGAAGAAGTTTATATCAAGGAAGTTGAAGGGAGAAAGAATGAAGGAATAAAACTTCTTTTTCATGAGTAAAAACTAGAGAAAATTCCCATCCTTTACGTGACTTCTGGGTCTGATGTTTTTGGAGAATTGTCTATCAAATCACACTAGGGACCAGAGATGTCAGCGTGAGCCTGGGCTGTGTGCATGGTGAGGGTTCGAGTGTATTTGGAGATGTCTGGTGATGAGAAGACAGGTTGGAGAGAGCCAAGCTGCATGTAGACTCAGCAGCAGCTGACTGAGAAGGCCAGGGGAGGGGCGAGCTGTGGCCTGAAATTCCCTGGAAAGGGGGCTGGAGAGGGAGGAGAAAATACCCTCTCTCTCCTCTCTCCCACCAAGATGAGTTCCAAACCCTCACCACGCAGCCAGCAGCACAAGCCACAAACGGGGAGAGACGCCCTGAGACACAGGGCTCAGGGGACTAAGGTGACGGTGGCTTTGGGGAGGGGACAGACTGCCAGCCTCTCTGTGCAGCCTGAGCTCCTGGGGCACGGTGCACTCACACCTCCAGAGCCCATGGGGGTAGCTGACACAGCTGGGCCAGCAATCGGCAATGGGCAATGGACGTGGCAGAGCATCAAGGTCACCCAGGAGGTCAGCCAGCCTCAGGACCAACGTGTCACAAGCTGAGGACTTGCATAAATGCAGAGGCCAGATGGAAATCTGATTTATTTCCAGCAAATAAATCCCTACCAGGATTCACTCTCTGAGAAAACTGAGAGCAGGTTGAGTTAATTAAGTAATAATTCATTCGTTTTGCAAGTGGAGTTCGTTCCCTGGTAGCTCAGATGGTAAAGAATCTGCCCACCATGCGGGAGATCCGAGTCTGATCCCTGGGTCAGGTAGATTCCTTGGAGAAGAAAGAAATGGCAACCCCTCGGGTATGCTTGCCTGGAGAACCCCATGGACAGAGGAGTCTGGTGGGCTACACAGTCCACAGGATTGCAAAGAGTTGGACATGACTGGCCAACTAACACTTTCACCTTTTCATTTTCACTAGTGTTGAGAGTACCCTGTCTGGGGGAGTGTACTGTGCTCCTGTAACACTGCCTTCAAGCCAGCAGGGCCCAGGCTCATCTCTGTGAACTAATCAGAGATAGTACAGTGGTCAAAGCAACATCAGGGCTATATGGCAACTCTGAGTACCAGCCAGTGATCAAAGGTAGAGAAAGGCTATTTGTCTTCTGCCCGCAATCGTTTTTTTTTTTTTTCCCAGAGAAAGCAAGACTCAGGCAAAGCATGTATTAAAAGGATGAAAACATCAGAGAGGCCCATCCTGATGAGCTTAGGGAAGCCCTTGTCATCTGTCCTCAACTTGGTTGAGAGTTTCGCTCTGTGGCTGGTGTGTGGGGTTTACAGCGATGCTGTGTAAGACAGTGTGGGGCCCCTGGGCACAAAGCCTTTCTGTGTCCCCCATTTCCTGATGACAGGAAATAGGCTTTGTTCATCTCCCGGGTCCTTCCCCGAGTTCCAATGAGCAGGTTCAAACAGGTGCTAATCAGGGAAGGGAGGGGATGCAGAGATAAGGGAGGAGCAGTCAAGAAACAATAATCCAGCCTTGGGACAGGTCCTGGTTTCCCCCTCAAGGGACACACACAACTATACCTTTGAGCTGCTCTGCAGACACTAAAACCCCCACCAGGTGGGAGCGGTTAACTGTCTGCTGCCCACGGGCACGGAGACCCCAGACCTGTTGGAACCAGAAGGTTGATGATGCTGACTCCCACTTACCTCACCAGCCACCAATCAGACGACTGTCCAGAGCTGACCATGTCCTCTCTGAACCTTGACTGTAACACTCCTCCCTACCCCCTCCAGGGTGGAACATACAGTTTTGAGGGTGTTATCCAGCTGTGGCCCCCTTTGCCTGGCAAAGCAATAATGCTATTCTTTTCTGTGCTCTGTGTGCTTAGTTGCTCAGTCGTGCCCAGCTCTTTGCAACCCTGTGGACTGTAGCCCGCCAGGCTTCTCTGTCCATGGAGATTCTCCAGGTGAGAATCCTGGAGTGGGTTGCCATGCCCTCCTCCAGGGATGTTCCCAACCCAGGGATCAAACCCAGGGCTCCCGCATTGCAGGTGGATTCTTTATCATCTGAGCCACCAGGAAGGCCCATTCTTTCTATTTTACCCAAAACTCTGTCTCTAAGATTTAATTTGGCATTGGGGTACAGAGGCGGATTCAGTTTCAACAATAGCCCGGCTGGCCTCAACCTCCGAGTTGGCTCAGCGGACAGAGTCCTCCTTGGGGGCACGAGGGCTCACATCTCTCCAGAGCCTTGCTGACATAAGGGCAAAGGAGACCCCCAATCTTTCATGCTAACCATGTACCTCGATGTTGCTCAGTGCTGCTGCTGCTGCTGCTAAGTCGCTTCAGTCGTGTCCGACTCTGTGCAACCCCATAGACCGCAGCCCACCAGGCTCCCCCGTCCCTGGGATTCTCCAGGCAAGAACATTGGATTGGGTTGCCATTTCCTGCACCAATGCATGAAAGTGAAAAGTGAAAGTGAAGTCGCTCAGTCGTGTCCGACTCTTAGTGACCCCATGGACTGCAGCCCACCAGGTTCCTCTATCCATGGGATTTTCCAGGCAAGAGTACTGGAGTGGGGTGCCATCGCCTTCTCCGATGTTGCTCAATAGAGATAAGCAAAGACACACTGTTAACAGCATCTATTGTGCTCATTGGCAGACCCCGAGAGCAGACTTAGAAAAAATTTGAAGACTTTGCCTCTGAAATGTGGGTTCCTGATCAAAGTCTACACCTTATAACTACTCGCCCTGGGGTGTGCATTTCTGATGAGGGTCTTTTAAATGCTAAATAGCCCTTCCCAGGGTTTTCATTGAAAGCAAATGTGCACAAAGACCACACAGCTCCTAGCTGATGATGAAGTGTTTAAAGTAAGTGACCACTTCAGGCCACATGGTGGAGGGTGTGCTGACCACAAGGCGGCCCTCCCCAGGCAGCAAAAACCACCCAGGGCCTGCGTCACTTGCAGAACTCTTATAGAAAACACAAATAATCAAGTAAATCCAATATCTGTGCCATGTCTTACAGTTTATAAGATACTCACACGCAGAAGACTTTATTTAATCATTTTCATCTTGAAGAGCTCAAGATCTAGAAAGATTGGATGCTTCAGGTGAGCTTCTGATTAGTGTGTGCGTGCTAAGTCACTTCAATAATGTCTGACTCTGTGTGACCCTATGGACTGTAGCCTGCCAGGCTCCTCTGTCCATGGGATTCTGCAGGCAAGAATCCTGGAGTGGATTGCCATGCCCTCCTCCAGGGGATCTTCCCAACCCAGGAACTGAACCTGCATCTCTTACATCTCCTGCATTGGCAGGCAGGTTCTTTACCGCTAGTGACACCTGGGAGACCCATTAATTCCTACATCATTCATTCAGCCAGTGTTAACCGACAACCTCCTTTATGTAGACATTCATCTAGGCACCGGGCCATGGAAACATGAGAAGGGACAGGTGATGAATCCACACTGAGTGAGCCAGAGTTGACCAGCAAACCTCCAGAAGCTATGAGGGGCACCCAGAGCAGACCCCTCCTCGGAGCTGTCAGAGGCACCAGTCCTGCTGACATCCTGGCCTCCAGAGCAACACAGTAAAGATCTGTGATGCTATTTTTAGGGCATGAATCCCAGGGATGGGGGAGCCTGGTGGGCTGCCATCTATGGGGTCGCACAGAGTCGGACACGACTGAAGTGACTTAGCAGCAGCAGCAGCAGGAAACCGATAATAGAGTAACTGTGATAACCTGGATTTAAAAACAGAAAGGTGGGAAATTTACAGTGGTCACTCATTCATTAAAAAAAATCCTAGAATGATCTACCCTGCGTGGAGCTGAGTGTGTGTGTGTATGTGTGCACTCACAGGCATGTGCACTGTAGATCCACCTACAGCCCGGCCTGCATCTGGGAGAGCCAGCACTCCATCCCCCAGCTCCTAGCCTTTGACCTCTGCAGTCACCCTTTTCCTCCAAGGTGGGGTCCAAGTTGTCCTTGGGCTTTCATGGCCCACTTCCCTCAGCACCCTCTCAGGGCCCTGGAGCGGCTTCAGGAGCTGAATGGTTGCAGGTTTTGGCCAGCCGAACATCTGAATTCTTTGGCAATATAGTGACCTCAAAAAACCCATCACTTTTTGGTTTATTTGCTTCTGGTCAGGCCAGGTACAAATAACTCCAATTACCAAGAGTTCCTGTGTTTATTGATATTTCTCCAAGAGTTCCTAATCCCTAAGAGTCCCTAAGGGTTCCAACCAAGACTTTCTAAGCTCTAAGCCATTGGTTTTTCATGACTAGCCCTGTATTCCAGCCCCTTCTCCATCAACTCAGTGCCAGAGATCAATGAGCTTAAGAAGGAGGCTGTGTTCCGCTGTCCAGCATTTCACGCTGGACAGGCACTGCTCCGTCCTGCTATCTCTTCTGCTCCTTAGTCTCCTCCTCTCTCTCTCAGTGTCTAGCAAAAAGAAAAAAAAATTCACCAGAGCTTCCTGAAAAGGACCCTGGGTCACAAGAGCCCCTCCTCAGCTGGTCACTTTCCTTATGAGGGCTTAATTTACATCCACAGGAACAGCTGGCTTCTCCCTCAAATCTCTCACTCAACCCAGGTCTTAGGCTTCTGACATCTAGTCCTGCCCTCTGTAGAACAAAATCCCTGTCCATCCCTGCCAGCCAGCCGACTGCCTCCAGCTTGAGTCCCCCTCTCTCCCAGGCCTCTTGCTATAAAGAGCAGCAAGGAGCAGCCAAAATCCATTGGAGTTCTCAGCTTCCTGCCCACTGTCCCTCCAGCTAGGACGTGATGCTATGTGATCTGACTCCCAGGTTATCCCAGGAGATGCTTCTGCCCACGGTTTGCAGTCTGTGGGAAGGCTCACTGGCCCCCCAGCCTGCAGTTTCTGAGTTCTTGAAACCGGAGTCCACCACAAAGACAATGTGTTTATTTTAGACCCTTCTGGTGCTAAATTCTGTAGTTTATTTATTGCCCTCTCAACATTCAGGCTCTTAGTTCCCCGACCAAGGATCAAACCTGTGCCTCCTGCATTAGCAGTGCAGAGTCTTTGTTGTAGCCATGCGTTCCGGGAAACAAACTCACCCAGGAGGACAATGCAGATAGTGGAGTGCAGTTCATACACTGGCGGGCCCAAGGCAGAGTCTCCTCTTAGCCAAGGACCCCGACCAGTTTTTGTGAAAACCTTACATACCTTAAGTATACGTGCCCAAACCCACCTCCCCAAATTCCCTGAAACTAGTCTGAACAAAGGAAAAAGAAAGATGCAATCAAAGTCAACCCGTGATTCATCTGCCTTAAACCTAGGTAGTTAACAGTGGACAATTATTAATAGGCTTGCGGTCATTCACCAATAAGCATTATAGAATGTATGCTTCTATTCAGTTACACAGATAATTAGGGTATTCTTTTAGGCGATGGAGAGCCCTGGATCTCTTCCTTCCAGAGGCCTGGTTTCCCAGTGGATATGTCATTTCCATAGATACTGGGCATAGAGCTCAAAGTCCACAGTCCGGCCCAAGATGGAGTCCTGCTTTCAAGATAGAACCTGTTCTGTTTCCTCCTTCATTTAACACTGGACTGCCAGGGAAATCTTAAATTCTGTTTTATTTGGACATTTGTCGTTGCTGTTGTTCAGTTGCTAAGCCGTGTCCAACTCTTTGTGACCCGATAGACAGTAGCATGCCAGGCTTCCCTGTCCTTCACTATCTCCTGGAGTTTACTCAGACTCACATCTGCTAAGTCAATGATGCCATCCAACCATCTAATCCTAGGCCATCCCCTTCTCTTGCCCTCAATCTTTCCCAGCATCAGGGTCTTTTCCAATGAGTCAACTCTTTACATCAGGTGGCCAAAGTATTAGAGCTTCAACTTCAGCATCAGTCTTTCCAGGGAATATTCAGGGTTGATTTCCTTTAGGATTGACTGATTTGATCTCCTTAAAGTCCAAGGGACTATCAAGAGTCTTCTCCAGCACCACAGTTTGAAAGCATCAATTTTTTGGCACTCAGCCTTCTTTATGGTCCAAATCTCACATCCGTATATGCCTACTGGAAAAAGCATAGTTTTGACTATACAGAACTTTGTGGGCAAGGTGTTGTCTCTGCTGTTTAATATGCTGTCTATGTTTGTTGTATAGACTGTATAGAGCTTCTCCATCTTTGGCTGCAAAGAATATAATCAATCTGATTTCGGTGTTGACCATCTGGTGATGTTCATGTGTAGAGTCTTCTCTTGTGTTGTTGGAAGAGGCTGTTTGCTGTGACCAGTGAGTTTTCTTAGCAAAATTCTATTAGTCTTTGCCCTGCTTCAATCTGTACTCTAAGGCCAAATTTGCCTATTACTCCAGGTGTTTCTTGACTTCCTACTTTTGCATTCCAGTCCCCTATGATGAAAGGACATCTTTTTGGGGTGTTAGTTCTAAAAGATTTTATAGGTCTTCATAGAACCATCCAACTTCAGCTTCTTCAGCATTACTGGTTGGGGCATAGACTTGGATTACTGTGATATTGAATGGTTTGCCTTGGAAATGAACAGAGATCATTCTGTCGTTTTTGAGATTGCATCCAAGTACTGCATTTTGGACTCTTTTGTTGACCATGATGGCTACTCCATTTCTTCTAAGGGATTCCTGCCCACAGTAGTAGATATAATGGTCATCTGAGTTAAATTCACCCATTCCAGTCCATTTTAGATCTCTGATTCCTAGAATGTCGACATTCACTCTTGCCATCTCCTGTTTGACCACTTCCAATTTTCCTTGATTCATGGACCTAACATTCCCTGTTCCTATGCCATATTGCTGTTTACAGCATCGGACCTTGCTTCTATCACCAGTCACATCCACAACTGGGTATTGTTTTAGGTTTGGCTCCCTCCCTTCTTTCTTTCTGGAGTTATTTCTCCACTGATCTCCAGTAGCATATTGGGCACCTACTGACCTGGGGAGTTCCTCTTTCAGCATCCTATCATTTTGCCTTTTCATACTGTTCATGGGGTTCTCAAAGAATACTGAAGTGGTTTGCCGTACCCTTCTCCAGTGGACCACATTCTGTCAGACATCTCCACCATGACCTGCCCGTCTAGGGTGGCCCCACATGGAATGGCTTAGCTTCATTGAGTTAGACAAGGCTGTGGTCCATGTGATTAGATTGACTAGTTTTCTGTTATTATGGTTTCAGTGTGTCTGCCCTCTGATGCCCTCTTGCAACACCTACCGTCTTACTTGGGTTTCTCTTACCTTAGACGTGGGTTATCTCTTCACGGCTGCTCCAGCAAAGCACAGCCACTGCTCCTTACCTTGGATGAGGGGTAGCTCCTCACCGCCACCCCTCCTGACCTTGAATGTGGAGTAGCTCCTTTAGGACCTCCTGTGCCTGCACAGCCACTGCTCCTCAGATGTGGGGTTGCTCCTCTCGGCCGCCACCCCTGACCTTGGACGTGGGGTAGCCCCTCCTGACCACCGCCCCTGACCTTGGACGTAGGGTAGCTCCTCTTGGCCACCACCCCTAGGGCATGGGGTCCTCCCGGCTTCTGCTCCTGACCTCAGACATGGGGTAGCTCCTCACACCCTCTTCCAACAACACAAGAGAAGACTCTACACATGTACATCACCATATGGTCAACACTGAAATCAGATTGATTATATTCTTTGCAGCCAAAGATGGAGAAGCTCTATACAGTCAGCAAAAACAAGACCAGGAGCTGATTGTGGCTCAGATCATGAGCTCCTTATTGCCAAATTCAGACTGAAATTGAAGTAGGGAAAACCACTAGACCATTCAGGTATGACCTAAATCAAATCCCTTACGATTATACAGTGGAAGTGAGAAATAGATTTAAGGGACTAGATCTGATAGACAGAGTGCCTGATGAACTATGGATGGAGGTTCGTGACATTGTACAGGAGACAGGGATCAAGACCATCCCCATGGAAAAGAAATGCAAAAAAGCAACATGGCTGTCTAGGGAGGCCTTACAAATACCTGTGAAAAGAAAAGAAGCAAAAAGCAAATGAGGAAAGGAAAGATATATCCATTTGAATGCAGAGTCCCAAAGAATAGCAAGAAGAGATAAGAAAGCCTTCCTCAGTGATCAATGCAAAGAAACAGAGGAAAACAATAGAATGGGGAAGACTAGAGATCTCTTCAAGAAAATAGAGATACCAAGGGAACATTTCATGCAAAGATGGGCTCAATAAAGGACAGAAATGGTATGGCCCTAACAGAAGCAGAAGATATTAAGAAGAGGTGGCAAGAATACACAGAAGAACTGTGCAAAAAAGATCTTCATGACCAAGATAATCACGACGGTATGATCACTGACCTAGAGCCAGACATCCTGGAATGTGAAGTCAAGTGGGCCTTAGAAAGCATCACTACGAACAAAGCTAGTGGAGGTGATGGAATCCCAGTTGAGCTGTTGCAAATCCTGAAAGATGATGCTGTGAAAGTGCTGCACCCAGCATGCCAGCAAATTTGGAAAACTCAGCAGTGGCCACAGGACTAGAAAAGGTCAGTTTTCATTCCAGTCCCAAAGAAAGGCAATGCCAAAGAATGCTCAAACTACCACACAATTGCACTCATCTCACACACTAGTAAAGTAATGCTCAAAATTCTCCAAGCCAGGCTTCAGCAATATGTGAACCGTGAACTTCCTGATGTTCAAGCTGGTTTTAGAAAAGGCAGAAGAACCAGAGATCAAATTGCCAACATCTGCTGGATCATGGAAAAAGCAAGAGAGTTCCAGAAAAACATCAATTTCTGCTTTATTGACTATGCCAAAGCCTTTGACTGTGTGGATCACAGCAAACTGTGGAAAATTCTTCAAGAAATGGGAATACCAGACCACCTGACCTGCCTCTTGAGAAACCTATATGCAGGTCAGGAAGCAACAGTTAGAACTGGACATGGAACAACAGACTGATTCCAAATAGGAAAAGGAGTACATCAAGGCTGTATATTGTCACCCTGTTTATTTAACTTATATGCAGAGTACATCATGAGAAATGCTAGGCTGGAAGAAGCACAGGCTGGAATGAAGATTGCTGGGAGATCCACGCACATATGGACATCTTATCTTTGACAAAGGAGGCAAGAATATACAATGGATTAAAGACAATCTCTTTAACAAGTGGTGCTGGGAAATCTGGTCAACCACTTGTAAAAGAATGAAACTAGAACACTTTCTAATACCATACACAAAAATAAACTCAAAATGGATTAAAGATCTAAACATAAGACCAGAAACTATAAAACTCCTAGAGGAGAACATAGGCAAAACACTCTCTGACATACATCACAGCAGGATCCTCTATGACCCACCTCCCAGAATATCGGAAATAAAAGCAAAAATAAACAAATGGGACCTAATTAACCTTAAAAGCTTCTGCACATCAAAGGAAACTATCAGCAAGGTGAAAAGACAGCCTTCAGAATGGGAGAAAATAATAGCAAATGAAGCAACTGACAAACAACTAATCTCAAAAATATACAAGCAACTCCTACAGCTCAACTCCAGAAAAATAAATGACCCAATCAAAAAATGGGCCAAAGAACTAAATAGACATTTCTCCAAAGAAGACATACAGATGGCTAACAAACACATGAAAAGATGCTCAATATCACTCATTATCAGAGAAATGCAAATCAAGACCACTATGAGGTACCATTTCACACCAGTCAGAATGGCTGCGATCCAAAAATCTACAAATAATAAATGCTGGAGAGGGTGTGGAGAAAAGGGAACCCTCTTACTCTGTTGGTGGGAATGCAAACTAGTACAGCCACTATGGAAAACAGTGTGGAGATTCCTTAAAAAACTGGAAATAGAACTGCCTTATGATCCAGCAATCCCACTGCTGGGCATACACACTGAGGAAACCAGAAGGGAAAGAGACACATGTACCCCAATGTTCATCGCAGCACTGTTTATAATAGCCAGGACATGGAAGCAACCTAGATGTCCATCAGCAGATGAATGGATAAGAAAGCTGTGGTACATATACACAATGGAGTATTACTCAGCCATTAAAAAGAATTCATTTGAATCAGTTCTAATGAGGTGGATGAAACTGGAGCCTATTATACAGATGAAGTAAGCCAGAAGGAAAAACACCAATACAATATACTAACGCATATATATGGAATTTAGAAAGATGATAACAATAACCCTGTGTACAAGACAGCAAAAGAGACACTGATGTATGGAACAGTCTTATGGACTCTGTGGGAGAGGGAGAGGGTGGGAAGATTTGGGAGAATGGCATTGAAACATGTAAAATATCATGTATGAAACGAGATGCCAGTCCAGGTTCAATGCACAATACTGGATGCTTGGGGCTAGTGCACTGGGACGACCCAGAGGGATGGTATGGGGAGGGAGGAGGGAAGAGGGTTCAGGATGGGGAGCACATGTATACCTGTGATGGATTCATTTTGATATTTGGCAAAACTAATACAATTATGTAAAGTTTAAAAAAAAAAAAAAAAGATTGCTGGGAGAAATATCAATAACCTCAGATATGTAGATGACACCACCCTTATGGCAGAAAGTGAAGAGGAACTAAAAAGCCTCTTGATGAAAGTGAAAGAGGAGAGTGAAAAAGTTGGCTTAAAGCTCAACATTCAGAAAACGAAGATCATGGCATCTGGTCCCATCACTTAATGGGAAATAGATGGGGAAACAGTGGAAACAGTGTCAGACTTTATTTTTTGGGGCTCCAAAATCACTGCAGATGGTGATTGCAGCCATGAAATTAAAAGACACTTACTTCTTGGAAGGAAAGTTATGACCAACCTAGATAGCATATTCAAAAGCAGAGACATGACTTTGCCAACAAAGGTCCGTCTAGTCAAGGCTATGGTTTTTCCAGTGGTCATGTATGGATGTGAGAGTTGGACTGTAAAGAAAGCTGAGCGCTGAAGAATTGATGCTTTTGAACTGTGGTGTTGGAGAAGACTCTTAAGAGTCCCTTGGACTGCAAGGAGATCCAACTGGTACATTCTAAAGGAGATCAATCCTGGATGTTCTTTGGAAGGACTGATGCTAAAGCTGAAACTCCAGTACTTTGGGCACCTCATGTGAAGAGTTGACTCATTGGAAAAGACTCTGATGCTGGGAGGGCTGGGGGCAGGAGGAAAAGGGGACGACAGAGGATGAGATGGTATCACCGACTCGATGGACATGAGTTTGAGTGAACTCTGGGAGTTGGTGATGGACAGGGAGGCCTGGCGTGCTGCGATTCATGGGGTTGCAAAGAGTTGGACACGACTGAGCGACTGAGCTGAACTGAACTGAAGTTTGTTGTAGCTTTTCTTCTAAGGAACACTATGTATGTTTATAAAAGAGTGTGAGTTGCTCAGTCATCAACTCTTTGTAACCCCATGGACTGTAACCCATCAGGCTCCTCTGTTCATGGGATTTCCCAGGCAAGAATACTGGAGTGGTAGCCATTCCCTTCTCTAGTGGATCTTCCTGACCCAGGGATTGAACCCAGATCTCCTGCACTGAAGGTGAATTCTTTACCATCTGAGCCACCAGGGAAGCTCCAAGAGATCCAGAATAAAATTGGGTTAAAGTAGACAGGCATTTATTCTCACTTACATAATGTCCATAAGTAGGTGACACAGGCCAGGTGTGGTTCTGCTCAGTGTCAGCACTCACATTTGCCACCTCTTAGTTCTGTGGTCAGGAAGGCTTAGGTCCACATTCCTGCTCCAGGCAGCAGGAAACGAAAGAGAGAAGAGGATGGACACAGTTTCTCCTTTTCAGGACTTTCTCTGCAGTTTGCATCCGTCACTCTGGCGCTAAATCCCATGGCCACACCTCGATGCTGGGGAGAAAAAGTCGCCTTCCCCCACGAGGTCATGGGCCCAGCAAAAAACTGTGGGGGCAGGGCCTGTTACTAAGAGAGAGAAGGAGCGCGAGCAGCAGGCTGCCTTAAAGGGAGCTGTGTGGCAGGGCTGGGCAGGGAGGCCGTGCTCGAGGCTGAGGGAGCAGGCTCGATGGTCTTCACGTTGAAACTGAATCTGGTGGACGTGAAGGTGTTGCTCTTAAAAGTCACACGGCGACCAGAGGTGCCAACCAGGCCGTCCGTCCCAGGCTAGCCTAGCAGCAGGTTTCCTATGAACAGATCATGTTACGAATATGGGATTTTTAGAAGGAGGAGAAGCTACTGGACAGTTCTAACTAGGGTGGGTAATAGACATAGCTGTTTCTAGAGAAGCATATTTGTTGCTATGTAGGAAATTGAAAAGAAAGAAAGTGAAGTCGCTCGGTCTTCAGCCTACAATGCTCCTCCATCCTTGGGATTTTCCAGGCAAGAGTACAGGAGTGGGTTGCCAATTCCTTCTCCAGAAGATCTTCCCAACCCAGGGATCGAACCTGGGTCTCCCGCATTGTAGGCAGATGCTTTACTATCTGAGCCACCAGGAAATTGATTGGGGTGGGGGGGGCGGTAAATTCAAAGCCTTATCTCCCGTCTCCAGCACCATCAGTTACATAGGGGTTGTAGACAGATTCTGCCTCTGTGTAGCCCCCCTTCCAATTCCCTCTAAAGCTTTCCTTCTCATAGCTCTGGGTCAAGAGTAAGAGTCATCCCTAAGAAGTGTTACAGGTCATAATTCTGTCCAGACTTACATTAACAGGGTTTTCAATACAATTAAGTAATTACTGAGGTGTCCTCTTCGCAATCTTCACCCAAAAGGGTTTTGCAGCTCACTTCCCATGCTGTGTGAACTCACATCTTCATCTTTTGACCCATATGGCCTTCTCTTTTTTGAATGGATTTGTTACTCTCCTGAAATCTCGTATCTTTGGTCTCAGTTTTGAGCTGCACGTCATTCTTTTCATGTAATGATAAAATGCAGCCCCTTGGACTGCAAGGAGATCCAACCAGTCAATGCTAAAGGAAATCAGTCCTGAATATTCATTGGAAAGACTGATGCTGAAGCTGAAACTCCAATACTTTGGCCATCTAATGTGAAGAACTGACTCATTGGAAAAGACCCTGATGCTGGGAAACATTGAAGGCAGGAGGAGAATGGGATGACAGAGGATGAGATGGTTGGATGGCATCACCGACATGATGGACATGAGTCTGTGTAGGCTCCAGGGGTTGGTGATGGACAGGGAAGCCCGGCATGCTGCAGTCCATGTGGTCGTAAAGAGTCGGACATGACTGACTGAACTGAACCGTCGTCCAAGAGCAAAGAGGACCAAACACCAGACACTTCAGTTCAGATGATGCAGAGCTCAGGACTGTCGTGAGCCTGAGTCAAATGCACCCACATTTGGGTCTTTATGAAAAAAGGGGGCGTGGCTTCCCTGGTGACTCAGTGGTAAAGAATCCGCTTGCCAATGCAGGAGACGCAGGACTCAAATGTTCAATCCCTGGATCAGGAAGATCCCCTGGAGGAGGAAATGGCAAAATACCCCAGTGTTCTTGCCTGGGAAATCCCATGGACAGAGAAGCCTGGCAGGCCACAGTCCATGGGGTCACAAAGAGTTGGACATAATTGAGTGACTAACACTTCACTAATAGTCTTCTGATGTTCAAGACTTATATAGGTCATTATTTTTTTAAATGTGTTTAAGGAAAACTGGCTGAGAAGTGTGAGCTGCAAATCACGTCCCATGAAGGCTTCTGAGCAAAGCATCCTTCATATTCCCACCACTCTCGATACGGTCAGATATAAATAGCAGCACGGATAGTTAAGAGCTATTCTCACTGAAAAAAAAGTAATTAATTGGTGTTACACACAAAGGACTTCCCTATTTTTTTTTTTTTTTTTGGTAACCAGCACAGCTTTAATTACAAGTAATTGTTCTCAAAATCAGGCTGCTCATAAGTTCTGCATTGTAGACAGTGATCAAGCATCAATACACTAATCTATCACTTTCAGTATTTTGGTCATTTGGGTGTGTAAATGTGTATTTCAGACAACAAACCAGGCAGTTTCCACGGTTATTTTCTATCAAAATTTGCCTCTTTTAGGCACAGTTTGGATGATTTAGATTTTCATTCATTTGCTTTTACTTAGGAAAAGAATAGTACATTGTTTTTCTTTTTCCTGATTACTAGCTAAATACAGGGCTTATCAGGTGGCATAGTGATAAAGAATCTGCCTGCATTGTGGGAGATGCAAGAGACTCGGGTTTAATCTCTGGGCCAGGAAGATTCCCTAGAGGAGGGCATGGCAACCCACTCCAGTATTCTTTTCTGGAGAATCCCATGGACAGAGGAGTCTGGTGTGCTGCAGTCCATGGGGTTGCTAAGAGTCAGACATGACTGAGCCACTGAACAACAACAACGAAAGGTAAATACAATGGCATCAGTTGTAGCAGCAGCTGGGCTTGTTACCAGTTTCTGGCAAATCTTACTAGGTGTCCCTGTAGAACTTGGGTTGAAGCATGCAGAAACTCCCCTACTGAAATCTCTTCAGGGAATAATTGAAGCCCACTCCTGACTTCATTCAGAGCTTGTACATTTCTTTCCTCCCATAGTGGACACAGAAACTGTCACCTGAATTGTTAAAACCTGGCACGCCATTAACTCTCCACCGGGCCTTTGTATACGTGCTGAGTCGTGTCCGACTCTGGGACCCCGTGGACTGTAGTCCACCAGGTTCCTCTGCCCGTGGGATTATCTCAAGCAAGAACGCTGGAGTGGGCTGCCATTTCCTCCTCCAGGGGATCTTCTCCACCGAGGAATAGAACCCGCGCCCACTGAGTCTTCTATATTGCAGGCGAATTTTTACACATTGAGCCATCAAGGAAGTCTTGAATATGTGGGTAAATGTCAAAATTCAAATTCAAAAGCCTTCCCGGGTCATCTGATGGGAACATATTAGCTCCACTTTAACCTTGTAGATGACTCCACCATTTTCTTTTCTGATCTCTTACACATGCAGAAAGTATTTATCTTCTGAATAAAATAAGTTTTCTTGAATGTAAAAAAAATGGTGATACCATTTGTTTCTGTTCTAACTTTTTTTGGTGTAATAATCCAATTCCTAGCAAGAGAGTTTTAAGTGAAAAAATGGAATTAGAAACTTATCCGTACTTATAAGAAAAATAAAATAAAACAAGTGATATCTTCGGTAAACATTGAATGACTCTTATAGAACATAGACAAAGAAACACTTCAACTAAACACGAGATTACATTGATGACAGACTATGCTGTAATCCATTTTAAAACCTATTTAAAATTAGAGATTGTAGATCAATTACAGTTAAAACTACTCATTTTCTCCATTAATTATTTTTAATCAGATTCTCTTACTAAATATGCATGCTATAGAGTGAACTGGTCCAGAACTAGGCTGCTCAATCCTAGCTTTCTTCCCAAATAATGTTTTTATTGAAGTCAGGAGAATTTCGCCTAAAATAGTAACCAGTAACTTGACAACGTTTATTGAAGGACTTCGGCAACAGTAGATGTTCAGTGACAATGAGACTCAATGCAAAGAAGAAAAAGAAGATGATAAAGGACATATTCCTGCCCTCCTGCAGGAACTCACAGTCCACATACTAACACAGCAGTGGGCACAGGCACACACAGATACACACAGCTCAGACCAGAAGACGAATGTGGTACCAACTGGACACCTGAGAATCCAAGGACGGAGAGGACCTCCAAAAGTGGAGGGACCAGATGCACATTGGGGCTAATCCAGGGAGCTTTTTGAAATGTAGTAAATTGAATAACATAGTTGGTCATCATATGAAGTCAAGCCAAGTTTGATGAAGCCATTTTTATTTCACAAGGATTATTTAACCAATACTTATCAGTAGTTTACTAGACTTTAAAAAATGTATTTATTTCCTTATTTATTTGGCAGTCTTAGTTGTGGTATGCAGGGTCTTTAGTTGTGGCATGTGGGGTGTGCTTCCTTGACCAAGATGAAACCCAGGCTCCCTGCACTGGGAGCGCAGTCATAGCCACCGAGCTACTGGGGAAGTCCCTATACTTTTAACTTACATGAAAACTTTAAATAATCATTTTGGGAAGAGAGAAAACGTGACAGGTTGTGGAAACTCTGGGAAGACTGAAAGACACAAGAAAAACTTCCAGGCCAGAAAGAGCCAGTCAAGAATGAAAGGAAGCTGGGTTTGGTGAGAACATGGGGTCCATCTATGTGGAACTCCTGGAGGACAAGGCAGATAATCCCAGATGGATAAATGATAGTGGAAGGAGAGACTTTCAAACCACAGTGGAATTGCTCCAGTTGCCACAGGGCATTTTCACATCACAATTACTCTTGCTTTGTATAGGTTCTTCCTGCAACCACTTAAAGGCAGTTGCCCAAACCAAAGATTAGTCAAAGTGAGACATACTGCAGTGATGTGTGTTCAGCCTCTGCCCACAAGATCTCCAAGCACAACAATTTAGTAGAAAATAAGCAGTTATCTGATGTATAGAGAAAAAAAAAATGCAAGTGCTCATTTACATTTTAAATTTCCATATTCCCTATTAGTGGATGGGTGTGCACTGCCTAAGACGGCAGTCATCTGGAACGACCCTGTCTTAAAACAGGTAATGAACGCCTGAGGGACACAGCGGCCCAGCTGTGTAAATGGGGCCAATTATTGACACGAACAGGAACAGTGAGCACATTCAGACCAATGTGCTCCATGAGTGGCTTTCCCGTCACTCGCATTCACACATGTTAGGTGCTCAGTGAATTTTTGAACGAAGGAGATTAACTTGCCTATTTACAGTGTGATTTCTAGGACACACAGAGGACTTCAGTGACAAGTCAACTAACTAAGAGAGTTAACGGATGAGAGCCTCGCCCTTCAAGCCACGCCAAGGGCAAAGGCAAAAGTTTTGGGGTGCGTGAGCAGCCCCTGTGACTAACCCTTAGCAGGATAAACACATGTCTGTGTAGTGTGTTTCCATTTCCAAAAATAAGAAATACATCCCTTTCATAAAAATAAAAGAACTCTAAGTAAAAAGACCAAAGGGTGCTCTCAGAATTTCGAGAACCTGGGTCTTCCTTGGAGGTCCAGTGGCTGAGACCCCAAGCTCGCAATGCAGGCGAGCTGAGTTCGATCCCTGGTCATGGAACTAGATCCCACATGCGGTAACTAAGGTTTCACATCGTTATTGCTATTGTTTAGTCACTGAGTCATGTCTGACTCTGTTTTGTAAATAAGTTCATTTGTATCATTTCCTTTTAGATTCCACATATAAAGGATGCCATATGAGATTTCTCCTTCTCTGTCTGACTTACTTCACTCAGTATGATCCATCCCTGGATCCATCCGTGTTGCTGTAAATGGCCTTATTTTGTTCTTTTTGATAGCTGAATCATATTCTTTTGTATATATGTACCATATCATCTTTATCCAGGGAAACTTACAATCTTATTAGAAAGATGATGCAGGCACCCAACCTAAAGAGATAATGAAGTGTATCCATTTTCTAGGCAGTAAGTCATTTCCACATGAGCAACAGAGGAGTCTCAGAGACGGAAGAGCTTTCTTCAGATGAAATGAGCTTTGCAACAGTGCCGGTGTTTTGCTTCAAGGTGGGTATTATGGAGAGGAGGAGCCTGGGCGAAAGGAAGGCGTCATCTGAGTCAAGTAGGATGCTGGCTGGGAGCAGGTATGCTCAATCGTGTGACACGGGCTGTCTGAGAGGCCTTGTCAGACCAAGAGCAAGTGTTCTTACCTAATCTCAACCTTCCCTTTTCATCAGCTGATCTGCAAATAGGCCAAACTTCAAAGATTGCCTATGTCAACCTTGGCTGTTTATAAGGGCAGGGAACCATTTGTGGTATTATTATTATTGTTTAAAACATTTAATCTTGTGCTTCTATCTTTCCAATAGCATCTGGACAACCTTTTGATTCTTCTCTGGCGATAATGAAATCATTAGAAAAATGTACCAAAATTCTTTTTTTGCTTATATCTGCGCCATTTGGAACATATGTGACTAAATTGAACTCCACTTGCACGTGGGTTTTCTAGCTTTTTCTCTCTCCCCTTGTTTTGAAAAAAAAAAACAACAACCCTGTTGGAATCCCTTCCCTAAAAGAGCAAGGCATCTGAGTCCTGTGTGTGGCTGGAGGTACCCCTCTGCGCCCTCCACATGTCCTTGCTCTAGATAGCTAGCCACAACCTACCCAGCACATTTTTGTGGCTGAAGTGACCTAGAGTCTGGGGCCCTTTGGTGTTGAAGATTTTATTTAGGTTCCAAGTTGATTTTATAGCAATAATACACACCCAGTTTGGGCATTTCGCAAAGCATTGCTCGATGACCATGGGGAATCCAGCTAGGCTGTTGGGACGAGTAGCTAAAATACCTTCGAGCGCCTGACATACATCAAAGAAAGTCTTTTCCTTTCTTAGAAGCCCCGTTGCCAGCCGTTCCAGCCACGGGGCCCGAGTTAAGCAGGAGTTAAGCAGGAAAAGAGCAGCTCTCGCTCGTCCCAGGAGAGGCCTCACTGGAAAGATTTTTCCAGAAGGAGCTTGCACCAAAGCATAAAAGGTTCAGCCTCCAGCCTCTCATTCAAAAAAAGTTTTTAAAGCCTTTTTAAGGAAACAATTTAAACCCAGCTGCACTTATCGATCAGTGATTTGATTTTGCTTTGTTAGGAGGCATTTGTAATCTGCTTTTAAATGTTTTTTGTTCCTGGCCCTCATTGATAGCAAGTTCTGCCGGAGGCTACTTCTCAAAACTTGTCACTGGGGCTTTCCAGGCTCTGAGAACAGCAAGAATAATTTGAATCTGGACCTCCCCCTCCCCCACTTCCCAGCCTTCTCCTCTGAGCACAGAAGCAAATGCTAGCGAGGTGCGGCTTAGGCTAAAACCTTGCAAAAAAAGCCATTTGTCTTTAAAAGGAAAGGGACAGAAAGCGAGCGAATTCTGTTTAGGAAGTCAGAAAGGCAAGTAGATTTTCTTTCTCAAGTGCATCCAGTTCATCTCTAAAAGGGTGTTGTTGTTCAGTCACTAAGTAGAGTCCGACTCTTTCTGACCCCATGGACTGCAGCACGCCAGGCTTCCCTGTCCCTCACTATCTCCTAGAGTTTGCCCAAGTTGATGTCCATTGAATTGGTGATGCTATACAACCATCTCATCCTCTGCCACCCCCTTCTCCTTTTGCCTTCAGTCTTTCCCAGCTTCAAAGTCTTTTCCAATGAGTTGGCTCTTTGAAAAAGGTACAGCTCCTCAAATCTTGTCCCTGCCTGGTGCTTGGGGCCATAAAAAGCTAAACTTCCCCTGAATTGAAAAAAAAATCTGAATTGCAGCAGGACACCCTATTTCTGCCGTAAACAGACTTTATGGAAACTTTTTTCATTTACAGCTTTCAGAGGTTGTCACTGTGCCTCTAATGGCATTGTGCAGTGTTAATTTTATGTTCCCCAAAGTGCCATAAACGAGTGGCTCTTCTATTATTATAATATAAACTGAAGAACAGGAACTGTGCTCTTAATTTAACTAATCACTTCTGATATCTCCCAACCTTATAGAAACCCAAAACACTTGTAGGATGTCTGTCCTTTGATTTTTTTTTTAATGAAATGCACACACATGTTATTTTTTATAATGTAAGCATACGCTTCCACAAGTATGATCTTTATGAGTTTACTTAGCAAGAAACCAAATACGTGAGGAAAACAGACCTTTTTCCAGCGGTGCCTTAATTGTCTTTCCTGCGTGCTCAACAGATCATTACTGGATGTTTGTGGGGTCCCGCACAGAGCAACTTCACACCCAAGAAGAGGGTAACGTGTCTTTGTTGTTTATAAAAACGACAGCCCCTAATGGGCCATATTAGCTCTAACACAAACTATTAAATCCCCTTCGCTAAATGCTGCTGTGTTCTGTTTCAGCATCTCGGCAGCCCCGGGAAGTAGGTGCAAACTCCAGGACCCCCGCGCGCACATTGAGACGATTATAGAGGCTGGTTATTAGATAAGCCTCGGAAGGATGTTTTTCTTGGGCTGCTCACAAGCATTTTGAAAGAGTTGTGCTCCAGGTTTGAGGTCCCTGTTTTCTTCCTCTTAAACTATGAGCAGCTGTCGCACATGACCTACTTCTGTAGGGCCCTGTAATAATTTCCTTCCTTCGGAGGCTTCAGGAGTCCTCCTCCTGCCCTGTGAAAAAAAAAAAAAAGGGGACAAATATTTTAATCCAAGCAAAATGCTGAAGCAGGTCTTGTTGGTTTCAGGGAAGAAACTCAATCCAGCTCCAGCACCGAGTGAAGGCCTCAAATTGGAACCATCTGGGCTGCAGAAGGGCTCTGGGACCTTTGGGGAGGGCGGGGACGGCCTTGCCTAGGGCTGCAGCCCGTACACCTGCAGAGACCCAGGCATCTGGGCAGGAGGCTGGACTCAGCCCCGAATCTGGCCTTCCAGGCTTTTCAGCTGGTCGCCAGCTCAGAACAGCCGGGAAGCCAAGGTGACCATGCTGAGGTAAAGGTAAATAGCCAGGAAGGCAAGGTGACCACGCTCAGTTTGTCCAATAAAGAGTCCCCACAACGACGGAACACATCTGACAAAAATCAGTCAGAAACACACACTTTCCAACTCTTTCAGAGGTCAAGGGAGAAGGTCTTCAGGGAACTGTAGGTTGGAACACTTGATATCCTTGGAGTTCTCCATTAAGCTGGGGAGTAAAAGGTGTCGGCAAAGCCTTGAATGTGTCTCATCGTCTCTGCCTTCGTTTTATTTATTTGGTTTCTGTTTGCTTGTTTACCGTGTTGATTGGCTGACTTGACCCTCCAGGGAAGTGAAAGCACTTTTCAAGTGTGTTCTAATAGCCAAGCCAGAAGACTTCGGGCAAGCTCCTGGGAGAATATTTTAAATAAAGTATTTTTAACATTTTTGTACAGCTAATCATTTGCTTTTTTAAAAAATTTAAAAACTGGAAGAAAAGTTACTTCTTGTTTAATAAAGAGAGTTGTATTCTTTAAGAAAAAAAAATTTTTTTGTACAGCAAAATTTTTGTATCGCTCCATGCATGTTTCAACTCATGTGCCCTCTGCCCTAACTCCCCCATTTTCAAACAAAAAGGATGAGGATCTTTGCTTAGTCAAAGACCAGAAATCTTACTTTGAAATCCAGCTCATGATATATTTTCTGGAAAGAAAATGGGACACAAAGACCGAAATGGGACACAGTTGTTCAAGTAATACATACATTTTCCAAATATCGGTTGACGAGGAATATGTCATCTTTAATCTGGGTTTTAAATTATTGACTGTGGTTAGAAGTATAGTGACTATGATGTGGCCCTTACAGAATCCTGAAGAATACGATC
This sequence comes from Bos javanicus, assembly GCF_032452875.1. Taxonomy (NCBI): domain Eukaryota; kingdom Metazoa; phylum Chordata; class Mammalia; order Artiodactyla; family Bovidae; genus Bos; species Bos javanicus. Next base: position 9,236,607 of record NC_083878.1, read on the forward strand.
AAACAGGACACTCTGGGGGTGGGAGACCCTGAATCCACCTCAGCACAGAGATCAGAGATTAGAGGGCAATAATGAGAGAAAGAGCCAGTCATTGGAAAAGGTGGCAATTTGGAGAAAACATAGGAAAGGCTGTTGAAATTTTGGGTTTAGTCAAATGTGTCAAAGTGTACATTTATCTGGCTTCTTCTATGTAACTTTTCCAAAGGAACCCATGGACCACAGTTTTTTGCTTGTTGTGATTGAATGTATTAGTTTATTGTAATTAAATGTACTGACTGATGGAAATTATACAGTCAAGATGTAGATAATATACTTGAAGAAGACACTTTATTTGTTTAAAAAAAACTTTAAAAAATGTGCACAAGGATTTTTTTTTTTAATTCCTAAAGAGAAAAGAAACATTTCAAAATAATAATTGGATGGCCAGCCGCACAGGACGTCTTTCTTTTTTGCAAAGTTTTGAGACTAAAAAGGACACATATGGAGCCAGCTTCTGGGACACACCACGATACGGTTCAGCCGTGTAGGGTTTGTGTCAAGAGCATTCTCCCAGGCACCCCTGACCCGAGGCACCTGGCAGGGCCACAGGAGTGTTGGGCTTACTCTTTCGAAAGTGAAAAAAGTGAAAGTGTTGGTCGATCAGTTGTGCCTGACTTTTTTCGATCCCAAGGACTGTAGCCTGCCAGGCTCCTCGATCCATGAGATTCTCCAGGCAAGAATACTGGAGTGGGTAGCTGATCCCACTCTTTTTACCCCTGTTCCAAATGTATATGCATGAACATTTAGATTTTTCTTTGTTCTCTGAAATCTCCAGGATGCTTCCTACTCCTGCCTACGCACCCAGCTGCAACCAGGCACACCTCCCCCGACCCCCTAGCCTGCCCGCTGCCTGCCTGGCCACGGGACTCAGTGGAGCTGAGCGCCCTTCCTATGAGGTCTCCTGTGGAAAGCCAGTCAGCTGAGACTGGGAAAGGCCCCGTGGAAACAAACGGGGAGCCCAGCCTGGCAGCAGCTGGCCCTCTCAGGCAATTATAGTGACCCTGGATACAAGCTTGTGTTTCTCTGGGAACCCTGGCACCGTCTCACTCCTGGAACTCCGAGAGGGGCCAGGCCCAGCACAGGGGCCCAACAGGCCGGCCACTTGGACGAGTTGTGAGTTTCTGCAAAGCACCAATGCCTAGAATCAGCAAAAGGAGAAATTCGGTGGGTGTCTTCATTATTTTTAAATACAGGGTGTGATAACGTCAACCTACCCCTAAATTAAAGTAATGATTATAACAATCACGTGGCAACAAAGTCAATGTTCTGATGGTTTTATTTGAAAAGCACATTTTCTGCAAATTAGAAATAATTGATATAAATACATTATTATATATAGATATATGTATAATATAATATGGGCTTCCCTGGTGGCTCAGTGGTAAAGAATCCGCCTGCCAATGCAGGAGATTCAGAAGAGGAGGGTTTGATCCCTGGGTAGGGAAGATCCCCTGGTAAGGGAAATGGCAACCCACTTCAGTATTCTTGCCTGGAGAATCCCATGGACAGAGGAGACTGGTGGGCTACACAGTTCATAGGGTTGCAAAGAGTTGGACACAACTGAGCAACTGAACAACAGCAAAAACATAATATAATATATCCCTACACACACACCTATTTTGACAGAAAGCTCCACTCCCCTCCTCCCCGTTTTGATGAAAGGTAAACAGTTGGGAGTGGGCAATTTCAGGTTGATTTCTGAACTGGGATGGGAAAGTGCTTCTGACTGAAAAAGAAAGAATAGTTTTTTGACCAAAATGGTCAGGAGGTGATGAGGACCGACCTCCCCTCCCCCAGCCCTTGGCTGCCAAATCTTAACTGCCTGAAAACTTAGAGAAATGCTTGATTAAAACTAGAATAAAAATCTCCAGTCGCCTTCAGCAAACCGCAGCACAAGGGTGGGAGAAGCTGTGCCAGGCTGCAGTCGAGTTACTTGGCGTCTGCTGAAAGCACGGCTCCCTTCCTGTTTAATAATTAATTCAACTTTAAAGCCCCAAGGATCTGGACTCAGCACCAGCTTCACAAAGCGGTACAGAAACAAAATGCTTCCAGAACTGGAGGGGGACAGAGGAAGAAAGAATCTAACATTTCAAGAAACATCACCACATGGGGCCGGGGTGGGGGGTGGGGCTGGGGCTGGGAGGCGGAGAGGAGCAGGGTGGAGAAATTCAAAATTAAATAAATACACACAAAAGCAAGGTTATTCGTCACCATAGGCCCCAGGACGGGGAGGGCACAGGGAGCTAGAAGTCATCTACTTGGGGCGCAGGCTGGGTGCCCACAGGCTCATGGGAAGCCAGTGGCCAATGGGCCCTGTATCTGGAGAAGGAAAGACCCAGGCTCTGTTCATTAGTCAGATCAACACACTAGAAAAGGCATTAAAGGTGGGCCAGTGCCCCTTGCTCCTCCATCAAGCCCCCAGCCTCACGATTCTCTACGAAGGGATGGCCAGGGAGGAAACGTGGACACACACACCCCCACAGCTGAAAAGAGAGAGGAGGGATTTAGTGAATAGCTGCTCAGTGCTGTAAGAACAACGCAGAAACCCAAGCAAGTTAGTAGACTTCAAATTCAGTTACAGAAACTAACACCCGGCATAGCAGCAAACTGCAAAACACATGCTGTTGGGCTCCCTGCACTGGGGCTGGTGATTTTTATAAACCATTCACTTTCTCAAAAGGGGTGAATTCAGGACCGGGGAAAATACACCAAGGATGCTTTAAGGAGGCAGAAGTCATGAACAACTCACCAGATCTCTTAACACACGCAGGTGTGTGGAAGAGCGCTTCCAGAAAGACTGAACCTCAACCTGGGAATCCAGTGCCCAACCACACGGACTGAGCCGCTGTGTGTGGGACATCTCAGGATCCTAAAGCATCTGAGAGAGGGGACTCCAGTAAGGAACAGATTAAATGAAACAAAGGCCTGGCTGGCCAAGGAAAAGAGGAAAGCAGGTTAAGCACCAAATTGTATTTATTTTTCCCTCATTATTATTATAAAGAAGACACGGCATAGAAACTCCCCATATCCACTGAGACTCCAGTAGGATATTTTGAAAAAGACATTCATGTAATTAAAGGGTTGATTTCAACAAATACTGGCCTGAATATTTTCCCCAGTCCATAAAAAAGGGGATAATACTCTACAATTATCAAAACGATGTGGATTTTCTTTATACTTTACTTTCTGCACAAATCAGTTACACAATGTTTAAAGACACCTCCTCCACATGTGCTTCCTCCCACGTCAGACCGATGGCATTGCCTTGAAAACAGCTCGAGTGTCTTTGAAAAATAAGCCTGCCTTCCTCGAAACTGTGCCAACCCGAGTTTGAAACCAGTTTCCGGTTACTAAACCATTTCAGAATCAGAAAGTCAATTTATCTTCTCTAGTTTTGAGTCAGTGAATGTTCAGCTGGAGTTTTTATCTTTTAATTCCAGGTTCAGATTTGAGCTGATGTCCCTGTTTTCTTCCCAAGCTCATAGCACTTTGGGTCTGTGAGGGAGCCTACCCCACGCCAGTGACTGAATCATCCTGTACCTTAGTTTCCTGGCCTGTGAAATGGGAACCATCTTTGTTCTGAGCTCACCAGTCTGTGATAAGATTTGTGGCCTGATGAGAGGAGCCTGGCGGGCTACAGTCCACAGAATCGCAAAGAGTCAGAGCAGAAGACAAGCGGCTTGGCACGCATGCATGCTCACGGGCCACACAACACGGCACCCTTCAAGTTCAAGAGTACAGCCCCTTCTGAGGTGCCCGTGACCCCTCCCTCAGCTACCCTCCCTGGGGGCAGTTATTGAGCCCACTCAGCCCACTTGCTGAGTTCCTGGGTGCCCCTGTCGCTTTACAGAATAGATGCGTTTTAAAGGCTTGTAAATTGATTTTCTGTAAAGCCAATCGTATTTCCAGGACCGAGGGAGCTTTTTATTTCAAGGAATGTCCATGGTGAATCCTTTCTGAAAGCAGTAGATTCCTCCGTGGCGAGGGCAGTTAGCTTATCAGCTTATCTTTTTTCTTTTCTCTTTAAAAATAAATCCAGATAGTTACATGAGGCAGGTGGTCTCGTGGAAAGAACGCCGATCGTGAGACAAGCCAGCTCCCGGGTTGGCCCAGCCACTCACGGTGCAAACCCGGGCAAGTTACAGACCAGCTGCCACTGCAGCTGAGGGAGGGGCTCACAGACTTCCAGGGGCGCCAAGATTCTGCTGCGTAGATGGAGCCCAAGGCGGCGAGGCTTGTTTCTGGGGAGGTGGAGAACTTTCGACACTCATAGTTCCTGCTGTAACAGAGCTGTGTGTTAAATTAAGTGGGCCCAGGGTTTGCAGGGCCCATCCGGCTCCATGACACTGATTCTGTGTGAATCTGGACTCACGGACGTCCGAGTCAGTGCCCCAGTGTCCGACCCCATTCACTAAATGTCGCCTGTTCACGCCTGCCCACTTACCCATTCAGAGCAACTCACAGGAACTGGTGGGGGTCAGGTCATTCGGAACGGACCACCTGTGGATGTGAACATGCCCTAAAAGGGAAGGGAAGGTGACTCTGTGATCAAAAGAATAGACATGCAGCTTAAGTCTGGGTGGCCAACGTACTTTCTGGGGGCAGGTGTATTCTATTCAAAATTCCACACGAGCTTAAAATGCCCTGTTGGAAATTCCAGGATATGAGGACTATGAAGGAAACAGCACAGCCCTCCTAGCACCAAGTCCCCTTCCCAGGACCCTACCTCCCCAAGGTTTGCAAGGCAGCGTCCCTTTCGTAGAGGTGGCCTGTGGCCCCCAGAGTCTCACGGGGCAGGACTCTCACCTCAGTGTTCTCATCTGAAGACTAGGGGTGACACCCTCATGGTGGGTACACAACCGATGTGTGCAGACCCCTTAGTAACTATACCCAGCACCCGCAGAGTCCTCAGCTGGTGTGGGCCATTGTGATGACAACAGCAGCTGGATTTAACCAAAGAGCCCATTATCAGAATTACGCAGCAAGTACTGCCAAACTGAGGTATCTTAGTCCCTTTGCTGGGGCTTCCCTGGTGGTGCAGCAGTAAAGAATCTGCCTGCCAATGCAGGGGACACAGGTCCGATCCCTGGGTCGGGAAGATCCCCTGGCGAAGGAAGTGGCAGTCCACTCCAGTATTCTTGCCTGGGGAACCCCGTGGACAGAGGAGCCTGGTGGGCTGCAGTCCACAGGGTATTGTATTCAACTGAGTGGCTGAACAACAGCAATATTGATTTACTAGAGCCGCCATGACACGTTACCACAGACTGGGGGGCTTAAACCACAGAAACGTGTGTCTTCACCCTTCTGAAGGCCAAGAGTCCCAGACCAGGTGCAGACAGAGCTGGTTCTCCTAAGCCGTCTTCTCCCTGTGTCTCCACAGGGTTGTCCCTCTGGGCCTGTCTGCGTCCCTGCCTCTTCCTATAAGGACATCAGCCACGTTGGATGAGAGCCCACCCTAGTGACTTCAGGGTGCTCACTCGGTAGTGCCCAGCTCTTTTGTGATCCCATGGACCGCGGCAGGCCGGGCTCCCCTCACCTGAGTAGCACGTAATTCCATTAGCTATTGGTCACCACATGGCTCGCGCAGGAAGCTTTCAAAGAAAATTAAAGTAAGGGAAGGAAAAAAGATCTGGCACTGGTTATTAACTCCACCTCAGGGTGACTTCTCTTCAGGGCCAATTAAATAGCGGCTCTGGGCTGTTAAGTTTACTGGTTTGCTTGTAGGTGCCACATCTTCGTCAAGGACAGCCGAGGCCCAGATCTGCTTCGGTTTCACGCGATGAAGCCAGGGCTCTCTCTGCAAACCCAAGTTTTATGTGAAATTGTAGGTGTGGCCACCCATGTGTGTGCTGACCTTCCTTCTTTAAGAAACAACTTTTGCATTACCAGGTAAATGCCCTTTTGGTAGAATTTCCATGGAACACTGGTGACATCCTGTGGTCAGCGGTGTTTAAGGCAGCCAGTGTTTCTCAGGAACTATCTCAGGGAAGAAAGAAAATGCCCCCACATAAATCCTAGTTTGTTTTGTAAAACCAAGAAGAAAAAAAGTCTATCCTGATTCCTAATTATTTGTACAATGCAGACGTCTCCTTTTTTGAGTTAATGCAGTTTTCCCATGAATGTGGACAAAAGCAAATCCTGGAATGAGTATCTTTGGTCAGAAGTATGAGGCAGACAGAAATTACAGCTTCATCCAAACAGAGGATGTGTGCCATGATGTCGGTGTCCACCCAACACCACCCCCGCCATCGTACCTGGTTCCCACCACCTGCTACTTAATTCTCTTCGTCTTGGCTCTGAATCCAGAACTTGCAGGAGACAACCTTCTGCAAAAGAGCACACAGCATGGCATAAAGGGAAAACAGTGGGTATTTTGGCATTTTTACATCCGTGACAATAAATTGAAGCCATTTAGTTGTAAATGTGATATTACACTTGATGGTTTCCCCTGGCAGAGTGCTGAGCGGCCCATATTGAACACAGGCAGAGAAGTGGGTCTCAGGGAGCAGAGCCCATTGCCAGAGCAACCCACCAAAGGGGCTCGTAAAAGCATTTGTTGGTCGTTTAGAATCACCGCTCAGCTCCACCTTCCCGGTGCCGGGGGCAGCCCCTGCTTGGAGGAAGTCGTGCTGGAGCAGGTGATGGAGTTTATGTTGTTCTTCTGTTTATTAAAAACGGATGGGAGCGCTTGACAGAAAAATCAAACTCTGGTCACGGCTCATTAATCCCTGTTGTATCTGTCAGGGGTGTGAGTCGGCTCCACTGCACCTCTGGAAGGGGTTCACAGCTGAGCTCTGGTGCTCTCTCTCATTTTGAGTGGAAAGGGGTGCCAATTACCTGGAAGGGGAGAGAGCAAGAGGCTATTTTTAACCTACTAGCTTTGGTGGACAGTAAGTTTAAGCGACTTGGTTTAAGAGAAAAAGGATTATGGTGGAGAGTTTTATTGCCGGTATTTGTCACAAAGAAGAAGGAAGGTAAAAAGGGATGTGGCATAGAGTCTACTATTATGGCTCTTTTATGAAAAGCACGCCTCTCGGAGACAGATCTTCGGGCAAATCCTGCAGACTCCTGACATCACATGCGGTCACAGAAACACAGCCCTGCAGGAAGTCATCCTGAGGTACCAGCCTCCTCCCCAGAGATGGAGATGAGACCTTTTACAGCAAGCCAGAGGAATAGACCAGTCCCTCTATTGGGAACAATGACCCGCTTAAGAGAATGTATGTTGAGAGCCTTCCTTCTGTGCCCAACTCAGCCTTACTGGTTAGAAAGACCACAGGATGGGGAGACCACTGATTTTCCTGTTGATTTGGGGTTTGGGTTTGAAGTCTCCTAGAGCCTTGGATTCCTTGTCTATATGAGAAATAAAGGCAATAATTTAGTGTCTGCCCCATGGGATGTCGGAGGGATTAAATGAGATAATGTGTCAATCATTCAAGCAGAGCACCTGGACCCTGGGAAACCTGCAGTAGAAGTTACTCTCAAAACGGTTTCTCAGTTCAGTTCAGTTGCTCAGTCATGTCAGACTCTTTGCAACCTCATGGACCACAGCACGCCAGGGGTTTCCCTGTCCATCACCAACTCCCAGAGCTTACTCAAACTCATGTCCATCGCATCAGTGATGCCATCCAACCATCTCATCCTCTGTCATCCCCTTCTCTTCCCACCTTCAATCTTTCCTAGCATCAGGGTCTTTTCAAATGAGTCGGTTCTTCACATCAGGTGGCCAAAGTATTGGAGTTTCAGCTTCAGCATCAGTCCTTCCAATGAATATTCAGGACTGATTTCCTTTAAGATGGACTGGTTGGATCTCCTTGCAATCCAAGGGACTGTCAAGAATCTTCTCCAACACCACAGTTCAAAAGCATCAATTCTTGGGCACTCAGCTTTCTTTATAGTCCAACTCTCACATCCATACATGACTACTGGAAAAACCATAGACTTGACTAGACAAAACTTTGTTGGCTAAGTAATGTCTCTGCTTTTTAATATGCTGTCTAGGTTGGTCATGGTTTTCTTCCAAGGTTACTAGTAAGCTCTAATTAGAAATGGTACATGTACCTTCATAGCAGCACAATTCATAATAGCCAAGACATGGGAACAACTTAAATGTCCATTGACAGATTAATGGATAAAGAAGATGTTGCATGTGTATACAATGGAATACCACTCAGCCATAAAAAAGAATGAAACAATGCCACTTGTAGCAACATGCATGGGCCTAGAGATTATCATGCTAATTATGAAGTAAGTCAGAGAAAGACAAATACATGATATTGTTTATAGTGAAAGTGAGAGTCACTCAGTCATGTCTGACTTTTTGTGACCCCGTAGACTAAACAGTCCATGGAATTCTCCAACCCAGAATACTGGAGTGAGCAGTCTTTCCCTTCTCCAGGGGATCTTCCCGACCCAGAGATCGAACCCAGGTTTCCTGCATTGCAGGCAGATTTTTTACCAGCTGAGCCATAAGGGAAGTCCAAGAATACTGTAGTGGGTAGTCTATCCTTTCTTCAGTGGATCTTCCCAACCCGGGAATCAAACTGGGGTCTCCTGCATTGCAGGCGGGTTCTTTACCAGCTGAGCTATCAGGGAAGTCCATTGAGTATATATGAAATGTAGAATATGACAAAAATTAGCTTATTGACAAAACAGACTTACAGATATAGAAAATAAACTTATGTTTACCAAAGCGAAACCAGAGGGGAAAGGGAGGATAAATTAGGAGACTGGGATTAACAGATACACTCTACTATGTATAAAATAGATAACCAACAAAGCCCTACTGTATAGCACAGGGAACTCTGCTCAATACCTTGTTGTAACTTATAGCATAAAAGAATCTGAAAAAGAATAAATATGTATATATATATATATGTATATGTATAACGGAACTACTTTGCTGTACACCGGAAACTCATACAACATTGTAAATCAACTTGACTCCGCTTAAAAACTAGTGACCCATCACCATCTTCAAGGTCATCACTATTTGCTCCAGGGTGTGCTTGCTCCACAGAGTTCCTCAGGGATAGGCCATGGGAATGTGAAGTGAAGAAGAGAAGAAAGGATGCAGAAAGGTCCAGATGGGTCAACTTCTTCCACTGATGGAGGCGACTGTGTAACTAATGATTATGAGCTCCATTCTGGGCTGGGGGCTATGAGTGATAAATAGGAGTTTTAAGTGTAGTGTCTGTATTCAATAAATTTAAATTTAGTCCAAATTAGTGGACACAAGAAGTTTTCTGGGAAGGCAGCCTTAGGTCAACAGCTTTAGAGCAAGGAGGTGAACCTTGGAAGGAGGCTGGTGCTGGGCAGAGGGAGGTGCTACACTGATTCTGGTCACAGCAGGAGCCATACCTCCCACCTGCTACATCCTCTGGAGCCGGGGATTAGCTGGAACCATACCCCTAAGGGTCTCCAGGGGGGCCCAGCCCCTCCTCGTGCATTTCCAGTTCTTCTTAAGTTTGGTTTTTGTTTATGAAACATGCCTACAAAGGTCCATATAGTCAAAGCTATGGTTTTTTCCAGCAATCCTATAGGAATGTGAGAGCTGGACCATAAAGAACAAGACTTAGCAACTGAACAGTAACAACAACAACAACTTCCAAGTACAGGGCCCAGGGGCCTGGGGCCAAGACAGCATGGTGTTTATACAGGAAGGAACCTGAGGAAACCTGACCTGCATCCTTGGAAATCTCTCCTTGGCAAAGACGAACAAAACTATTCCAAGGCATGCTCTCCATGGGAAATTTCATCCTGCTGATCTTGTTGGAACCTGTTCATTCCAACAATCAAGATTTGGGAGTCTAATTAGCCCTGTGGCTTTTGTTTATGTTAGAACTCAAATCTGTTTACCCCCTCCCTCCACCGACCCCTTGCTCAGCAGGAGCTCAGGAATCTGAGGGCCACAGGCGGGCTGCACTGTCGCAATGTCATAAAGCAGTGTCCCACTCTGAGTTGAATTTTCAATGTTTATTAGCATTTCTTATTTGCCCACAGCCTGAATTTTTTTAGACATCATTTGCATGATAGAATTAATCAAAGAATGAAATGCAGTAGGGACTGGAGTCAATGGGTGACAGGAAAGGCAGCATTATTAGGACAGAAAAGAGATGGAACAGATGCTGTCTCCGCAACTCCATGTACAAATGGCCTATATGAGGACACCCGGATCCGGGGCGGGACAAGGACCCTCTGAAGAGTGAGCCATGTGTGCCCTGCGTCCAAGTGAGTTTTCAAGGCACTTCCAAGCTAAATGTTTTCGGCGAGGCTCTGGGTCTGAGTTGGGCCAACATCTCCATGCAGAGACATCACTTTGCTGACAAAGGTCCGTACAGTCAAAGCTATGGTTTTCCAGTAGTCATGTACAGATATGAGAGTTGGACTATAAAGAAGGCTGAGCATCAAAGAATTGATGCTTTCAAATTGTGGTTCTGGAGAAGATCTGCAAGGAGATCAAATCAGTCAATTCTAAAGGAAATGCACCCTGAATATTCATTGGAAGGACAGATGCTGAAGCTCCAATACTTTGACCACCTGATGTGAATAGCCAACTCATTGGAAAAGACCCTGATGCTGGTAAAGATTGAGGGCAGGAAGAGAAGGGAGCGACAGAAGATGAGATGGTTGGACAGAGTTACCGACTCAATACACACGAATTTGAGCAAACTCTGGGAGGGAGTGAAGGACAGAGAAGCCTGGCATGCTGCAGTCCATGGGGTCACAAAGAATCAGACACAACTTAGCGACTAAACAACAACAGCAACAAACTCTGGGATCAGAGAGCAATACAATTAAATGGGTTGACACACAATAGCTTAGTCATCAGCACATGTACTGAGACTTTAAAAATAAAGTTGACACCAGAAACCTCCCCCACCCCAGCCAACATTTAAAAACCACATCACTAAAAGACATTCCTTTGGGAAAATGTTTTGAATTTAACCGCTTGCTTTTTATATGAAGCTATTGCCTTGGTACTAGAAGATAAAAAAAAAAAAAGTGTTACGTTATTATTGGAAACCCTGCATTCAAGTAATGCAAATCTGTCTTCAAGTTCATTTAACAAAGTGACATTTAAATTACTAAGAAGAATGGAATAAACTCTATGTTATTTGCAGTCTCCCAATACACTGGGATGAAATTGTCCTGGGATCAGCAACTGATTAAGCTGATTATATACCTCATACGTGGAGGATGTGGTTTTCAACCGGCCACAATCAAAATACAATTTACTTCTGTTAGTGCAATAATGTAGATGCCATAAAAGGCATCTCCTGGTAAGAGTTTTTCATTTACATTTCTCCTACCATTAGGGGAATTTTCACAGCTCTGCTGCCTTCTCCCTGCCTTGAACTCCAAGTTCTCACTGTAGAATCTGGGCGGCTTCTCTGGGTTAACACAGTAAGGGAAGCTGGCAGGAGGCAGGAGCTAAGTTGTGGGCTCTGGAAAGCCACACACACACACACCTGCTAGCCTGCAAAAGGGTGCAAAGGGCGAGTAGCTCCCGGAAAGGTGATGAGGGAAAAGGTGCAAGCCAAGAAAGAGCTCAAGCGGGGCCCGGTGGAAATGGATCCACCATCCAAGAGCTGTGTGCTTTATGTTATGAATATTTCACTTCTTATTCTCAGAGATTCCAGTGAACACAGATGCTGTGGAGAATATTTTACAGTAGATAAGGATTACATTTCCATGCATACACATAATGAAAAAAATACCACCTATATCCACGAGAGTCTTCCTTACCTTGACAAGGACCATTTCTCCAGTTCTCTGAGTGGCAGGATGACTATACTTCCAAAAAGAAGAGTTCACAGTGCATGAACTTAAGGTTCTTACCAAGGAAGGGTTATCCCTTGGTGGTCCAGTGGTTAGGACCCTGTGCTCTCATTGCCAAGGGCCTAGGTTCCATCCCTGGTCAGGAAACTAAAGTCTCATAAGGTGCGTGGTGCAGCCAAAAATAAAATAAAAAAAAAAAAAAAAACCTTTAAAAAAAAAAACAGTGCGGATAGAAATCACACTTAATAGTAATGAGTATTAAGCTAGTAACCATCTTTCCAGCAAGAATTAGAAGCAGATTCCTCTGAGGACCACAGTCAGATTGTAAGTCTTAAACGGAACATTGTCTGTGATGTGAGCAAGTTTCCCTGTGAGAAATCTGGCCGTGTGACTGCTGTGGTCCCCCCTCATACAGCAGAGATGGTGGCGGAATTCATCAGACCTAGAAACAGAGAAAGAAAATGCCACCATGAAACCACCAGGAAATGGGAATGTTTGGAGCAGCCACATCAAACAGGTTGGCCCTTTTCACTCTGGCCAGTTGTAAGTGGTTGGGCGCTCTCTCTTTTAATTTTTTTTTTTTTTTTTTTTTTTTTTACTGTGATGCAGGCTTTTGCTGCAAGCGGGCTTTCTCTAATTGTGGTGAGCGGGGCTGCTCTCTACTCGCGGGCTTCTCACGGTGGTGGCTTCTTTTGCTGCACAGCACAGGCTCCAGGGCTTCAGTAGTGGGCTTCAGTAGTTGCAGTGTGTGGACTTCGTTGCTCCTTGGGATGTGGAAAGACTCTTCCCGGACCAGGGACTGAATCCATGTCCCCTGCACTGCCAGGAGGATTCTCAACCACCGGACCACGAGGGAAGTCCTGAGCTTTCTTTTTCAGATTCAAATGTTTAAGGCAGAGAAATGTAATCTAAGTGGAGCATCTCACTTGGAATTTCTGTAAGCACCTTTCTTTCAAAGCCTTTTGGTCTCATTAAGCTCCGTTGAACTCCATGCAGGAAGCAGAGGCAAAGAGGAAACCCGAAGTTCTCCCCAGGCCATCTGATTCCATGCTGAGTTGGAGGCAGGGTCCAGGGCTTTCCACCTTTAAGCAAACACCTAGGTCACATCCACACACCTGTGTCCCCAGTTCTGTGCATTTGGCAGAAAGAAAGCCAGCATTTAGAGCTGAGCCCAGGATAAGCCTGAGTGGTACAGAGGCTGGTTAATTCCTCATTCTCCAATTGAAAAGAATTTTTAAAGGATTTTTTATTAGGAGGATTCTCGTTTTAAAGAGGTACTTCAGGAAGTCATCAACTGTTTTATTGTCAAGACGAGATCAGCACTACTTCTCAGACTGTGTAAACTTGAGTATCCTGGCCAAGAGCAGGAGGATGCAGCATTTCAGAACAAATTGATGGGAAAGGGGGTTTTATAGCAAAAACCCGCAAGACTTGCTGATCAGGAGAGAACACATACTGATCAAGCAGATGAGATAAGAGGTAAATTGTATCGACATCAGTTTTTCTTATTACTTGGCAAATGAGACAGAGAAAGGAGAGAAAGAGAAAAAAAGAACGGGGAGGCAAAAATACCCTATTGCCTTCAGTATAAACCACACATGCATGGCTCAGAATCATTGTATTCATTCCCTTTACTGATGATTTAAATTTCCTGTGTGCGTGTGTGCTAAGTCTCTTCAGTCGTGTCCGACTCTTTGTGACCCTATGGACCGTAGCCCGCCAGGCTCCTCTGTCCATGGGATTCTCCAGGCAAGAATACTGGAGTGGGTTGCCATGCCCTTCTCCAGGGGATCTTCCCGACCCAGGGATTGAAGCCGCTTCTCTGATATTTCCTGCATTGGCAAGCGGGTTCTTTACCACTAGTGCCACCTGGGAAGCTCTTAAATTTCCTACAGATTTCTAAAATATGTCAAAATATTGAGACCCAGGATTTAGGCTCTTATGATGTTTAGTTATCACTAAAGCTGGCCCTTCAGGGTGGAGTCAGACACCTGTGTGAACCCAGGGGCCACAATAAATTCACCACCATGTCCCCCACTGACGCTTTAGCCACATCAAAGTGAAAAGAAAACAAGCTTTCCTCCTTTTTTATTTTATTGAAGTATAGTTGATTTACAATGTTGTGTTTAATTTCTGCTCTGTAGCAAAGTGACTCAGCTATACATATATACACTCTTCTCATATTCTTTTCCATTATGGTTTATTCAAGTCATTTAGGCTTGTTTCCTCCGGGAAGGGCATAGTTTCTCTGAAAATGAGCAGAAGGATTCAGAACCACGTCATACGACAGGTAGGTGACACACGCTGAGATTGGAGGCAATGTAATGCACAGAATGGTCTCCAGAACTAGCCTCGCAGGTGGAGCTTGGCCCTAAAAGGGCTATAATCCCAAATAAACAGCAACCAACATGTAGCCTGAATGCAGTCAAGTCTTCTAGCCCTGTATGATTATCCTGTTCTTTAATAGGTAAATTAAAATGACTACTGGAAGATGTGGTACATATATATGATGGAATATCACTCAGCCATTAAAAGGATGAAATAATGCCATTTGTAGCAACATGGATAGATCTAGGGATTGTCATACTAAGTAAACTAAGTCAGACAGAGAAATATCATATGACATTCCTGAAATGTGGAATCTAAAAAAAAAATACTACAAATGAACTTATTTACAAAACAGAAAAGACAGGACACTGAAAGAGGAACTCCCCAGGTCGGTAGGTGCCCAATATGCTACTGGAGATCAGTGGAGAAATAACTCCAGAAAGAATGAAGAGATGGAGCCAAAGCAAAAACAACACCTGGTTATGGATATGACTGGTGATGGAAGCAAAACCCTGATGCTGTAAAGAGCAATATTGCATAGGAACCTGGAATGTTAGGTCCATGAATCAAGGCACATTGAAAGTACTCAGACAGGAGATGGCAAGAGTGAATATTGACATTTTAGGAATCAGCGAACTAAAATGGACTGGAATGGGTGAATTTAACTCAGGTGACCATTATATCTACTACTGTGGGCAAGAGTCCCTTAGAAGAAATGGAGTAGCCATCATAGTCAACAAAAGAGTCTGAAATGATTTGACTTCATTTCAGAGTCTGAATTGCAGTACTTGGATGCAATCTCAAAAATGACAGAATGATCTCTGTTCGTTTCCAAGGCAAACCATTCAATATCACAGTAATCCATGTCTATGGCCCAACCACTAATGCTGAAGAAGCTGAACGGTCCTATGAAGACCTACAAGACCTTCTAGAACTAACACCCAAAAAAGGGCACCCCCAAAAATGTCCTTTTCATTATAGTGGACTGGAATGCAAAAGTAGGAAGTCAAGTAACACCTGGAAAACAGGCAAATTTGGCCTTGGAGTACGGAATGAAGCAGCAGCAGCACTGCTGCTGCTGCTGAGTCACTTCAGTCGTGTCCGACTCTGTGCGACCTCAGAGACGGCAGCCCACCAGGCTCCCCCACCCCTGGGATTCTCCAGGCAAGAACACTGGAGTGGGTTGTCATTTCCTTCTCCAATGCATGAAAGTGAAGTCGTGTCCAACTCCTAGCGACCCCATGGACTGCAACCTACCAAGCCCCTCTGTCCATGGGATTTTCCAGGCAAGAGTACTGGAGTGGGGTGCCATTGCCTTCTCCGGAATGAAGCAGAGCAAAGGCTAATAGAGTTTTGCCAAAAGAATGCACTGGTCATAGCAAACAACCTCTTCCAACAACACAAGAGAAGACTCTACACATGGACATCACCAGATGGTCAACACCAGAATCAAATTGATTATATTCTTTGCAGTGAAAGATGGAGAAGCTCTATACAGTCAGCAAAAACAAGACCGGGAGCTGACTGTGGCTCAGATCATGGACTCCTTATTGCCAAATTCAGACTTATATTGAAGAAAGTAGGGAAAACCACTAGACCATTCAGGTATGACCTAAATCAGATCCCTAACAATTATACAGTGGAAGTGAGAAATAGATTCAAGGGATTAGATCTGATAGACAGAGTGCCTGAAGAGCTATGGATGAGAGGTTCATGACATTGTACAAGAGACAGGGATCAAGACCATCCCCAAGAAAAAGAAATGCAAAAAAGCAAAATGGTTGTCTGAGGAGGCCTTACAAATAGCTCTGAAAAGAAGATAAGTGAAAGTCAAAGGAGAAAAGGAAAGATATATCCATTTGAATGCAGAGTTCCAAAGAATAGCAAGGAGAGATAAGAAAGCCTTTCTCAGTGATCAGTGCAAAGAAATAGAGGAAAACAATAGAATGGGAAAGACTAGAGATCTCTTCAAGAAAATTAGATATACCAAGGGAATATTTGATGCAAAGGTGGGCTCGATAAAGGACAGAAATGGTATGGACCTAACAGAAGCCGAAGATACTAAGAAGAGGTAGCAAGAATACACAGAAGAACTGTACAAAAAAGATCTTCATGACCCAGATAATCACGATGGTGTGATCACTCACCTAGAGCCAGACATCCTGGAATGTGAAGTCAAGTGGGCCTTAGGAAGCATCGCTATGAACAAAGCTAGTGGAGGTGATGGAATTCCAGCTGAGCTATTTCAAATCCTAAAAGATGATGCTGTGAAAGTGCTGCACTCAATATGCCAGCAAATTTGGAAAACTCAGCAGTGGGCACAGGACTGGAAAACGTTAGTTTTCATTCCAGTCCCAAAGAAAGGCAATGCCAAAGAATGTTTAAACTACCACACTCATCTCACATGCTAGTAAAGTAATGCTCAAATTCTCCAAGCCAGGCTTCAACACTATGTGAACTGTGAACTTCCAGATGTTCAAGCTGGTTTTAGAAAAGGCAGAGGAACCAGAGATCAAATTGCCAACATCTGTTGGATCATTGAAAAAGCAAGAGAGGTCCAGAAAAACATCTATTTCTGCTTTATTGACTATGCCAAAACCTTTGACTATACGAATCACAACAAACTGTGGGAAACTCTTAAAAGATGGGAATACCAGACCACCTGACCTGTCTCTTGAGAAATCTGTATGCAGGTCAGGAAGCAACAGTTAGAACTGGACATGGAACAACAGATTGGTTCTAAATTGGGAAGGGAGTATGTCAAGCCTGTATATTGTCACCCTGCTTATTTAACTTATATGCAGAGTACACCATGAGAAACACTGGGCTGGATGAAGCACAAGCTGGAATCAAGATTGCCGGGAGAAATATCAATAACCTCAGATATGCAGATGACACCACCTTTATGGCAGAAAGCGAAGAAGAACTTAAAGAGCCTTTTGATGAAAGTGAAAGAGAAGAGTGAAAAAGTTGGCTTAAAATTCAACATTCAGAAAACTAAGATCATGGCATCCAGTCCCATCACTTCGGCAAATAGATGAGGAAAGAGTAGAAACAGTGACAGACTTTATTTTCTTGGGCTCCAAAATCACTGCAGATGGTGACTGCAGTCATGAAATTAAAAGACTTTTCTTCCTTGGAAGAAAAGTTATGACCAACGTAGACAGCATATTAAAAAGCAGAGACAATACTTTGCCAACAAAGGTCCATGTAGTCAAAGCGATGGTTTTTCCAGTAGTCATGTATGGATGTGAAAGTTGGACTATATAGAAAGCTGAGCACCGAAGAATTGGTGCTTTTGAACTGTGGTGTTGGAGAAGACTCTTGAAAGTCCCTTGGACTACAAGGAGATCCAACCAGTCCATCCTAAAGGAAATCAGTCCTGAATATTCACTGGAAGGACTCATGTTGAAGCTGAAACTCCAATACTTTGGCCACTTTATTCAAAGAACTGACTCATTTGAAAAGACCCTGATGCTGGGAAAGATTGATGGTGGGAAGAGAAGGGGATGACAGAGGATGAGATGGTTGGATGGCATCAACAACTCAATGGACGTGAGTTTGTAAACTCTGGGAGTTGGTGATGGACAGAGAGGCCTGGCATGCTGCGGTCCATGGGGTCACAAAAAGTCTGACACGACTGCGTAACTGAACCGAACAAAACAGAAGCAGACTTAGAGAACAAACTTATGGTTACCAGAGTTAGAGGAGAGTGGGAGGAAGGGATAGTTAGGAAGTTTGGGATGGACATGTACACGCTGCTGTATTTAAAATGGATAACAATAACGTCCTGCTTTATAGCACAGAGAACTCTATTCAATGTTCTGTGGCAGCCTGGATGGAAGCAGGCTTTGGGGGAGGATGGATACATGTATATGTGTGGCTGAGTCCCCTTGCTGTTCACCTGAAAGTATCACAGCTTTGTTAAGCAGCTATACTCCAATACAAAATTAAAAGTTTAAAATTTGGGAAAAAAAATGCTGTCACATAACTTAGTCCAAGAGATTCATTAAAACCCTTGATTCTCTCAAGCCCAGATGAACATATTAGAAAGTGCTTTGTAAACTTCCAGATATATCAGACTAGCAAGGAAATCTAGAGTAGAAAGAATACTTAATTTAGTATCAATACACTATTTTGCAGTGGTTTAACAAAGTTTTTGCAGTGTGCAAATATGGAGGTGGATCTCAGCTTCAGCGTGGACAAGGACCACGCTGGACGACCACAGGGACAAATCTCCTGCCGAAGCCTTTAATCACCAAGCTAACACAATTAGTCCTAAACACCACCTTTCCGCTCACATGTTGAATACATAATAGCACTTTACACGAACTTGAAAATTTCTTTCTCTCAGTTTAAAGTATTTTTTCCTTTCCCAACATTTGTTGATAAAACATGACAACATGCTTACAATAGAGCAGTTCTTTCTCTCCCTCGTATTTTGCAGCCTGAAAACAGAACCGTGATGAGAGTTCCTTGAAATTTCAGAGCAAACTATTGGCAAAGGCAGAAGGAGAAAAAATCCAAAACAAACAAACAAAAATTCCTTTCCACCAGAACACAGCGCCTGCAACCCTCCTCACATCGTTGAAATTCCATCCTGAGCTCAAGTTAACATAAGATTAAGAATTCTCCACTACAGAGAGCTTTGAAAAATGAAGACACATTTCTTACTACATTTGAAAACTTCCTCAAAGCTAGGAATTGTTGTAAAAAAAATGTTTCAGCTCATTTTTCATTTGGGGAGTAGTGGAAAAGGATGACAAATGGATACCATCAGCCACAGACTCAAAAATCTGACTTCTCTTGCTTTTCAGGCTCCAGAGACACATGGATGTGCCCTGTTAATTATGCTTCAACACCTAGGTGAGCAGGTGTGTGTGTGTGTGTGTGTGTGTGTGTGTGTGTGTTCAGTTGCTCAGTCATGTCTGATCTTTGGGACCCTATGGACTGTAGCCTGCTAGGCTCCTCTGTCCATGGGGTGTTCCAGGCAAGAAATACTGGAGTAGTTGTCATTTCTTTCTCCAAGGTGAGCAAAACCCTTATGCAAATAGTCAGCTTTCTTTCTGCTGAAAATAATGTTTACTTTACATTTCAAGTTGAAGAGTAACATGTCAGTTGTATTCACAGCAATAATCATGGTAGAGATTTTTACTTTTTTTTACATTGGAAACATTTTCAAGAGCACAATTACATACTTGTCCCTTATTTGCATGAGGAAGGGCTGTCACTCCAGTCAAAGGAAAGGCATGCTTCCATTCACTGATCTATCCATTCATGTATCTGTTGGGGTCTAGGGTGTGTTCTAGGCTCTAGGGACATAGCAATGGGGAGAAAATGATGGATATTTACAAATCCCATGCCCGTCATTCCAGCTGGGGGAGACAGCCCATGATCAAAACAGATGAATACAGAATTGATTAGAAGGGCATCCTGGGTTGGAGGGGAGTTTGGGGGAGAATGGATACATGTGTATGTCTGGCTGAGCCCCTTCGTTATACACCTGAAACTACCACAATGTTATTAATGGCTATACCTCAGTATAAAATAAAAAGGTGTTTTTTTTTTTTTAAAGTAGATCCGTATTTTTTAAAAAAGCATAAAAAGAAAGAACTGGTAAGAAAGGATAAGTCTCTGAAGAAGAATGAAGTAGAGGAGGAGGATACAGCTGGGGGCTACAATTGAAACAGTATGGAAGGTCCTTAAAAAATTAAAAATAGAATTACCATATGACCCAGCAATCCCACTCCTGGGCAGATATACAGAGAAGGTCATTCCACAAAACACATGTATTGCAATGTTCATTGCACCACTATTTACAATAGCCAGGATTTGGAAGCAACCTAAGTGTTCATTGACAGAGGAATGGATAAAGAAGATGTGGTACACTTATACATGGAATATTACTCAGCCATAAAAAGGAACAAAATTGGGTCATTTGTAGAGAAGTGGATGGACCCAGAGAGTGTCATACTAAGTGAACTAAGTCGAAAAGAGAAAAACAAATATTGTATATTAACACATATCCCCAAAATATGCAAATCAGGATCTCAAAGAGATGTTATAACTCTCAAGTCATAAAAGCCAAGATGTGTAGACCACTTAAATGTGGTCTGATGGATCAATAAACAAAGAAGATGTAGAATATATGCACATACCATCAGTCTTAATAAAGAAAGGAATCCTGCCACATGTGACAATGTGGGTGAACGTTGAGGACACAGTGCTAAATGAAAGAAGCCAGTTATAGAAAGACAAATAGTACGTGATTCCACTTACTGAGCTATTTAAAATAATAACTCCTTAAAGAGGCATTTTAAAAAAATTATAAGCAGCACTTTTGAGGTCATTTAAGATGGCATTATAAATAGTAACATTTTTGAAGTGATCATATGATATCCTCATCGTATACTGTTATGTGGGCTGGTTGGGGTAAATATTATCTACTTGGCTTTATCGTTTTAAGAACAAACTTAGGACTTCCCTGGTGATCCAGTGGCTAAGACTCTGTGCTCCCAATGCAGGGGGTCTGGGTTCCATTCCTGGTCAGGGAACTAGATCCCACATGCTGTAACTTAGAGTTGGTACAGCCAAATAAATAAATAAAAATATTTTTTTTTAAGTACAAGTGTCTGCCTTGGAAGGCAACACAGGGAGCAGACCAGCCGTGCCTCAGAGCTCAGCCCCGCGAATCTGCTTCATGCCCAAATGATGTAAGCACTTCTAGCTAAACCATTATCAGGAATAGAAATGCATGTGCCTGACAGAACATGAGAACCAGTTCAATGCACCAGCTAAATGTTTTATACAGTAAAAGAAGATTTTAATGTGCATACCTAAGAGATGAACCACAGACACAAATACAGATCTGTCCTACCTTCACAAAATACAAAGACAATAATATCAACTATTTAGAACATATCAATACCTGTAACCTGCTCTGAAATTTACACACCATTGTTGCTAATGGTCACCAACACCTGTATTGCTGAAATATTGCCCTGATTATGCAGATCCCTCCAAACTGAGGATCAAGGAGGTTTGTAAGTCACTGGCTAGAAAGTGGCCACGGTGGATTACTGCATCTGACTGCAAAGCCCATGTTTTTTTTTTTTTTTTCCCTTTGTACCTTGATACCTTACTAAAAAAAAGAAAAGAAAGACAGAAAGAAGGGAAGAAAGAAAGAAGGAAAGAAAGAAAGCAAGCAGAGACTTTCTATTCACAAAAATCTTCCTGAGACAAATGAGAATTGTGCATCTAAAGAATAGCACCCAACTTAAAAGAAAATGGATCGAAGAAGTTCAGCATAAGCAGTGTTGAATGTATTCTGCTCATTCTAGCCCAGAAGTCCCAGAAACAGTCATCAACTACAAGCGACATTCAAATACCTTATGAACTCAGTGTGTTGGTATTTGAATGGTTTCCCTCTAAAGTCACTACAAAGTATTACTGTGTTATAGCCAAATGTTTTCTAACAGTTTGCACAATTCTGTCATCTACCCAGGGAAGCAAGTATAGATAGTATTCAGTCTGCAGAGTACCAAAATCTAGATGGAAAGGGTCAAGCTTCCATCACGGCATTATACCACGTTACATGGCTATTTCAGCCATAATGTCAGTTATTATATATTGGCGACGTGCCTAAAGGCTGGTTCAAATCTATAATTTAAGCACATATCATGCTAAATAGTGTTGTTGTGCCATAGCCAAGAGGCACTTGGTACGTGATGCCTTTCCCCTTCCTGAGACACAAAGAAGCTTATTCTGTTCTCCAGTCATAGGTGTGACGTAGGAAAATGCCTCGAAAATTCCACCCACGCATTTGCCTGGGAAAATAACTGATTTTTCTGAGCTATAAAAATGTACTGGCTTTTCCTTCTGAGTGGGTTCATGGAAATGGGTAGAAATGTATCACGTCCAGCTGATACCTTTATGTTCCTGAAACCTTGGAAACATGATGCTGGGAGGGATTGGGGGCAGGAGGAGAAGGGGACGACAGAGGATGAGATGGCTGGATGGCATCACTGACTCGATGGACGTGAGTCTCAGTGAACTCCGGGAGTTGGTGATGGACAGGGAGGCCTGGCGTGCTGCGATTCATGGGGTCGCGAGGAGTCGGACACGACTGAGCGACTTATCTGATCTGATCTGATCTGATCATAAGCCCAAATGCTTATCACACTGTTTTGCATCGAACCTTCACCCATACACAGGAAGATGAGATTAAGTTGACTTCAGTCTATTTGGAACTTTTCAGAAAGTCACTTGCTGTGGATACAAGGTTGGGAAAAGCTCAAATATATTCTTAAACTCAAGCTCAATGACTTTGTGGCAACAAATTTCAGAAATTAAAAAAAAACGATGGATGGCAGATGGCAATCATGCTACATACACTTCCCTTACCCACACGGAGTGTCACACAAACATGAAATATCGTAGCATCTGCACGCAGTATACGTGGTTGAACTTGGACTTGAACTTCATCACAGAATGGCCTTGGTAACAACTTGGGTTTACAGAAAGCCTATTCCATTTCTCCAGAGCCCAAATTAAACAGTCTTAGAGTGTGGGAGGAAACAAAAGGTCTATTTATTATTTGACACTGTGAACCAAAAAGAAAAGACATTAAGCGGCATTAATTGTCCATCTTTCTATTCTCGCTCCCCTCATCCAGAACAGCAGTATCATTATCTGAGCGTTCTTGGTTTTAAGTGGTCAGAGAGACGACATTGATGGCCTCTTGTCCAGACTGGCTTGGCTGGGGCTGGCCCTCCCACTATCTTCTGTCACATGACTTGTTCCCTCTGGAAATTGAGAAAAAGGCATTTAGGTCTTAACGGGTGTGCTGAGTCACTTCAGTTGCATCCAACTCTTTGTGACCCCATGGACTGTAGCCCGCCAGGCTCTTCTGTCCATGGGATGTCCCAGGCAAGAATACTGGAGTGGGTTGCCATTTCCTTTTCCAGGGGATCTTCCTGACCAGGGATTGAACCCGTGTCTCCTGCACTGGCAGGCAGATTCTTAACCACAGAGCCACTAGGGATGCCCAAGACCAGGACCAGAAAACATAGGCTGTCCTAGGAAAGGACCAAAGAGACTCTGATTCCTGACTCACCACTGTCTGCTCCTTCCACTTTGATGAGTGATGGGGATCCGAGCTCAGAGGAGATAGAAGGCTGGTCTCCATTTGCTTGGCCTCCCTACACGAGACTGATTCTCCCCATGAAAGTTCTCCCGTGAGGACAGACTCAATGAGAGGTCCACCCCTGGTCCAGAAGACAGGGTGAAGCCCGAGGCAAGTCAGCGTGTTAGAGGTCAAAGAGAAGAGGTCAAGAAGGAGAATGCAGAACCCTTCCTGGAGTGAGGGACAAGGTCAGGGAAGAAGCAACAGTCAACAAGAACCCTGGAAGACTGAAACAGAACAGAAAGGAATACCTGATGAACTGAGCATCTGAACAAATGCACAGGTGTGGATGTGCGTTCAGGAGGATTTAACAGCAGCATCTGTCCCCAAGGAAGCATGAGCTTTGCTCCAGGGATATTCAGATCTGTAGTCATATGACTCATCAAATACAAAAGTTTATTTTTTAATGTGATCCTGTGTTTGAATGTCCTCACTCTTTGTATGACACTAGTCCTCTTATAGTCTCTGCAATGTAGATGTTGCAAAAACTGCATTAATAGTATCTGTTCCTATAACCGATAGGAACCTAGTCCCTGGGAAAGTTCTTTTTAAGTCCCAATCTTTTCAAGATACTTAAGTGTTTCAGATACTTTCAAGAAAGGGTAAGTACTCCCTTTCACTCTGAAGGTGCTCTCGGAGCTTCCTTTAATTTCTCAAAGCATTATAATATAAAGTTTAGCTTTTTCAATCATGTAAGAATTGCATGTCCATATACAATGCTTGTCATATGTGGGAAGAAGGAGAAACCTCCCACAGGCATGCTGCACTGAACGTCCACCGCTGATATTTTGGTGTTTACTTCAAAGATTTCAAGGCACTCCTTAACATAGTGGTGATTACTGCACATATTCATGTTATTTCTTGCAAAGAGTATTTTTATGTCCATAAAGGTAATTAATTGGACTTCCCTGGTGGCTCAAGGTGACTGGGTTTATTTCCACTTTAAATGGTCAAATGAGGGCTTCCCTAGTGACTCAGTGGTAAAGAATCTGCCTGTCAATGCAGGAGACATGGGTTCGTCCCGGGCTGGGAAAAATCCCACATGCTATGGAGCAACTAAGCCCGACTGCCGTGACTACTGAGCCCACCAACCCTAGAGGCTGCGCTCCACAGCAAGAGGAGCCACCACAGTGAGAAGCCTGCGCACCTTGACTAGAGAAAGCCCATGCAGAAACGCAGACCCAGCACAGCCAAAAATGAAGAAATCAAATTATTTTTTAAAAATTTGGGATTTACATCTGCTCAAGTACAATACAAGAGGTCTATCAGTGCATGGTATCATTAAGAGAGAGTTCTCACATGGACGTTTGATGGCTGAAGGACAAAAATTAAAGCAGTATTACTCACTGCTAGCATTCAATATTATGATAGCATTCAATATTAAAGCACTCAATAGTAACTCTATTAATATGCTCCATTTAAAATCAGCTAATGGACAGTTAAGCATTAGCCAGACCTGTTCTGAACTTAACAAGAATCATCAGCTTCCTGAGAGCCAACTTTGGGCTGGAGGGGTTTTTCAAAGGAAATGTGCATGTCTGATGAATGCTAATTACATGGTTCCAGATCTTCTTTAGCCAATCTGCTGGCAGCTGTTATCCAAGTTATTTTATAAATGTTGGAAACAGCTGTCAACATTCTGAGGGAGAAGCTCTTCAATCAATGAATTGACAGAAATGCAATACTTAGATTTTTCCGAGCAGAAGGCAAGAGAACATAATATACATCTATTTAGTGATGTAGCCAGCAATGAAAGGGAAGGATTGATATCACCACTGTGTTTTCAAGTATTATAGAACATTTTCACGCTCATGGGCATGGAAAAGACATTATGAGATCACACGACGTGGGGGAGACCCGCAAAGTCAAATGGGCTATTTGAGTGTCCTAAGGACACGAAGTGGTGCAATCTTATTTTCCTCCGATAAGAATGCTTCCAGTGGTGTCGAGCAACATTGTAAATCATATTTTAATTAAAATTTTAGTACTTGTTGATGTTATTTGTTTATTGTCTCAATAAAACATTTTTAACAGATGACATCTGGACAGTTTGCTTAATTTCTCTCTCTTTTTTTTCTCTATAAAATTCTTTAGTAAATCTCATTGTCAAAAAAAGGCATTAGACTGACAGCTCTGGAAGATGAAGGCTTTTCTACAGCTTTCGAATCTGTGTGTTTAGAAAGGATCTTATTTGCAGGGTAGGAATGGATACGCAGATGTAGGGAATGGACTTGTGGACACATTGAGGGAAGGAGAGAGTGGGATTAAGGGAGAATGTAGCATCGACATATATACACTATCAGGTGTAAGACAGCTGGTGAGAAGCTGCTGTGTGACATAGGGCACAGCCTGGCATTCTATAATGACCTAGAGGGATAGGGTGTGGCAGAGGAGCGAGGCTTGGGAGTGAGGGGATGTCTGTATAATTATGGCTGATTCACAATGTTGTATGACAGAAACCTACACAACACTGTAAACTTAAAAGAAAAAGCACAGATCATAAAATTAGAAAAGAAAGGAGCTGCCTTTGTGCTGGTATGGCCTCAATTCCAGGTTAGAGAAACGACTGCTTCAGAGAAGGCTCAGGCCACTTTTGACCTTGGTCTAGTATTTGCTTCTTTGCTAAGGCTGCAGGCTTAAGAGCAAAAATGAGCAGTGTTTTCTTGAGCCCCCTGTGTCTAAAATTAGACTGGATCTACTTTGTCTTTCTATTCGCAAGTGGTCCAGCAATGACTCTTGCATCACCGTGACCCACTTAAAAGTAACCCAGTATTTTCTTGCCAAGAAAGAAGGGAAAATGGTGTCTGCTCTGACTTCTCATGGAACCGTGTTTCTACATGGGCATGTCATCATTGGTCCCACGCCAGTAGCCAGTAGACAAGGCATCTAGTTAGGGTGTGTTAGTTTCACAAGTCTGCCTGGTTAAGTTATCCTGGCAGAATACATATACTCATCTCTGCAAATTTGATACTGATGATCAAATATATGACAGTACTTTGC
The DNA here is from genome assembly GCF_032452875.1 of Bos javanicus. Taxonomy (NCBI): domain Eukaryota; kingdom Metazoa; phylum Chordata; class Mammalia; order Artiodactyla; family Bovidae; genus Bos; species Bos javanicus. Next base: position 9,262,939 of record NC_083878.1, read on the forward strand.
TGTTGATGCTGTTGCCTAATAGGTGGAAATAGCAGTAGTTGTGGCATGGGATCTTTGGGCAGTTTTCAAAAACACAGAATAATCTTTTAACTTTCAAATGAAGAATAAAAATAGAATGTCCTCTTTGGTGACTTTGAGGCCTCGTCAAGCATTGCTGAATAAGTTTGTTCTTTTCCAATTAACATTTCACTCTAAGATTTTCTCTTTCCTTCCTTAACGAACATTTTTGTATGGTTGGTTAGTTACTCTAGGAGGCCACCAAGGAACTGTAGCCTCACTGGGTTCCCAGAAGCAGATCCTGAGACAAGAATGTGTGTGCAAATGATTTATTCAGGAAGTGCTCCCAGGGGGAACCAATCATGAATGGGGTTGCTGGGTGGAGCAAGACGAAAAGAGCAAAAGTAAGCAAGGGTGTGACCTCGGGCAAAGTTCGCTGAAGAGAAGAAACAGGCTGATCCTGCAGGAGAACCAATCTGTGAGTTTTTTGTCACAGTTTATCCCAAATGGAGCAAGAGAGCTGCGTTTTCACTGGGCCCACTGGTAGCTGTTAGCTAAAGATATGGGGGCTTCCCAGGTGGCTCAGCAGTAAAGAACCCACCTGCCATTGCAAGAGACGTGAGTTTGATCCCTGGGTTGGGAAGATTCCCTGGAGGAGGGCATGGCAACCCACTCCAGTATTCTTGCCTGGAAAATCTCATGGACAGAGGAGCCTGGCGGGCTACAGTCTGTGGAACAGCAAAGAGTCAGACACGACTGAAACGACTTAGCACACACGCATGTCTTCTAAAAATTTCTTCAGTCTCCCTTTTCCCTTTTCATTTTCTTCTTTTGAGAGTCAAACATTTAGGGTCTAGGACATTTCGAGAAAAGTCATCATGCTTGCCTGAGGAAACAAATATATGACCTTGTGTTTGCATTTCAGGGTGATTATCAGCACAGAGACAGCCTACAGCAATCAAAAAATAACAGAAGTCTCTCCTTATCAGTGAAGAGGGTGAAAGAAGAGAGTAAAAAGCTGGCTTGAAACTCAACATTCAAAAAACTAAGATCACGGCATCTGGTCAAATCACTTCATGAAACAGTTCACTTCCCCACTAGGTGGAGAAAAAGTGGAAGCACTGACAGATTTTCTTTTCTTGGACTCCAAAATCACTGCAGACATGAAAGAAAAGCTAAGACAAACCCAGGCAGCATATTAAAAAACAGAGACATTACTTTGCCGATAAAGGTCCATATAGTCAAAGCCGTGGTTTTTCCACTAGTCATGTATGGATGTGAGAATTGGACCATAAAGAAGGCTGAGCACCGAAGAATTGATGCTTTTGAACTGTGGTGCTGGAGAAGACTCTTGAGAGTCCCTTGGATAGCAAAGAAATCAAACTAATCAATCCTAAAGAAAATCAACTCTGAATGCTCACTGGAGGGACTCATACTGAAGCTGAAGCTCCAAAACTTTGGCCACCTGATGCAAAGAGCTGACTCATTGGAAAAGACCTTGATGATGGTAAAGATTGAAGGCAGGAGAAGGGAACAGCAGAGGATGAGATGGTTGGATACCATCATCGGCTGCATGGATATGAATCTGAGCTAACTCTGAGAGGTAGTGGCATGCATGCATGCTAAGTTGCTTCAGTCATGTTCAACTCATTGCGACCCTATGGACTGTAGCCCACCAGGCTCCTCTGTCCATGGGACTCTCCAGGAAAGAATACTGGCATATGTTGCAATGCCCTCCTCCAGGGGATCTTCCTGACCCAGGGACTGAACCTGCATCTCATTATGTCTCCTGCATTGGCAGGGTTCTTTTTACCACTAGCCACCTGGGAAGCCACTGGGAGATAGTGGAGGACAGAGGAATCCGTCATGCTACAGGCCATGAGGTCTCAAAGAGTCGGACATGACTTCGCGATTGAACATCAATTCTTTAACAGTAATTACTTTGAGAGTAAGTGGATTAAACTCTCCAATCAAAAGACAGAGATTGAAGGACGCACAGTTTAGAGACCATTAACTTGCTGTGGCCCCCTTTATCTGGCAAAGCAATAAAACTATTCTAAAAAAAAAAAAAAAGACAGATTGGCAGAATGGATAAACACATGACCCAACTATATACTATCTACCCAATTCAAGAGGATCACTTTAGATGAAAGATGATAATAGATTGGAGACAAAAGGTGGAAGAAGATATTCCATGCAAATAGTAACTACATAGTAGTTATCAATATTTAGGGCAGTATTCATAATAGCTAAAATGAAGAGGCAACCAAGCAGCCACTGACAGATGAATGGATGAGAAAAGTAATATACAATTCAGCCTTCAAAAAGGAAATTCTGACATATGTCATAACATGGATGAGCTTTGAGGCTATCATGTTAAGTGAGGGGTGTGTGTGTGTGCTCAGTCATGTCTGACTCTGTGACCCCATGGACTGTAGCCCTCTAGGCTCTTCTGTTCATGGGATTTCCCAGGCCAGAATAACGGAGTGGGTAGCCATTTCCTTCTCCAGGAGATCTTCCCGACCCAGAGACCGAACCCAAGTCTCTTGCATATTCTGCATTGCAGGCAGATTCTTTACCACTATGCCATCTGTAAGCCAGTCATAAAAAGACGCGTCCTGTGTGATTCCACTTACCTGAGGTTCCTTGAGGTTCAGATTCATAAAGAAAAAATTAATAAGATAGTGGTTGTCAGGAGGTGGGGAGGAGAAGGGATGAAGAGTTACTGTTTTGTGAGTTCAGAGTTTCAGTTTTGCAAGATAAATTTTAAGTTGTGTTTATTTTGCCACAAAAAGAAAGAGAGAGAAAAAGTTTACAGGATGAGAACAATAAGGCACTGAAGGACAATGGCAGGGAAGTGATGGAAGAAATGTCTCAGCAGGATGTCCCTGCTGGGTCAATGCACAGGAATCTGCGTGCCAATACAGGGGACACGGGTTCCATCCCTGGTCTAGGAAGACCCCACATGTGGTGGAGCCACTAAGCCTGTGCACCACAAAGCTGAGTCCACGCTCTATAGAGCCCATGTTCCTCAACAAGAGAAGCTGTCGCAGTGAGAAGCCTGCACACCATAATGAGAAATAGCCCCCACAAGCAGCAACGAAGACCCAGCACAGCCAAAAATAAATAAAGCATTTTAAAAAGAGTAAAAGAAACATTCAGCCAGTTGTTTTCTGAATCCTTGCTGACTCACTCTTACCCTGAATTTGGAGAATAAGCTTGACTCCCTGGCCAAAGGATCATTTCATGAAACCTGGATATCAATATTTAGGGCAAATTTGTGTTTGTGGTGATGAAATTATTTCAAAAATTATTAAAGAATTTATTTCATCTTATTCAGGGTAATCTTTATTGACTGTGTGTGTACACGTGTGTTTGTGTGTTCTGGAAATTAAGAACATCAAAGAAATGCAAGGAGTAATTCTATTTTTGCAACCAGTCTACCTAATGTTTTATTTTTCCTTTGAATACTTTACTTTCACGGTATCAATAGGTGGCTTTTTCTTCTTAAAGCTCAAATAACATTTCTCCATTGTGAATATCAGTTTTTAGCATTTAAAATATCAAGCCAGTGTATTCAAACTTGACACAGTTTCTAGTAGACTTGAAATATAATTAGGTTGTTGTGAAAATCAAATGACGTAAAATATGTAAAAATGCTTTAAAAATATATTATTGAATAAATATAAGGTATACTTTCTGCTGTAGATATGGTTGTAAATCTAATTTTGGAAAGAAGTCTTATGAAGTGTAAATTTGTGAAATAAAACACGGAATTGTGTATAATGTGCAATAAATTCCCTTTAATTAATTCCTAAAGGTGATGAATTTGGGGTAATTCGATTAAATAATCATCACAATTCACTGATAGAAATATGCAGAAACTGGGTCTGCACATAAAATGAAATGGAGGTTCCTATAGGTATTAGAACAGAAAATGAAACACCAATGACTTTTTTTAGGAAAAGAAAAATCAGAGTTTTAAAAATAAAGAATAAAAAAAACTTCTGAGTGTAGAAAAAGGGAGGGTATCCTTCACTCCCACTCACAGAAATAAAGCCACAGCAAGGACGTGCTTTTGGAGCGCTGACATGATGATCGTCACTTTCTGATTAATCCTGTGGCATTAGCCTCGCTTCAAGAGCCAAGGTGCCGTTTTCTAGGCTTAGAAGGAAGAAAGCTTCTGTGAGGATAAAGATCTTCAAGGATATTTTTCTGTGCAGTAAAAATAGTAACGGACGCAGCAGACAACAGCGCTGTTATTGTAACAGCCAGACTTACTCTGAGTTAACGAAGCAGCAAAATAAATTCAGCTAACACAGCGTTGTAAAGTGATGACACTCCAATAAAAAATAAAATAAACCACAAGGATGTATTACACAGAACAAAGAATACAGTCATCGTTTTATAATGTTATATATACTGGAGTATAGTCTTTAAAAGTATAAGTAAAGTATAATCTAAAAAAATAAATAAATTCAGCTGTCAGCATGAAGAGGAGGTGCACACAGACATACTCACAAACCTCAGTTTATACAAATCCTCGACTTAGGGAAAGGAAACCAAATGATAAAAGCATCCACTATGATGTCTGTACGATAGCAAACAAAAATAGGAAAATAATCGATATGTAAATCTTGACCACTAAAGAAAGGTAGAGACAGAAGAAAATGACAGCTTATGTTTTACTTATCATTCATTCAACCAGCAAGAGTCTGTTGATAGTCGAGCTGGGGACACAGTATGAACGAAACAGGCATGGACTCTGTCCTCCAGGGATTTGACAAAGACCCCAATTCATCTCATCTAAGCATCTGTACACGCTAAGCCTCCTTTGCATATATCCCCACTGAGTATACCTTTAAGATCAGTCGTATCGGACTCTTTGCGACCCCATGGACTGTAGCCCACCATGCTTCTCTGCCCACGGGATTCTCGAGGAAAGAATACAGGAGTAGGTTGCCATTTCCTACTCCAAGGGATCTTCCCAACCCAGGGACCGAACCTGTGTGTCCTGCGTTTGCAGGCAGATTCTTTACCATTGAGCCACCTGGGAAACCGTATCCCCATTGAGCGGATGTGGCAAAAACCATGAATTAGCTTCCAATTTCTTTCCTTCAACAGATGTTTATGTTCCAGGTTCTGGGTACTGTTTGGAAAACTGTTAGGAATAGAGCAGTAAGCAAGATGACAAAAAAAAAAATGTCATCCCTCCTGCACAGCGAAAGCTGGGAAGTTAAAGAGCCCCTTGCAGCTAGAGCTCCAGGCATGATTTAATTTCTGGCTAATCAGAGGCCTCTGTATGAGACTTGGATATATAGTTGGATGTAGTGATCCTAGGGGCTTCCCTTGTGATCTAGGGGCTCAGACGGTAAAGAGTCCACCTGTAATGTGGGAGACCCAGGATCAATTTCTGGGTTGGGAAGATTCCCTGGAGAAGGGAAAGGCTACCCACTCCAGTATTCTGGCCTGGAGAATTCCATGGACTGTACAGACCATAGGGTCGCAAAGAATCGGACACAACTGAGCGACTTTCACTTTCACTTTCACTGGTCCTAGACATCCACTTGGCTGGTGCACATCTTAGCACCCGCAGTGCAGTTCCAGGGAGATGGTGCTTGACTCACCACCCTGTTCCATGACTTCGTCAGTTACTTACTACCAGGTAATACACCCCAGCCACAACTGAGCACAGATTGATGCAACGTTAATAACCCAGTGCTTCCATATGTGGTTTCTTGGGAGTCCCTCCCTGCCGCTGGGAAGATGTAATTCTATAATACTGACTCAAAAAACAAAAGATGAAAACCAAAATCCCATTTCTTTCCTTTCACTTTCTCTTTCCAACAGTAGATGAAACATATAACAAAATCTGGAAGTCACGCAGGCTCGTATTGTCAATTTTATCTCCCCTGTTATAAATTGCATGAACAGTTGAATTCTGAAATTGAACTTGAGTTCTGACTACATAAAGAAACTCATTGCTCTAATTAGATATGAAGGCACAAAGAACATGAATATCTGACAAGTGTGTACCCTGAGGTCAGCAACCTATATCTAAAGAGTGCTGGACACATAAATGACGGGAAATCATGGATTTACCGTGTAAGCATAGATGTTTCTAAACTTCAAGGTTATTAAGAATGTAACTCTAATAGCTTCATTTGAAAATTTACATGCTTATTTCAGGAACCTGCATTTTCCTAGGATAAAATGTTCTTTTGAGTCTAAAGTTAAAATAACAACATGCAGGTGTTTACAATCTAATCACAGTGAACTTTATTCATAAAGAGATGTGATGGTTTAATCACACACTAGGCTGTGATCTGCTCAGTGGAATTGGACACAATTTCAATTTTCAGGTAGGATACTTGATTTTGGAAAACACTTGGAAAATGGGCCAGGAATGTTTCTTCACTGGAAATAGGAAAGGTGGTGTGCAAATTCTTGAGAGTCATTTAAGGATATTGCAGAATAATTTTTAATCGCCTGATCTGATAAATTGAGATAGAAAATTCCACTTTGTAGGGTTTGTAAAATGGAATTGGTTAATTGCTTTCAGAGAGAGTTTAGAAGTGGTTCTGCATAATGGTGAAGAAATGAGTTCGATGGTTTCCTTATTTTGATTTGCAGCTCTTTAAAACATTTAGGAAATAAAACCATCTTGATCCATTTGGCAGGGAGTAATGTTTTCCTTTGCAAACTCCCACTTTACTTTGCGATTCTTTCACAACTACATCACAGCCTCTCTAGAATGATTAGATTTGTGTAAATATCTTTTTTTCCTATAAGTTAATAAGCTCCTGAAAGACAGGTATCATCTTAATAACCAGATAGTTCCTATCACAGAGCCTTGCAAAGTATACATCAATAAATAGTGGGTGATAAAGTAGTCTCTGTGTAGATTATTTTTTTACTTTAATTCTTAACGTACCAAACTCCACTTTCCAGCTGGGTGGCAGTCAGCAGAGTTGTGGGGCAGGTCTATCCAATGTCTTCAAATCACTAAGTATCCACTTCCCTGAAAGTTTGACCTTTCTGGAAGAATTCTTTGAGTCTTAGAACTTGAACATTCCTAGCTATCTTTGAGTAGGCAAAATCTGAATAATTTGGGGGTTTGTGTTTGTGTTGTTTTTTGGTCACTAAGTCATGTATGACTCTTTGCAACCCTGTGAATTGTAGCTTGCCAGGTTCCTCTGTCCATGGGGATTCTCCAGGCAAGAATACTGGAGCAGTTTGCCATTTTCTCCTCCAGGGGATTTTTCAGACCCAGAAATCGAACCCGGGTCTCCTGCATTGCAAGCAGATTCTTTACCATCTGAACCATCAGGGAAACCCATATGTACATGCAAGTACAATTTATACAATTCTCTGTTATATTGCTTAGAATCATACCCTGTGGTCCATCTAAATCCACGCACTTTCTCTGATAGAGACCCTAGAGATTTGCTCTCACCTTTACGAGTAAAAACTGACAATTACCCTTCAGTACATTTTTGAATGAGAACACTTTCATTTTTCAGGTCTGATCACAGTCTTCTTCTACTTATTTACATTTTCAGGTCGCATCAACCTCTTAGGAGTAATGCGCTTTTTAAGTTGCCTCCCTGCTGGGTAGAGTGGTACTTCCTCTCTTGGTCCTAAAATTGTCTCTTTGATGCCTCAAGAAGTACACTTTAGTTCTGGTTTTCTGGAATCTGATTATTGTTTATTTTTGCCATGCCCTTAGTGATTTTATTGATTCCAATTCTATTTCATTCTGCAAGCCCCAGGCTCTTGACTATATCCAGGCTACAATCGTGTTCATTTAGTTCCTCTTTTCTAGGTCTTTTTTACCTTCACTCAGCATCCATCAAAGGGGATACCTGGATGCAGCCCAAATCCAGGCCACAGGCATGGATAAAGAGACACCCACAATGACATAGAACATTTTTTACACACTATTATTTCAGGTAGGGGAACAACATATAGTCCCACCACTCTATCAGGATAACCACTTTCACTGTTGCAATGCACTTTAAAAAATGACTTTAAACAAACAAATTACAAACACGGTCAAGGAGACCAAGCACATGGCCCCTTGAACTTGTGTTTGAAGTCATTTTCCATGCACAGCAAACCGTGCGATCAATCCACCTTTATGTTTCATGTAAATTTGTTTTATTTTTGATAATGAAGCCTGAAGGAATGATTCTTGAAGCATCATAACAGCGTTGACTGACAGCTCCCTAAGTGCTGTCTGTTTTATAGCAGACATAACTGACAGCTGGTAGGTAAAGAGCATATGCAGATGGATGGGGTTCACACTGAACACAGTGGGGCAAAAAACCAAAGGAGATATTTATTCTATTTCTTATTTATTAAAATTCAATCAATATGGTAAATACATGCATCTTGGGAGAATACATTTACTTGTGGGCTGAGACAGATTCAGTTTTTAAACTGTAATAGAAGCTTGATCTATAGAAATTATGTACTAAAATTACCTTAGAAATATTTTTAAACTCCAGTGAGATTTACATTACTCATTTTCACACCCCATGTATACTATCTGTTTAGCTGGGAGTGGTCAATACAACTAGAGCCTTTTTAAGTTGTAGATTTAAATTATCAAGTTATCTTTTATGGGCACTCACTTGTGTTGATTAAGTTAAAAATCTGGCCAAGTTAAAAACAAGACTCCTGCAATGCTGCTTCCAGGTATATACCCCAAAGAACTGAAAGCAGTGATCTGAACTGACACTGTACACTCATGTCTGTAGCACCATTATTTACAAGCTCAAAGGTGAAAGCAACTCAAGTGTCCCTGGACACTTGGATGGATAAACCAAACGTGGTCTGTACATACGATGGAATATTAGGTAGCTTTAAAAGGGAATGGAATTCTGATGCATATCATGAAATAAGTAAACGAGTAAGACTTGAACCCACAACTTTTTCATTAGAATTACTCCTCTCCAATATTACTCAGCCATAAAAAGGAACAGTTTTGAGTCAATTCAGAGACTACCAATGGGGAGGTCTGTCTTTTGGGGCCAATTTGGCCCTGGCAGGCCCATGGGTACCCAGACAGGACCACTGCAGCCTGTGTGGACAACAGGGGCACTAGGGGGGAGACTGCACTTGATGCACCCTCTGCAAAGAGGCAGGGTATTGGTAGAGGGAATGCCCCAGACGCTAGAGAATATCGGGGGCCCCCTCAGTCACTGACAGTTTTGCAATCAGAAGACTGAAGGGGCCCAAGGCCAAAAGTGATTCTGCCTAGAGATACCATCTACATAACTAATGTCAAGCCTTGGGCGTGCAGTGATGTGGCAGGCCACTGAATAGAGTTTCTGATAGACACTGCAACCTTTCAGTCTTAACCCAAAGGACTGGAAACCTTAGGAACCATAAGGAATATGTAATGGGGGTGTCAGGGAAGAAATTGGGGCACACTTTTCTGGAACCCCTTTTGTACAGCATCAGTGGCCTGTTATTTTTACAACCCTTTCTGTTTGTGCCTGACTGTCCCATCTCTTTAATGAGAGGAGACTGAGGGGCCGCTCTATTTCTCATGGGGCAAGGGAACCACCTCCATCACCAGATGCTTCTAACAAAGGAACAGTTAATAGGAGACCTTAGTAGATCCTGGAATGTGGGATTTTAAGGTACTGAGCTTGGCCAAAGATACTCAGCTGGTGATTATTAAGTAAAAAGGGTTGTACAGTGTCTAAGTAGAGAACACAAATTTCTTAAACCTAGGGAATATCCTCAAAAATGTTTGTAAATAGATTATCAAAAGGGGAGGTCACTGGTCTAACTAAACTGTGTGCGTGCTCAGTCGTATCCAACTCTCTGTGACCCCATGGACTGTAGCCCCCCAGGGTCCTCTGTCCATGGCATTTCCCAGCAAGAATATTGGAGTGGGCTGCCATTTCCTCCTCCAGGGGATCTTCCTAACCCAGGGATCAAACCGGCATTCTCTGCAGTGGCAGGTGGATTCTTTATCACTAATGTCACCTGGGAAGCCCCTTAAAGTTTTCCATATTGATCAAAAAAGCTCTGCATTTCCAGAGATTTCTAGGAATCCTTTAAAGGTGTCTGTGTGGGGGTTTTTTTTGTGTTGTTACAAAAGAAAATGATTCTGTACATATTTGCATGCATGTATCCTGATACACTGTGCAAGAATTTCTGCAGGGTATATACCTAGAAACGTAATCAGTGAAGTTATGTGGTGTGTTCATCTTAACGTAGATCACTGACTCATTGATTTCAGGAAAACTGTATCAATTTACACCCTCACCAGCAGCACCTAACAGTTTCTGCTGTTCATATCTGGCAGCACTTGTTTTGTTAGTGCAGTGTTTGACTCTCCTGATATTTATATTAGAAGCTGGTTTTAGAACCAAACTTTCATATTTACATGATTCCACCATGTTGGATAGTTGGGATTTTATAATCCTGATATAGGACCAAGAATGCCTGACGTCTCCAACATAATGGGTGCTCAGTAAATGAGAAAAGATTAAACGAATCTAAACTTCAGCTGTTTGGTAAAATCATAAATTTTTTTTTTCATATTTTAAACGTTTATCAGTACATTCCTGATTCCACTCTTTCCTTCTGTCTCCAGATTTATGCACCCAGTGTTAACTTACAGTGGTGTATTTCTTCCCAAACTCAAAGGCTACACAGGAAATTGAATGCAGCAGTCTAAGGGTTGCCCCTAGACAAGGGATATGTATTACAGTTACTTTACTAACTACTTTACTGTAATCTGGTAAATCTAAGCAGAAGGCGATGGCACCCCACTCCAGTACTCTTGCCTGGAAAATCCCATGGGCGGAGGAGCCTGGTAGGCTGCAGTCCATGGGGTCGCTAAGAGTCCGACACGACTGAGAGACTTCACTTTCACTTTTCACTTTCATGCATTGGAGAAGGAAATGGCAACCCACTCCAGTGTTCTTGCCTGAAGAATCCCAGGGACGGGGGAGCCTGGTGGGCTGCCGTCTATGGGGTCGCACAGAGTCGGACACGACTGAAGCGACTTAGCAGTAGCAGCAGCAGTAAATCTAAGTAAAATATCATAACATGAATTCTAGAGAAAAAAAAAAAACCCTCCACAATTTCTAACCTTGATTTGAGTACTTCTGTAGTTTTTATGTGCTCTGACATGTTATTTTTTAAAAATGATATAAATTCGGTTTTAACATACTTGATTGTTTTATACTTGGTGAAATTGTCATGAGCTAAATCTTGGTTCCCAAATGCTAGTTCATGGGCCTCTGCCAACTTCTGGCCTAAAAAGTAACAACAAAAAGAATGGAAGAGTGAACTTACCATACAACTAAATGGATTCCAATTAAAGGACCACATTTCATTCTGCAATTGTGTCAATTCTACCTTCTTACTAATTAAAATGTTCTGTTTTACAAAATAAGTAATAGCAGATGATACTTATTTGCTTGACAACTTGACCTCAGATTTTCCATATGTGTGTGTTTGTGTATTAATTTTACTGGTCTTTCAAATCTAAGTGTTTGGAAACATTTTCAGAGCTGTTTACTGCTTATTTTAATAAGTATTTTGTAGAAAGCATGTTGGGAGTTACCGTCAGGAGCGCACAAGCCTCAGAAGGTAAGGCACGGTCATCAGGATTCATACCTATTTATTAATATTTAGTTCTGATTGGGTTTCCAGGGAGGCTTAGTATTGCTAATAGTAAGGGTTATTGTTGTTGTTCAGTCACTCAGTCCTGTCCCACTCTTTGCAACCCCATGGACAGTAGCCCGCCAGGCTGCTCTGTCCGTGGGGTTTCCCAGGCAAGAATACTGGAGTGGGTTGCCATTTCCTTCTCCAGGAGATCTTTCCAGATCAGGGATCAAAGCCCTGTCCCCTGCATTGGGATGTGAATTCTTTACCACTGAGCCACCAGTAGGGGAAAGGAAGAGTGAAATTTGCTGAGTCGAGTCCGACTCTTTGCGACAGTCCGTGGAATTCTCCAGTGAGTAGCCTTTCCCTTCTCCAGGTGACCTTCCCAACCCAGGGATCGAACCCAGGTCTCCCGCATTGCGGGCAGATTCTTTACGAGCTGAGCTACAGGGAAGCCCGACAGTAGGGGAGTGTCTGTTCCCGCCCGTGTAAGGGTTAGCCTGTGCATCATACACTTAGGAAATAACCAGTTTCCCGCAGAAGGATGGAGACCCTGGACCCGGACCCAGGTGGGAAGGTTGAAGGAGGGAAAACCCGTGCTCTGACGCGGTCGGCTGGGAGCAGAGGCTCGGAGAGGAGCTGCGTAATAATGGGCGTGAAGTCAGGGCTGCGCAGGGGGAGCTGGGGCCAGGGCAAGCTGGGCGTGGCACGAAAGGGCTGGCGAGAAGCCATGTGGAAGTCGTTCCAAGGAGACTCAATGAGCCACCGACTTCAGGATGCCCAGAAAGACCAGGATGCCCAGAAAGACCAGGATGCCAAGTAGACTAGGGACCCGGACCAGGGGCGGGGGCGGACACGCCCCGCGTGCTCCCGCGCCCAATCAGCGACGAGCCAACGGGGGGTGGCGGGACACGCCCCCTGCTCCGCGCCTCTTCCCGGCAGCCTCGCGGACCCGGCGCCCATCTGCGCCGGCGCAGTTTGCAGGCCCTGCCCCATCGCCCTCCGGCCCGCGCCTCCTGCCCCCAACATGGCAGCTCCCAGTGTGTCCTGCGGCGCAGCAGTTCCCTACCGGCTCTTTCTTGCGGGTAGGGTTAGCTTCACCCGGGAACAAGGCCTCTGGAAAGCCGCGGCTTCTGGGCTGCAGACAGGTACCAGATGCCAGGTAAGGCTTGAGAAAGGTGGCAGTGCTGGTCCCTGTAGCACGCGGTGTGGCCAGGCGCCTCCAGAGTCTTTAGTTTCTCTGAGGATCTTTAGTTGCTGGGTGCGAGATCTCTTTAGTTGCGTTATATGAGGTCTAGTTCCCTGGCGGGAGATCGAACCCCGGCCCCCAGCATTGGGAGCCGAGGCCTGTGGGATCTTAGGTGGTCAACAGAGGTCTCAGGTAAACAGGGTGGAATTGCCTTGCAGCGGCCAACCTTTGAGGTTGTGGCTGGTTTTCTCAGGGTGCAGTGAGGGGGAACTTACCTGAGACAGAAACAGAGCGACCCCTCCCTTGACCTGTCGCCTGGGTGGATTATGGGTTCAGCCCTGGCCCCCGAGACCCCGATCAAGAGGGTGGAGGTGGATGAGAACTGGACTCCTGCAGTGGCCCAAAGACTTAATGCAGGAGGTCATACAGTGGAGAGGAGAGAGAAACATTTCTAAAGTGTCTTACATCTGAGCAGTTTCCATTCTGTTAATTTTCTCGGTAGTATGTCTCTGATTGATGGAGACCAGAACTTGTAAGTTACATTTAATCCTGGGGCCAGTGGGAAGCCAGGATTCTAGCTTCAGAAGTGATTGGATGATAATGCCATTTACTGACATGGGACCTGAGTAAAAGGAACAAAATTTGAGAGGGGAAAAAAACGAGCTTAGTTTTGGAAATAATTGCATTTATTGCATAGTTATATTTGTGGTGTCCAAGTGGTGTTGGAGAAGACTCTTTTTTTTTTAGAAAGACGTCCACTTTCTTTAATGTTGTACAAAAAATATTTGTGTAGAACCAAAAGTAAACTAAACAATATCACATTTGTTTACAGCACAATCTAGCTTTTCATATTAACTTTACTATTTTCAGGACTGGGAAAGAGATAACATCAAAAAAACTTCAGGGATGTTTATTCTACACTGTGTATAGCTGTGCTCACAGAGACGGCTTCTCTTACTTCTCTGCTGTGCAGCAACTCAGTTGTATATAAAATTGAACCTGCTCAAAAGCTGGGGGAGACTAGAAATGATGGGTCCATATCCAGGTGCATTGTCATACAGTTCAAATAGCTCTTGAGAGTCCCTTGGACTGCAAGGAGATCCAACCAGTCCATTCTGAAGGAGATCAGCCCTGGGATTTCTTTGGAAGGAATGATGCTAAAGCTGAAACTCCAGTACTTTGGCCACCTCATGCGAAGAGTTAACTCATTGGAAAAGACTCTGATGCTGGGAGGGATTGGGGGCAAGAGGAGAAGGGGACGACAGAGGATGAGATGGCTGGATGGCATCACTGACTCGATGGACGTGAGTCTCAGTGAACTTCGGGAGCTGGTGTTGGACAGGGAGGCCTGGCGTGCTGCGATTCATGGGGTCGCAAAGAGTCGGACACGACTGAGCAACTGATCTGATCTGATCTGATCTGAAGTGGACCCAAAGAGAGGCAAGCCATAGTTCAAGAAGAGAGCTGGTTTACAAGTCCTCTGTTACCTTGTGTGTGATAATTAATGGATTAGATTATTTGGGGGAAGGTGCAGTCAGTGAGGAAAATGAAGAAGGACCAGACCCTGAAGGACAAACAGTAGAGAAAGAAGGGCCCCCAGGAGATTGGGAATGACCTACCAAAGAAGTAGGAGAAAAACCAGGCAGTGTGGAGTCATAGAAAACAGGAGAATGTTGCAAGGAGGGAAAGTGATTAGCAGTACCAGATATTGTAAAGAAGTCAAGTACTATGATCAAAAACTGTTGAAAAAAGGAATACTGTCTTTTTTTCATTTTTTCTTCTACATTTTAGCTCACAGCAACCGATCCATCCATTTACCCATCAAACATTTGTTTTTATTGTTTTTTAACTGGAAAATAGGCTGGAAGTTTTTATTTTCTCATGCATCTCTTTTGAGTATATCCTTTTGTATACACACAATTTTCTGTGAAAGGTACTGTAGGTTACAGAATGTCTTTATTGTAGACAGTGTGGGGGAGGCGGCCAAGAGTATTTTTTTCCCTCCCTGGAACTCCCAAAGTTGCTAATACATGTATCCTTCTGTGTCTTTCTTTATGTTTTTTTAATCACATACAGACATACATGAAATGCATATTTTTTTAAAGAATGGAGTCTCTTCTACTTTTTGTTTCTTTACCTAACATGTATAGTACAAGTCTCTCCAATTATTATTATTATTATTAAACACCTCTTATGTGTCTTTGTTGTTGTTAGTTGCTCAGTCATGTCCAACTCTTTGCAAACCGCATGGACTGTAGCCCACCAGCTCTGTCCAAGGAATTCTCTAGGCAAGAATACTGGAGTGGGTTGCCATTTCCTTTTCCAGGGTCTCTTCCCAACCCAAGGATCGAACGCTCATCTCCTACATTGCAGGCAGATTCTTTACCACTGAGCCACGAGGAAAGCCTTCTTATAGAGGGTATTTTTACTTTTTGTTTATTAAGTATAAGTGAATTCCAGATAGTGATATAAGCAATAGCTGTCACTATCAGTCACAGTCAGAAACGTTTGAGAGACACTGATGCAACAAGGAAAAAGAAATAAGTTCTGTTAAACTGTGACTCCTGGGTGCTCAGTTGGGAGCCTCCGCGATGGGTTTTCTCCTGTGTACCAGAACTGTGGAATCCATGTTTCACATCAGTGCTTCAGTACAAGTGCAGTACAAGTGCAGATATCTTGGTGTCCCAAATTTGAGTGGAGGAGGGAATATTACTTGTGAATGGCCAGATTTTTCTGGTTTTAAACCTGTGAATATCAAGGATCTGCGCACAGTGTACTGTGAGATTTGTAGAGGTAAATACAGAGGAGCACAGACATGCAGAGCCTAACACACACGAGCTGAAATGGATAGAATGACAGCATCCTCTCGAGGAGGTAATGGGAGAGTCTGCCAGGAGTTACATGAGAAAGGAGGGATTCTGTTCCAGGAAGACGCAGTAGGTACCCAAGCACCAGAGATGTGCACAGTCAGTGGATTCTGGCAACGACAAATAATTGGTTCCAGCAACTACAGTTGGTATAATAACTGATGAGAGAATGGCGAGACGGGATTAGAAAGTGTTTTGCTATGCTATTTGATTTTTTAAAATTTATTTATTTTAATTGGGGGCTAATTACTTTACAGTGTTGTGGTGGTTTTTGCCATACACTGACATGGATCAGCCACGGGTGTACATGTGTTCCCCATTCCCCCGATCCTGAACCCCGCCTCCCTCCCCGTCCCTCTCCCTCCCACCTCCCTCCCCATCCCATCCCTCCGGGTTGTCCCAGTGCACTGGCTTTGAGTGCCCTATTTCATGCATTGAACTTGAACTGGTCATCTATTTCAAATATGGTAATGTACATGTTTCAGTGCTATTCTCTCAAATCATCCCACCCTTGCCTTCTCCCACAGAGTCCAAAAGTCTGTTCTTTACATCTGTGTCTCTTTTGCTGTCTCATATGTAGGGTCATCATTACCATCTTTCTAAATTCCATATATGTACATTAATATACTGTATTGGTGTTTTTCTTTCTGACTGACTTACTTTCTTCTGACTGACTTTCTGATTTACTTTCTTTCTGACTTACTCTGTAAAATAGGCTCCAGTTTCATCTACCTCATTAGAACTGACTCAAATGCATTCTTTTTTATAGCTGAGTAATACTCCACTGTGTATATGTACCACAACTTTCTTATCTATTTGTCTGCCGATGGACATCTAGGTTGCTTCCATGTCCTAGCTATCGTAAACAGTGCCGCATTGAACATTGGGGTACACGTGTCTCTTTTACTGTCACAAATAAAAGTAGTTTTGGCTTTGTTATAAGTAGTTGACAGTCACGGTGTAATACAAAGGTTATCCATGAATTCTTAACGCCTATCAATACAATTTTCTGTAAGAATGCTCATTTAGCTTTCTGTAATATTTATGACATTCACAATAGGAAAAAGCAGTAGGCCAATCTCTATTTTGAAAACTGTTACTATAAACATCAGTATGTCCTCTTGATTTTCTACTGAGCACTTTCTAAGTTTGTACTGAGCCAACAAGCCTTTGTTGATCGGACTGTCCGCCAGAGAAGAATGCTGGATGATACTCCATGGCTTAGCCCTTGTGTATTTTGCTTTTACTGCAAAAAACGTTGCTGCCTCTCTCTTAAGGATCTGTTCTTTTCATCTCTCATCTTGTGGGCTCCTGGAGGTTATAATGTTCTGTGTTTATCACAGCATCCAGTTTGTTTTCAGTAGTTTTAATACTACTGGCAAATTCCTCAAAAGTCTTTGCAAAGCAGATTTGAAAATTGACCGGTGTTTGTAGCAGATGCTTTATACAGCTGAGTGCATTAGTTGTGTTTTCCCCCAGATAATTTTTGAATTTTTTAAAATTCGATTTTGTTAGCAATGGGAAAGGAAAGAAAGCCCTTTGGTAGCAAAGATGTTTCAGTGTGTCCCTCGTCACTTTAATTATGGAAAATACTGGGTCATTAAAATTTTCATTTTCCTCATGTAGTTTACCAAGTTCTTATTTAAAGAAAACTTGATAAAAGGTATGCCCGTCGTTGCTACCTCTCTTTCCTTATAAAACAGAGTAAGTGAACTTTCTTGTACTCCGCTTTATTGTTGTAATTGGGGTGTTGCTGCTAAGTTGCTTCAATCGTGTCCAACTCTGTGTGACCCCATAGACGGCAGCCCGCCAGGCTCCCCTGTCCCTGGGATTCTCCAGGCAAGAACACTGGAGTGGGTTGCCATTTCCTTCTCCAATGCTTGAAAGTGAAAAGTGAAGGTGAAGTCGCTCAGTAGGGTCCGACCCTCAGCAACCCCATGGACTGCAGCCTACCAGGCTCCTACGTTCATGGGATTTTCCAGGCAAGAGTACTGGAGTGGGGTGCCATTGCCTTCTCCGAATTGGGGTGTTGAGTGATTACTTATTGCTGTATAGCAAATTAACCTCAAATATAGCAGCTTCAAACAACAGATATTTCCCTCGTGGACTCTGTGAGTCAGGATTCCAGGCACAGTTGCACTGGGCCATCTGCTCAAGGTCTCCCGCAAGGCAGCAGCCCATGGTCATCTCAGGCCAGGGGCGGAAATCTGCTGCCCACATGCTCAGTGTGGGTGTGGGCAGGATTCACATCCTTGCAGCTGTTGTGCTGGCTGTTGGCCAGAGACCACCCTCAGTTCTTGGCCTGTGGACCCCTGGGGGGCAGCTCACCACGTCTTGCTTTCCTTGGTCTGATCAAGAGAGAGAAGAGGGGGAGGAGAGTCTTCTTGTAACCTGACCTCAGAAGTGTCCTTCTGCTTTGTCAGGGTATTCTGTTCATGAGAAGCGCACACCAGGTCTGTGTCTTCTGCTTGCTGCTTTCTGTCTGCATGTACACAGGCTTATTTTAAGGGGAGTGGTGTTTCTCTCTGGGCTTCCCAGGTGGCGCTAATCCCCCTGTCAGTGCAGGAGACACAGGTTCCATCTTGGGTTGGAAGATCCCCTGGAGGAGGGCACGGCAACCCACTCCAGTTTTCTTGCCTGGAGAATCCCAACGGACAGAGCAGCCTGGCAGGTTACAGTTCATGGGGTGCAAAGAGTCAGACAAGACTGAGGATGCACTGTACCGTTTAACCCTCATTCACTATACGTCAAGTCCCATAGCAGCTGACATTGACCAGTCGGTATCAAATGTGGATATTTCTAGCAGATAATGGAGGTAGCATATCACCCAGTTATTTTTATTATTATTTTTAATGTGTTGAAATGTTAGTAGTTTAAACTTCTTTGTGAGCATAGGCTTTTAAAAGCACGCTTTATCTCGTTTCCAGGCTCCTATCAATTGAGTACCGTCCTAAAAAGACAATTGTTTGAAATGTCTTCTTTTATTTAGAGACAGTGGCCTATAAGATCATTGTTTAACTTAAAATCTTGTCTTTCCATTTGTATTTTCTGCTAGATATTAAGGCTCAAACATTCCCCGGCTGTAACAACAAAGAAAAATGTTGCAGCCTTAAGACGTGAGAGTTACACGGTGGACTTTATTAAAAAGCAGATTGAAGAGTTCAACATCGGGAAGAGACACTTGGCCAACATGATGGGGGAGGACCCAGAAACCTTTACCCAGGAGGATGTTGATGTAAGTGCAGTGCTTGTTCTGGGAATCACGGGAACAAGGGCAGAGCTTTGTTTTTCTAACGTTGTTCAGTGAAACATGACTTCTTAACAGTAAAGCCTTTAAATGAAGTGTTAGATGTCAGTTAAAATTCACAAGAATCAGAGATTGTTTTTTTATTATTGTACTTTAAAGGATACAAGTTATTTACTTATTTGTTGCGTTCATTGACTTGTTAAACTAGGGGCTTCCCTGGTGGCTCAGTGAGTAAAGAACCTGCCTGCCAGTGCAGGAGCCGAATGAGACGTGGGTTTGATCCCTGGGTCAGGGAGACCCCCTGGAGAAGGAAATGGCAACCCACTCCAGTATTCTTGCTTGGAAAATCCCATGGACAGAGAAGCCTGGTGGGCTACAGCCCAGGTCACAATGAGCAGGACATGACTGAGTGACTGAACACAGCTAGTTAAGTCGGGGCTCACTGCGTAATTTTTACATAGGAAAATTGGGTGCCACTGTATTCACATTAAACCATTTGTTATTATTTTATGTGTTTTAGAGATTGGGTTTTCCTTATTATTAATACTTAACCAGTTGCTAAAATAATGATCACTGAAATCATTTATGAAATTCATTTAGGCAAAAATATTGAAGATGTAAAACAATTTTTTCACATATAAAAATAGCTAACTTTTTTTGTTAAGAAGTTTAAAAAAGATACGTATTGGTGTCTTTCATCTAGAGTATCCTTCTTATATTATTTAGAGACATCTAAAAGATTCTGTCATTCAGTCAGGTAGAAGCAGTATTATTAGTTCTGGCCCTTAAAATATAGAGTTGTTTTCCAGAGAAGATGTGTTTAAAATCTTGCTGTAAGTGTGAGAGGTCACAGCTTTCCTGTACTTTTAAAACTGTGTGTGTGTGTGTGTTCAGTGAAAGTAAGTTGATAATATTTTTTATCGTTGTGCTAATTGAACATAATAAAAATCCTCTTTAGAGTTAGCCACTAAAGTAGTGAAATCATGAATTAATATGAAAAAAACATACACTATCTTCTTTTAAAATATGTAGAACCTTTTTAAAAAAATATGTAGAGGCTGGATTTCTTGTGAGGAATGTAGATGGAGAACTTTGTTACTAATCTTTCTTTAGAAGAGAAATTTGTTGAAGTGACGTTGTAGAAAGATACAGAAGCTGGCGTTAGAGTCCTTGCAGTGTTGTGGACTTAGCCGTGTAGCAAGTCACAGCATCGTCACTTGGTTTCCCCATCTCTGAAAGAATAACTCCTGTTTGCGACCTCAGAATCTAAGGAGCAGGAGACTAATGTATTGTGTCGTTGCTCTCATCGCCATTTGCTGTGATAAATAAAATCTACCGTGACTTGAGTCAGTCACCAGTGCTCCAGTGGCCTCGGTCGCATGACTCTCCATGAGGCAGTGTGTTGGGGAGAAGACTCTGCAGTCCTGTCGGGAACGTGGATTCATCCTGGGGCCGCTTCATCCCGAGAGCCCTCTGCGCTGTGGGCTGGGGCGTGCTCTCACCTCGCCCATGTCTGGGAGCCCATGTGGAAATGGGAACCCTTCTCTGTGACGCAGTGCCACTGCCTTCCACTTTACTGCCACTGACTGACCAGCTTTACCAAGTCTCACACTTTATGTCTGTTGACTCTTGTCATTAGCTAAAGCAGAAGAGGATAGTGACAACCAACCATTACCAAAGCATTGTAGTTGTGTGAAAGTGAAAGTGAAGTTGCTCAGTCGTGTCGGACTCTTTGCAACCCCATGGACTGTAGCCTACCAGGCTCTTCTGTCCATGGGATTTTCCAGGCAAGAATACTGGAGTGGGTTGCCATTTCCTTCTCTAGGAGATCTTCCCAACCAAGGGATTGAACCTGGGTCTCCAGCATTGTAGGCAGACGCTTTACCATCTGAGCCACCAGGGAAGTCATGTATCATTTTATAATTCCTGTTTCCATTTATGTTTCTGAAACTATTCTTTCTGTAAGAGGTCTGGCTGTATGTATCACTGGAAAGAGACAGTACAGTTTATGGGTCTTCTTTAACATTTCTATACTGACAAAATGCTTGTTTCTAAGGACAAAAATAAATAATTTGATATCCAAAGTTCAGTTCAGTTCGGTCGCTCAGTTGTGTCCAACTCTTTGCGACCCCATGAACTGCAGCACGCCAGGCCTCCTTGTCCATCACCAACTCCCGGAGTTTACCCAAACTCATATCCATTGAGTCAGTGATGCCATCCAACCATCTCATCCTCTGTCATCCCCTTCTCCTCCTGCCCCCAGTCTTTCACAGCATCAGGGTCTTTTCAAATGAGTCAGCTCTTCGCATCAGGTGGTCAAAGTATTGGAGTTTCAGCTTCAGCATTAGTCCTTCCAATGAATATTCAGGACTGATTTCCTTTAGGAAGGACTGATTGCATCTCCTTGCAATCCAAGGGACTCTCAAGAGTCTTCTCCAACACCACAGTTCAAAAGCATCAATTCTTGGGCACTCAGCTTTCTTTATAGTCCAACTCTTCACATCCATACATGACCACTGGAAAAACCATAGCCCTGACTATATGGACCTTTGTTGGCAAAGTAATGTCTCTGCTTTTCAATATACTGTCTAGGTTGATCACAACTTTCCTTCCAAGGAGTAAGCGTTTTTCAATTTCATGGCTGCAGTCACCATCTGCAGTGATTTTGGAGCCCAAAGAAATAAAGTCTGCCACTATTTCCACTCTTTCTCTCTATTTGCCATGAAGTGATGGGACCGGATGCCATGATCTTAGTTTTCTGAATGCTGAGCTTTAAGCCAACTTTTTCACTCTCCTTTTTCACTTTCATCCAGAGACTCTAGTTCTTCTTCACTTTCTGCCATAAGGGTGGTGTCATCTGCATATCTGAGGTTATTGATATTTCTCCTGGCAATCTTGATTCCAAGCTTGTGCTTCCTCCAGCCCAGCGTTTCTCATGATGTACTCTGCATAGAAGTTAAATAAGCAGGGTGACAATATACAGCCTTGACGTACTCCTTTTCCTATTTGGAACTAGTCTGTTGTTCCATGTCCAGCTCTAACTGTTGCTTCCTGACCTGCATACAGGTTCCTCAAGAGGCAGGTCAGGTGGTCTGGTATTCCCATCTCCTTCAGAATTTTCCACAGTTTATTGTGATCCACACAGCTTTGGCATAGTCAATAAAGTTAGGAAAATATTTTTTAAAAAATTAATTTATTTGACCATGTCAGCTGTTAGTTGCAGCGTGTAGGGTCTTTCATTGTGGTACACAGACTCTGCACTTGCCATGCGTGTGGGTTCAGTTGGTCCATGGCATGTGGCATCTTAGTTCCCCAACCAGGGAAGAAACCTGTGCCTCTTGCATTGGCAGGTGGATTCCTAACCACTAGACCACCAGGGAAGTCCAAAGGGAGAGAAACTTACTTTTCATCGTTATTTGTAACAAAGAATACCGCCACTTACTGAAACCTCCTGTGTGTGCTCACGATGCATCACCGTGTTTCATCTTCAAAAAAAACCTCACAGGGCAGGTGTTTATTGTTGCCGATGCCAAGACTATACAAGGCATTCACCCAAAGTCTGCTGTTCCTATGCTTTCAAAGATTTGATTTGGATAACACTTTCTACAATCAGATGCAGCCTCCCTGCCTTACTTAGTAGAACACGGTGAGCGCAATGGACCTTTCAGAGCCGCAGGATTTTCCTTTCTGGGATGGTTGTCAGACTGTGGGGTCCCCGAGGACGTGTTGTCCCTGTACTGGATGACCTGGCACTGCCCTTCTTCCATGCCAACGTGTCCATCTCTGCTTCTGCTTCTCGGCGCTCCTTCACCTGCCTGCCTTTGGCACAGCTCAGGTTGTTAGGTGTGTGAGTTAGAACCAAGAGCCCCTGGACTCGGCATGAGGACCCATATGCCCTTCCTCCTAAGTAAAATCACAGATTTATGTCAGCTCATTTATAGGCCTTTTTCATTGGCTTCTAGGTTTACAACTTTATTCCAAAAGGTTGAGCTGGACTAGAAGTCTGGCCTCTGGCCTCAGTGAAAGAAGCATATATAACGTAAAAGTATGAAAACTCCACCTCGCTAACCTTGCATGTTGGTGTACCCTTAATTTAATAAGCCTTTTAAAAAAGAGTGCTGAGGTGGATTAGTGAAATAAAGAAGAAATGTCATCGGTAGAATTTATGAATAAAAATAATTCTGCTTGTCACTGTTGATATTTAAAGTTACATTATTTAGAAATTTTATTATTATTAATAAAGCTCCAGCATTGTATATCTGCTGGAAATGTTTTTGCAAAATATTTAATGCTAAATTTATATGAAAAATACCCTGTTAGTTGGTAAAATAGCAAATTCACTAGAAAGAAATTAGGTGTAGACGTTCTCCATTTCAAAATAGTTTGAATTTTGTCTAACTTATTCAGTTATATTGAAAAGAAAGGAGCCGCGCACCATTCTTCATTCCCAAATCACTGGGGCTGCTGGTGACAGGAAAAGCAGTCCCTCTGACGAGCAGCGTGCTGTGCTGTGCTCAGTCGCTCAGTCGTGTCCGACTCTTTGCAGCCCCACGGACTGTAGCCTGCCAGGCTCCTCTGTCCGTGGGATTCCAGAGGCAAGAATACAGCAGTGGGTTGCCATGCCCTCCTCCAGGGGATCTTCCCAAGCCAGGGATTGAACCCAAGTCTCCTGCATTGGCAGGTGGGTCCTTTACCACTGAGCTGCCAGGGAACCCCGTGACGAGCAGTGGTAGTCTGTGTATGTGGCATCTTGCTGAAAAAGTACTTAAATGCATGCTAAATATTTTGAAGGTAGACCTTAATGGCATGGACCTCAACTCCTGTGCCATAAATCTTTCCCAGGTGCCTGCCAGACGTTGTTCAGACGAGTGTTCTCATCTGAGAATACTGTGCGCTGGGTTGGGGTGGTCGGGGGTGGTAGTGTCTGTCAGATGGACACTGAGCTGCGTGGGGTTGTAATTCAATGTCAAGCAGTTGTAGTTTGGCCAAGAGAGAGTCTTTTTGTACAGAAACTGAGAAATAGCCCCGTCATGTATAACAGGAGTGGGGTAGAAATATTTTCTGCAGATCTTGACCCAGGGCTGCAGACTGGTCAGGTGGGTGGTGGTCAGGGCCCCAGAAGTCATAGACACAGTCACACGTTGCTTGCTGGAGTAGACAGACCTTTGTAGTATTGCTGATTGACTCTTAACCCTTTTTGATGGTTCACATGGATCATCAAAATCCTTTTCTCAAAGTCATGCTGCAAATACACAAAAAGGTAAGGACCACCAGTATTTGCATCTTTCTTTTTGATTCAGCCTATCAATTTTAAGTTTGGAGATATTTCAGTTATCCTAAATATTACAGATACAGAATTGCACTTGCATTTACTAATGAGTGTATTTGGGAATTAAAAGTTAAGTTCTGCGTTAGTCAAGAAATTCAGGAAAAAAGCCAGCAAATTGATATATAATACTGCTGAAGTCTACCAATTACTTTTTAATTGGTATTATAGACCTCCTTCCGAAACCTGAGTGTTTTATTCTCCTAAGTGCGAATCTGCTGTGTGAAGTTTCTCTAATTGATTTGCTGTGCCCATTCCATTTGATGTATCATTTTTCACAATATTTCATAATTTGTGCTCACTTCTAATGAACAGAGTCGTTAGGACAGGCATGTCTAAGTACAACTGACAGCCAACATTAGGTGCCAGATGCAGTTTATAAAGCTGTGTAGCGCTGCAGAGAACAGTTTAAATAAATTAGCACCTGTACATTAGTCTCACTTGCTGGTAATTTATAAGCGAATCAGTAGAGATGACATGTAGGTAAGTCATTGATCACGTTAACAGCTGCAGACCCACTGCCCAGCTGGGATCCCTAATTAATAGGGATTGCAGTCCTGACCCAGGGCTTCCATGTCCCGCATGGCGTCTGCAGTCCTTTCATACTTTGACATAAAGCCTGAGAATATATAGTTACATATTTAGCCTTCATGGGAGGGAACTCTGCAGTCACCAGTATTCTCATGAAAATTTGAAGATGTAAGCGGCATGTTTACAAATGAGAAATACCTTACTTTACTCTGTGACACTTGAGTTAATTTGTTTTTTTTTTACATTCTTTTGTTTTGGATTTAGATAAGCCACGCTGTAGTCTTATAAATTTCTAAAGGATTCTATGTTGTTGTTCAGTCACTGAGTCGTGTCTGACTCTGCGACCCAATGGGCTATCGTCTGGCAGGCTTCTCTGTCCATGGGATTCTCCAGGCAAGAATATTGGAATGGGTTGCCATGCCCTCCTCCAGGGGATCTTCCAGACCCCAGAGATCGAACCCAAGGCTCCTGCATTGCAGGCAGATTCTTTACCTCCGGGCCAGCAGGGGAGGCCCTGACGGAACTCATCCATGTTGTCTTCTGGTACTGCTTTGACTTCGTTTTCCACCTTTGGCTCTCTGACTCATCTGGAGGTTTACTCAGATATGTGGTGTGAGGTTTGGGTCCAGTTTTATCTTTTCCAATTGGTGACCACTTATCTCAACATCATTTATGAAATAAAAAGTCCACCTTCAGCAGAGAAGGAGATAGAGGAGCCCCTGGTTTTTTCAAAAAGAAAAAAGTTCACAAAAGTAGCACTCTGGTGTTTGACCCGAGTTTTGTTGTTTTTGTTTTTTAGTGTTGGTTTTATTGCCGGAAGGCAGAATGAGTAAAACTTGACCCAGAGACACACCTAGGCTCCTTAGTGTAATTGAATTTGCCACCTCTCCCCCCCCAGAATTTATAGGCCCTACTTCTAGGGGCAGGATCTGGTCTAGCACATTTTCTTTAAATATATATTTCTTTGACTGCATGGAGCCTTGATTGTGGCATGTGAGATCTAGTTCGCTGACCAGAAGTCGAACCTGGGGCCCTGCATTGGGAGCACAGAGTTTAGTCCCTGGACCACCAGGGAAGTCCCCAGCATGTTTTCTGTGCAGAAGAAACAGGTTCTGAAAGAAGAGCGCTGGTGCCGCAGGGGCTGCCAGTCCATCCTGAGCTCGGGGAGGGTTGTAGGGTCCACAGGCTTTCATCTGATGATGTGCAGCAGGGATGAAGACCCGTGCTTTTTGTGTTTGCTTTTCCTTCTGATTGTGAGGAGGCTGCTGGAGAAGACTGCAGGGCCTTACGTGGTCCATCTCAGGTTGGGGGCAGTACTGCCCCCAGGAGGTGAAGGGCATTTGGAAACGTGCCGGGGCGATATGTGTCAAGAGCATTGGGTATGTTCCTGCCGGAGGTTTTGGGAGAAGGACCAGGGATGACAGAATGACCTGCTGTATGGGGGAAGTTAGCCTACAGGGCAGCCTCACTTTCAAAATGCCAAGAGCATCCCCATTGAGAAGCAGGCACTGAAGAGAACGCACTTGGGAAAACATAGTTGAAGAGCCTCTCCCAAGTTCGAGGAAACGTTCAGAGAGCTTCTGAAAACATCCACGTGTCACGGCGGTGGGGGATTGGGGCCTGCCCTTTGGGGAATATGTGTGTGGTGGTTTTATTAATTCACTCAAAAGACTACACAGCAAGATAGTGCCCGTGAAGCCCTTGGTTCAGTACCTGGCACATAGTAAGCACTCAGTTACTGTTAGTCATAAACGTGAACTTGATTTTACAACTGGTGTTAATTTTGTGTGTCTTTTCAGAGGGCGATCACTTACCTTTTTCCCAGTGGTTTGTTTGAGAAGCGAGCCCGACCCATAATGAAGGTAGTTCTCTTTATTAATACTTTTTACTAATTTCACTTAGCTTTCTATGTTACAGTAATTACCTAATACATTTTTAATTTATTTTACAGCATCCCGAAGAGATTTTTCCAAAACAGAGAGGTGAGTTTGTTCAAGAATAAACTAGCTCTTTCTTTCCACAGTGCTGTTAGGTATCCTCAGTCACTCAGGTGTGTGGAAATCTGTGTCATGGTTGTTGTGAAAGAAGTCAGGAATATTTTATAACTAATAATGAATAACTGGGCTTTGCAGATTGTTTCCTTTTCACTAAATAATATTAAAACTAGATCAGGTTAGAGTTTATGCCTATACTGATGTCAGTTTATTTGCATTCTGATGTGCCTTTTTGAAGAAGAATTGGGTATAGATCTGCTGGAGACAAATTCAGCTTTTTTAAATATGAGAATTTTTACATGTTCTTCATTTTGTAAGCATACTTTCACTAAATACAAATTTTTGGTCTTATTTGTGTGATCTGTTGTTTCTGATGAGCAGTTAGTCATCACTATTCTCTTGCCCCCTGTCTTCTCTAGTTTCTTTTAAGATTTTCTCTTTATCTTCTAAATATGTCAACTGAAACCTTGGAGAAAGCATGGGGCAAACTTTAAGGTCACCAGGAAATAGCATGTATATATTTCTATTTCAGATTAGAAGCTTCCTGGATAAGCTTGGGGGGAAGGTGGGTTGTCAGTTACTTTAAAAAGTACTAAAGCCAGAAATCATTTCTTGAAAACATTTGAAATAGAGATTTGTATTGAGCAGACTTGCTGTAACCCTGGAGAGTTTGCCTTTGAGGGTGCGTCTGTCCCTCCTCGTTTCTTCCATGCACCTTTCCCGCTGATGTGCCATCAAAGGTTTCAGTTTCGCTTTCCTTACACCGGAGCAAAGAACTCAAACTTCCTTAAGAAGTCTGAGAGAGCAATATTTTTATATTTCTGCAGATGTCCCCCCAACCACACTGAAGTTGAACAAACCTTTTTTTTTTTTTTTAGTAACTTGCCTTTGAATCTTTCTAAAGCATTCAACTTAGTCTTCAGAGAAGCAGCTACTGTCTTTTTCTGTTTTCACCCAGGTTTCATCTGTTTATAGAATACTTAATTCATGTAATTGTAGGAGCGAGTACAATTATAATAAACACGTTTGGGAATAAACACAACTGACTCTTAGTAAGCGTGTACCTCAGCAGTGAAAATGTGTGGAGACACTGGAGGGGCGCCTTCTGGCCACAGATGCTCAGTTGGTGGGTGGCATTAGAGTGTTTCAGAGCCAATAAATTGATTGGTAAGAGAGTAGATATGTCTATTAAAAATCAATTTGTTCCAAATTGCTGTTTTTGCTGAATGTTCACCTCTGTTCAAAGCTAGGCATTCTGCCATTCTCTGCTTCACTCTTTTCAGGATAACTTTTATTTTGGATCCTGCTAGAGGTATTTTGAATCTTCTAATAAATATTTTCTGTCTTTTATATTTTCTGAACTCTTACATGTGGTTGATAATAAACTGTGACATCAATTAATAGTTTCTGGGAAGATAATAAATGAAGGCTATATTTAGAATGTAAATCAAAGACACAACTCAGCTTTTCTAGAAGTAAAACTGAAGGCATAGTGCACGGTAGCTTACACTTAGAGCTTTTCTGTAGATGATCGTAACGATAGTGATGCTCCCCCTCTTTTAGTGGTTTCTCCATTTTTCAGCCCCGGAGGCTCCTCACCTGTGTTCTTCTCTCTCTGTTCTGTGTCTCTGTTGGTTGCGCCTCTTCTTGTGTGTCTGCCCCTCTGAGCCTGGTCCTTTGGTGTCACACCAGCTTCTCAGTAGTAGGAAGCTTTTGCTACTGTCAGCTGGACTGTAACCACTGAAGTGTCCATGTGTCCCTGCAAAATGCCCATGTGTTATCCTGGAAACATGTCCGTGTTGGTAGGATTTTCTTACATTTCAGTTAAGTACATTTATCTGTGTTTTGGGGGCTCCCCTGGTGGCTCAGATGGTAAAGAATCCACCTGCAATGCAGGAAACCCAGGTTTGATCCCTGGGTTCGAAAAATCCCCTGGAGAAGGGCGTGGCTACCCACTCCAGCATTCCCGGCCTGGAGTATTCCATGGACAGAGGAGCCTGGGCTACCTACAGTCCATGGGGTCGCAAAGAGTCAGACACAACTGAGCAAGTAACACTCACTTTCACTTCAAACACTATACCTTTAGAATCAGCTAGAATTTGCCATCTGTCTATTGACCTACTTACCAATTTTGCTATACTTTGTAAATACAGAACAAATTGATTTGTATGTTAAAAAGTATCATTGAATTTTAGATTTGAATAGATTATGGCACTTTGAATGTGCTCCCACTCCCCTTATCAAAAGATGGAAGCTTCTAGATTGAGTTAACATAAAATCCTGCTCTGCTGTTTAAAGCAAGTGATTAAAAAATTATTGGGAAAAACAAAGATATGTACCCGGTTGATGACAGAAGCAAAGAGGAACCCCTAATACCAGACAGAATGGAACTCAGGGAGCTTAGGGAAGGGTTCAGTGAGGCAGGAATGTTAATTTATATTGATAAAACCTAATATCCATTAAGTGGCTTTGACGACCATGAACCTTTTTGCACCAGGCATTTAGCATGGAAACGTTTAAACCAAAAAGCTGTTAACTAAGGCTCTAAAGAATTCGAGTAACACAGCATGATTTTATAGCTACAGATTGAAGTACAAAGAATACATTTTCTATGCAGATGCCAGTGGAATATTAATAGAATTATGATGCAGTAGGTTGTAGAGAAAACCCAACAAATTATAAAAATAGAAATTATGTGGATTAGAACTGTAAAACTTTGGGGTTAAAGTGAAATCAAAATTGAGATTACAGACTGCTGAAAAATATATGACAGTTCATATTAAACCCTATGGGATATGGACAATGTTTAACACAGAGGCAAACGTATTTATTAAGCTTTGAGAAAGACTAGAAATAAAATGAACAGTAGTCAGTTCAAGAAGGCAGAGAAAGAATGAAATGGATGATTGAATTAAAGGAATTTAAAAGAAAAGGTAGGAAAAATAAAACCAACTAACCCTTTGAAAAATTGGTGAAATTGATCAAGTGCTAGCAAGTCTGGTGAATGGAAGAAGAAAACCTAAGAGGAAAACATAATGTCCATAATGATATTCAGAGGGTATTTAAAAGTATAAAATTGTCATGGGTAACTTGATTCTAATTGATTTGAAAAGTGTCCTGAATAATACACCAACTGGTATTTATTGAAACTTAGAGCAGACCAGGTACAGTTCTCAGTGTTTTGCATACATTAACTCATAATTTTCACAACAGCTTTAGTGAGTAGATAACTGTTGTTTTTCTTGTTTTCCGATGTGGGAGGTTAAATGCTATCCACAGC
This sequence comes from Bos javanicus, assembly GCF_032452875.1. Lineage (NCBI taxonomy): Eukaryota > Metazoa > Chordata > Mammalia > Artiodactyla > Bovidae > Bos > Bos javanicus. The sequence continues at coordinate 9,293,004 of NC_083878.1, forward strand.
TCCTTTTGCTAAGGTTTCCCTGGTCATCTGTTGGTTGAATGCAGTTCATTCATTTCCTGGTAGATTTTCCAAAAGGGCTCATGGATAGAAATTCTTGAGTTTTTAAAATTGTTTTTTCATAGCTTTGATACTTGGAGGACAGCTTCGCTGAAGGAGAAAGTCTCTGGTTCGTACTTCTTTCATTGAGTTACTGAAACTGCTGCTCCGTTGTTGCCTTGCCTTGAGGAGTTCTGGGCTAGTCATCTTCCCCTGGTGGTCTAAAGGGTTTTTTGTCTATTTAGTAGCTTTGTGAAAGCGTGGCATCCAGTTGATTATTATTGAGGGTTAGATTACAGTGGTGATAGTTCTTCATAGGTAGATTCAAGTCCTTACATCCAGAAATAGTTCTCTTAACAGTTACAAATTTTAGTTCTGTTCCACTTTTAATTCTTTTCCTTTGGACTCCAATTATATAAGTGTTATTCCTTCCTTGGTTGCCTTCCAGATCCGTCACACCAACTCTGACTCTTAACTTCTTTATCTCATTTTCATTTCTTGGGTTGCTTCCTTTTTTTTTTTTAATGTATTATGTTTTAGTCTATTCTCTTTTAAATTACTTATAAGCTAGTCTACATTCCTGATTCTTTTAACTTTTTCTGTTTCTCCCCTGAATTTAATCAAGCTGTCTCATTTCTTTGAGTTTTTTGTCCATTCTGTTTTCAGTTTTGAACTGTTGATTCAAAGTGTTCTCCAAAAACTCCAAATGTTTGCTTGAGGATATTTAATTCAGTTCGGAGGGTTGTGTTTCAGTTTCCTTGTTTCACCAGAAGTTTCCTTCAGTTTACCTTGTTTTGGTGAGGATGAATTTTCATCAGCAGAGCATTTGGATTACTCTCACTTTCTGGGTTTTAAAAAAAATTTTAATTTATTTTATTTATTTATTTATGGCTGTGTTGGGTCTTTGCTGCTGTGTGGACTTTCCCTAGTTGCAGCAAGTAGGGGCTACTCTCTACTTACGGTATGCAGGCTTCTCATTGCAGCGGCTTCTCCATGGGGCTCAAGGCTCCTGCAAGGTGGGGGTGGGCACAGACATTCATTCTGCAGCAGGTGTGTGATGTGAATGCAGCTGGATGCCATCTGTATTTTTTTATATATGTGTTTTAAGTATTGTTCATTTATTCTCATAATCCTCGTGATTATTTTGTGGTTTTCTTTTCTTTTTTTTTTTTTCACAAATGAGCAGCCTGATTCACAAAAGAGTTAATAACCCAGTTACGGTCACAACTATTAAGTAAAGAAGCTAAAAAACAAACCAAAGAAGTTTGACTTTGCAGCCTAAGTTCTTTCAATTACACACTCTCTAATAGAGGGACAAATAGTTGGATAGATCAAGAGATGCCACTTTTACTTATAAACACACACAACAAGCATCTCTATCTCAGAAGGTGGGCATATGTAAATGCAGTGAAGGAGTCCAGAGCAGTAATCTCTAAGCTTGCTTCTGGTGGGGGGATTCTAATATCTGAAAGATTATTAAGATAAGAAGAGTGGGCCAAAGCCGTGCTCAGAGGGAAATCTGTAGCACTGAATGCATGTATTAGAAAAGAAGGAAAATCTAAATTCAGTTATCTAAACATCCATCTGAGGAAAGTAGAAACAGAAAAGCAAGTTAAATCAGAGTAAGCAGAAGAAAAGAGACATTAAAAGTTAGAAGAGAAGTCAGTGAAATTGAAAAAAAGGAAATTAAGGGAGAAAATGAACAAAACCAAAAGTTGGTTCTTTGAGAAGACAGTAAAACTGATAATCTTCTAGCCAGGCATAGCTGGAAAAATGGAGAGAGGACACAATATTGTTATCAGCAAAGGAAGGGGGCAGCGATTCTGGTCCTGGGACATTAAAAGGATAATCAAGGAATACTGTGAACAGCTCTATGCCCACCCACTTGATAACCCAGATGGAGTGGACCAGTTCACTGAAAGGCCATGTGCTGAAATTTGAGCACGAGGAAGTAGACAGTGTGAACCGGCCTGTACCTGTTAGAGAAACTGAACCAGTACTGAGCAACCTAGAAGACGGGTTTGCCCCTGGCTTTTTAGATACAACGCTGAAGGCATGGTTCATGACAGAATTGATGAATTGGATATCATTACAGTTAAAATTTTCTGCTCTATGAGCGACATGGTCAAGAGAATGAAAAGACAAGACATAGGCCGGTAGAAAAATATTTAGAAAGGACACATCTGTTAAAGGACTGTTACCTAAAATGTATGAAGAACTCTTAAAACTCAACAATAAGAAAACAACCACCTGCTTTAAAAATGAGCCAGAGACCGTAGCACACATCACCGGAGAACATACTCAGATGGTGGAAACAAAGCGGATGAAAAGATGCTTCAGGAAGACACAAACTAAAGCAACAGTGAGATACCAGTACACACCTGTTTTCCACCATTTATTATAAAATGGCCTTCATTTTAAGTGTATTCACTTAAATTGGCCTGTGTATAATCCAGTTATCCCAGAAGAGGAAGATACCCTACATGCTGTACAGGTGACATTTCAAAAGAAAAGAGCATATTATCTTTAAAAAACTGATGGAGTAATGACCCTCTTTATTGGACAGAATAGGTTGTACTTGGATTTCTGCCTCACAGATGTGTTAATAAATTGCATATTGATTAAATTTCTGATCAGAAAAAACATAGAAAAATTCCAGAAGATAGTATATAGGAAAATAGTTTTTAGACAGCCCAGAGTCTTAGAGCAGGTTTTCTCAATGAGGGTGGTATTGCCCCCAAGGGAGTGTAAATTGGTTCATAGGAGGCAAAAAAATCTTAGCTGTTACTATGTTTGTGGCCCTGGAAAGGGCCACAGTGTGTGTCAGCAGATATTCGGTGCATCTACAGTGTTCAGCTTTCCTGGGGAGACAGGCGATGAGGGAGAAAGTGTCTAGTAAGGGTTCCTTAGTAGGGATGATAATGAAAAAGCAGTTGAGAAGCACCGCCATAAAGGAACAGGAACAGAGTCCACTGCCGCACTGTGCATGTCTCAGCTGTGAGGGACACCCCAGACAAGGTCGGAAGGCGGGCAGATGGGGAGAAAAGCGTTTACAACTCGTGCAGTAGAGAGTATAACCTCCGTGTTCGGAGTTCTTGCCAGTGGTTAACAGAGTAACATTGCCATACACACACAAGGACATGGAGTTAGCGTTGGCTTCATCTACTGCTACAACGCCATTTCTCAGCTTGTTTGCTGTTTATTGGATGTGAATGATTATCTGTATTTCAAAAGGAACCACACATAACATCCTGTGTGGGGCCCCTTCTATTTTAGACTTCTTAAACTCTGGGAGGTGTGTCTCCACAGAGTTGAAACAGAGTGGCACAGACAAATCCATTTCGTTCTCTTCTGTGTTATATTTTCCTAACTGTATTACATTTGACTTTATTGGTGTTCCTTTTTAAGATTATGGGAGTGCATTATATTAATAACCAAACAAATTGTTTTGTTCTAGCAAGATAATACTGGTATTTTGTGTGTTAATTTAAAACAAATTATGGAAACCCTCATGGTGAAATGTTTAGGAATGTTTTATGGAATATAAACATTGTTTTGTATCAATGGGTATGAAATATTAAATATCCTAAATTTAGGTTAAACCTGCCAAACTCAATTCTAATTATTAATGCTTTTTTTTGTTATTTTAAAAGTTAATCAGAATTAAAAGCATGTCTTATTGCAGAATTACAAAACCGCAATTAAATGCAGGCTATTTGGTCTCTGTATTTTTATTTTTCTTATTTGTTTTCATTTGGTTTTTATTAGCTGTCCAGTGGGGAGAAGATGGCCGCCCATTTCATTTTCTCTTTTACACTGGCAAACAGTCATACTATTCATTAATGCATGTAAGTATATCACACTTATGGTAAATAACATCAACTGTTAGCTAAGTAACTAATGATACCAGGGATTTTGCTCAGCTTCAGAATTTACCTAGTACGTTTCATAACAGACAAAAAGTAAGACTTCTAGAGGTAAGACAGTATGTTAAAAGGCTTTATATCTTATTAATTTATCTTTGCTAAAGGTAAGCACTAGAGAAGTTATGTCAGAATGGCTTGTCCTTAAAACGGTTTTACTTCCAAAGGTCGTGTTGAGAAAGAGATGCTCAGGTCAGTATCCAGGTGTGGGTGTGCATCACAGGGCCAGAATCAGGAAAGACATCATTGGGTGATGGGGCACTCACTCACCTGGGAAGAGGCAAAGTCCTTCCCTCTCGTTGTTCAGTCACTAAGTCATCTCGTCCTCTGTCCCCCTCTTCTCCTTCTGCCCCCCATCTTTCCCAGTATCAGGATCTTTTCCAGTGAGTCAGCTCTTTGCGTTAAGTGGCTGGAGTATTGGAGCTTCCTCATCAGTCCTTCCAGTGAACACCCAGGACTGATTTCCTTTAGGATGGACTGGTTTGATCTCCTTGCAGTCCAAGGGACTCTCAAGAGTCTGCTCCAGCACCGCAGTTTGAAAGCATCAGTTCTTTGGTGCTCAGCCTTCTTTATGGTCCAGCTCTCACATCCATACATGACTACTGGAAAAACCATAGCTTTGACTGTACAGACCTTTGTTGGCAAAGGGATGTCTCTGCTTTTCATACGCTGTCTAGGTTTGTCATAGCTTTCCTTACGAGGAGCAAGCGTCTTTTAATTTCTGTCTGTCACTGTCTGCAGTGATTCTGGAGCCCAAGAAAAGAAAATATGTCATTGCTTCCACTGTTTCCCCATCTATTTGCCATGAAATGATTAGTTATTCAAATACAATTTGTTTTTCATAGGCTAGCACGGTGTATGAGGCTAGAATCAGGGTCTAGAGGACCCACAAAGAAGTGATTTCACTACATTTTGACCCCCCACCGCATTTGCCTGTCCTGAGAACAGGTTGTATTTTCTTGCAGAGCCCAGGTGTTTGATGGTGTACACACTGGGGCATCTCCTACAGTTACAGTGACAAAAGGCTGGATGCTGATACCCAGTTTTAAACAACAGACCCCGCTTCATCTTTAGAACACGGTGTCAAGTTTTATTTTATTCATAGTATGACTTCTCCCAGTTAACGGAAACAGTCTCCAGGCCTCCATGGCCCCAGTGCACTCTCGGGCAGCTTGGCCCGCGCGCACATGGGTACTCTGCTTTGTCAAGCTGGCTGGTGTTTGCGCTCTGCAAAGCCAGAGGATAGAATCCCCAGTTGTCAGGTGCATTTATTTCTTGGGGAGGGGCGTGGAAAAAAAGAAAACCTTCCTTTCACTTTCTGTTGACCTTGGGCAAATGAGCTTCTTGCCCCAGCAGAAATGAAATGAATGATGGATGCGGAGGGCATCTTTGCTGAGTAATGGAGCCGGCCGCGCTCTCTGCCCAGGCTCTCCGCACCGCCCGCGGCCGCCCCGGGACCCCTGCCGCTCATTTAAATAGGTATGTCAAATCTGCCTCCTGACGCCGCTGGTTTGATCTGTGGTAATATTTGTGAAGGTTCCATATGGACTCGAGCCCCCCGCAGAGCTCAGAAATAATGTACAACGCTTCATGGTACAGACGCAAATTCCCCCTGAAAAGGGGCGCAGCGGCGCAGTAGCTGTCGGAGAGGTGATGGAGCTGGCGCGCTCGGCTGTCAGCTTGTTACACGGATGGCTTGCACGCAGCGAAGCTGTGGAAAATCTGTGCCTTTTAACTTTTCTACTTAATCACGGTTGTAGCATTGCCTTTAGACTGTATGCTACATTAATTCTCTTCCTGCCTTCTGCCTTTCATCCCAAGTTTCACGGGAAAAAGTAAAGCGTGCGGGTCGTGGAGAGGAGCCTTATCAAACAGCTGTCACCCGACAAGCCATTTGCATTTGTCTGGGCTGAAACGGAGCAACCTCAGGGCATGGTATTTGGTTGCATTCCATCATAATGAAGAAATTACACATCGGAGAAGAGGCCTAACTTTAGTTTATATGTTTTTAAAAGGGATCACTCAAGAATCTGGTCGGTTTCTCAGCCAATCAGATACTACCCCAGTCTAAACTCAAATGTCAGATTACACTCAGTTTATCAACGGTCTTCCTTTATGCATCATATAGTTTCATTACATACAGGAGAGTTCTTTGGGCTTCTGCATTTTAGTTAAATCTAGTAATTTAGCTCTGTCTTGTCTGTTGCGTGTTTTGACCCCCAAACACTGTGGTTTTGGTATTTGTTTTTGTTGTCCATCAGAACAGTTTACACCTGTGAATTACAGATGTTTTGGTTAAATTTGAGCATATTAATTCAGATAATAAAATTTGTATTTTCAAAAACTGCACCTTATGAAATTTTAAACTAATTATATGTGTGGGAAAAAGGATAGGAGTTTCCCTAAGTGCATGCCAAGTGCTTGCACCTCATGCAGGGCACATGTTGTTAATCACACTTGTCCTTGCCAGGCCGGTGTGGGTCAGCGTCATGCAAGAAGCTGCTTGTAACCCTGAACTGTGTATGTGACTAAACACTCCCTGTTTGTGGTGAACCAGGCATCGCATGTGATATAAGACAATATACCTCGAAGCTGCTCCCTGTGTTGCTCTGCCCTCTCTCGGTGGGGAGGGGTGCCCTTCGCTCTGTGGGAGGGGAGTCCTCCCTACTACCATCCACCACAGCCCAGGGCATCGAACCCCCAAAGACTGACAGGTGGGCGGGAAGTGAATCACTGTTGCCACCGTCTCTTGCTGTCGGTGTCATTTCTTCCCATGTGACGGGGTAAAAGACTCTAAGCCAAACTCTGATTCTCCCGTGTCCTGGGCAGTCTGTGATGGTGTGAGCCATGGGCATCCTTGGCCAGGCTTTTTGGCAGAAGAGCACCAATCCCAAGCCTGTGTGCGGCTCTGCCGGGGGCCTCTGTGGCATCTGTTGACCTTCTGTAATGACGTTGGAGCCGCTTTCCCATGTCTGATCACTGCCTGCCTGTTAAAGTTATGCAACACAGGCCTGCTGCAGCTTCCAGTTGAGGATGAGATCTAAAGCTTTAGTGAGCACTGTTTCCCACTGGCCTGAAGTTAGTCCATCCGGTTCTTTTGTGGAGAAGTTGGGGCAGTTTTGAGGGAAGCAGAGGATTCTCAGAAAGAAGCAGCTCATTGTTTTGCCCAGAAGTGAAGCTACGGGGAGAATGTAAGGTGCAGGAGCACGTCCTGGTCCTTGGGGGTTGCACCCTGAGTGTGTTACACCCTGAGTGAGCGTGTTATACCCTGAGTGTGTTACACCCGGAGAGTTCATAGGCAGGTTGGCTGGAACTCCCTCCTGTGGGCACAGCCATGCAGCTGTCTCCAGGTTCCTGGGAAAGTCAATAAAAACCATCTATTTTACAAAATAGTAAGATGTACGTATGTAGTGAATGAAGTGTGAAACAGTACTAATGAGTACATTCTTAAAACAGTAAAGGTCATTTTAAATAAGAGGAGATGAGAGCCTTATGGTTTCTCAAAGGATCACTGAGGATTAAGGGGCTCAATGCTGGACAGCCGTGCTCATCTGCCTTTTTTACCCAAAGCAGATGACTTTCCATCTCCTTAACAGCCACTCACCAGTAGAACTTGTATATTTCTCAGACATGATTTAAGCTTTCAGGAGCAGAATGAAAAAAGATAGTAAAGGAAGTGACCTGAAACCTCTCCACCCAGACACCTTTTCACGTCCCATGAAACCAGAGCTCGGGAAAGGGTGTGAGACACTTCGAAAACACTGTAAGCTGTCAGAAACATTCAGCATTTATTGAAATTTTCCATCAGCTCTCCCCACCATAACCTTTAAGATAAGGTTCTTCATCTCTAAAAGCTACACTGGGAATTTAGAAACCTCATTTATATTTCATGACTTGTCTTACAGTAAACATTGGAGTATTGCCATAATATTTCTATAATTCAAAGCAAGTATATGGCCACAGATGAAATTTTTAACCAAAGAAGGGTCAAATTAAGGAATAAGTAGATTGGAGAGGGCAATGGCAACCCACTCCAGTTCTCTTGCCTGGAAAATCCCCGAGCCTGGTGGGCTGCAGTCCATGGGGTTGCTAAGAGTCGGACACGACTGAGCAACTTCACTTTCACTTTTCAGTTTCATGTATTGGAGAAGGAAATGGCAACCCACTCCAGTGTTCTTGCCTGGAGAATCCCAGGGACGGAGAAGCCTGGTGGGCTACCATCTATGGGGTGGCACAGAGTCGGACATGACTGAAGCGACTTAGTAGCAGCAGCAGCAGATTATTATATACTTAAACTATTCTACCCAATTAGGGGGGAAAAAGTTAAAAATGTGGAAAAAAAAAGAAATGATTCTAATCCTGATAGTGTAGGTATAAACAGGATTCATTTGCCTGGCTCATGTAGAAATTCTCCAGTTTATTTTAAGTGACTTACATAACTTCTGGGTTCACACAGCAGCCCCAGAGGGGTGTGTATCTCCACTTACGTTGTTGCAGACCCAACTAACGAAAGTTCCAGGGACCTGGCACCCAGATTCTTCCTTAGTTTACATCCTCCCTGCCACCGGGTAGTGCACGTTGAAAACTTTGGAAGCAGCACTTCTTAAAAACGGACTTAAAGCAGTGACCCTTCCCACAGTGACGTGTTACAGAATTCCACTTTACAGCTACATTAAGGGCTTCCTTTTAGAAAGCTGCAGACCATGCTGACATGCATCTGCGTGGTGCTTGCAGTCCGTTCTTGACATGCGTCTGTGCGTGCTGTGTCGCTTCAGTTGTGTCCAACTCCATGCAGCCTTTTGGACTGTATGTAGCCCACCAGGCTCCTCTGTCCATGGGGTTCTCCAGGCAAGAATAGTGGAGAGTTACTTTGGTAACTAATTGAGTAACAGAATCTGCTGTTGTGGAAGTATCTTTAATATACGTTTTCCTCACATGTGAATAATTACTGTTGTGGATCTTGTATGTTGGAAAATCAATTTTTAAAAACCGATTCAACTTACCGCCTCTGTTCATTTCAATCAGATCACTTCTTTTATAAAATTATTTTTCTAAATATATGATGGAGCTTTAGGTAGTAAAAATGTATGGTATCGAGTCACAAGCACTCCTGTGTAGTTACTCCTGGTGTGTACTTTCCCAGAAACTTGTCTCTGTGACCTGTATGTGAGACTGTTTTGTTTGTGCTGAATAGCAGTACATGAAGTGTACCTGTATAGCATACTGTGTTCATGAAGTGATAGCCATGGTCTCCCGTGGAAATATGTCTCTTGGAACTCTAGATAAACAGCATGATGAAATCCACGAGAAATGAATTATATGTATGTTTATTTCAGTTGGTTTTGTATATGCCAGTAGCCAAAAAATTTTGAGAAGATTGTTATTTAGGAAATTTATTTTCTGTGATTTTCTTTTTCCCAACAAACATTTTAAAGTCTCAACTGTATTGAACTAGTAGCTAAGATAGTAATTACTGTTAGTTGTATATATTTTGTATATCAAAAAATATATATATACATACAGACTTTTTCTGTATCACCCTCCTAAGAAATGTTATTTGTTTGCCTTTCCTAAAATTGGAACTTCTACATGATTAATAAACCAACACAGATTTGGGAAGCCTAAAATCAGATTTCTTTAGACTAAAAATCGTATTGCTCATGCTCTTGGAAGAGTTTAGTTTAAGCATTTCTTTTTTGCACCCTGAGCATCTGGTATTTTCAAATTAGGCACCTTCTAAATGCGACTCATACATTATGGAAATCTGATGACATGAGGGGTAGATAGACTGGCTTTGATTTTATGAAATATTAATCATAGCTGTGATTAATGATTCAGCATTTCACATCTGGGTTATTCCTGTCATATTTGAAAATTATACTATTAAATACAGTATATAAACTTAGCGTGGCTGGGGTCACGGCTAATCCTCTGGCGCCCCTTAAAAATTAAGTGGAAATTGAACAATAGACCAGAAGCCAGTCCTGATAATCTGTGATGTTGGCAGTGCCTGGCGTATTTTATACTCTCGAGGATTTTCTGATGTAAATTAGTGCACATACCTCTTCAGGGAGCTGAAGCTGTAGGGTGTACTTTCCAGACGACTCTTGTCTCAGAGTAGCCAGGACAGGCTCTGAAGAGCGGGTTTATTATTTAGAAGAGAAAGAAAGGTAGAAACGGCGTGCACATAAAGTGGTTTCGCTTATTTGACACCCAAACGCCATACCTCACCCCTGTGTCCTTTCTTGGCCATTGCTATAGACCAGGCATTGTGCCAAGAACTTTACATATATTTTCCTAAATATTTAGAGAACTGAATGAGGGGCTTTAATGTGAGCATTATATGACTTGATGGATCACAACTGTCAAAGCACATCTGAGCCACCAGGGAAGCTCCATAAATGATTAGAACTTAGCATGTTCAAAATTTGGCGTGTACCTTCATGGGTGGTTTTTCTCATTTTCGACATTTTTTCTGGTGATTTTACATACACTATTTATGCATTTTTATGAAACTAAATATGAACTTCAGAAGATAAAAGCAGAGTGAAAAGTTTAAGAAAAATGTGGACTTAATGTAAACATTGCTCAGAAGTCACCAGCAAACAATAACAACTTTAGCAGCCCAAACTTTGACTTGAAACTTAACCTATGAAGCAGGTCAACTATTTTTGTTTTTGTTGCCTTGGTTATTCCAGAAAATTAAATAGATCTTTAAGAAGCTGGGTGTGTTAGTCGCTCAGTCGTGTTCAACTCTTTGTGACTGCATGGACTGCAGCACGCCAGGCTTCCCTGTGTTTCACCATCTCCCAGAGGTTGCTCAAACTCAGGTCCATTGAGTCAGTGATGCCATCCAAACATCTCATCCTCTGTTGTCCCCTTCTTTTCCTGCCTTCAGTCTTTCCCAGCATCAGGGTCTTTTCCAGTGAGTTGGCTCTTTGCATCAGGCAGCCAAAGTATTGGAGCTTTAGCCATCAGTCTTTCCAATGAATATTCAGGGTTTATTTCCTTTAGGATTGTCTGGTTTGATCTTCTTGCTGTCCAAGTTGTAGAGGTAGTTATTTTTAATCTGGACAATAGAATTGAATTAACCTAATTTCTTTCCGTAGTTCCGGTATTTAAACCCGGACTTCAGTGTACATTACTCCAGGGCATGGTTCTAACAGATCAGTAAGCCCATGTCAGAGGTTCCTCTTCCGGAAGTCTGGGGTGGAGCCTGAGACGGTGCATTTCTGACCTGGTATTGGGCTTTACTGATGGTGTCTTAGCTGTAGAACCTCTGACTGGTTAGTGATTCTTCACCATTTTGGAGATGCTCAACCCGGCTTCACAGTTTCTACATGTGGCTGCTTTTCTTCTTCTTGTCTAAGTTATCAGTTCTACTCTCCTTCCAAGAACAAACAACACAAAACACACTCTGAGGAGTCTCCCAGCCACAGGAAATGAGCTCTGTCCTCGTCTCACCATTCCTAGCCCATGGAGTATGATCTGGGCTTTTCTCACCTATGTTTATGCAAATCAAAGGTGCAGTCCTCACATCCTTTCTTCCTTCGTCTGCCCGTTCTCCCTTTTCCACTTGAAAGAAATGGATTCCTGAGAAAAGGTTGCAGAATGAAGATAATAAAATGTAAGCACTGGTCAGTACAGAGGCAGCAGCCAGGGACACTCCTGTTCTTAGAGCAGACTCTCTGTCGGCAGCTTTGAATATAAAATAGTGCTCTGATCAGCCCCCACACAAGGTTGTCCCCCAAGCTGGAGATTATTAAGACTGTTTGAAATACAGACAGGCATCTCGGAGTAACCAGTTGTGTCTTCTGAGATTAGTGGATGTTCTCATGATTTAGCAAGAAAAAAAATAAATCATCTCTAGTTCATCCTTTGAGCATGTCTGTTCCGTCGATTAGTATATTATAAACGAACACGCACATGAAATTAGTATGAAATGATGAATGAGTACACACCGATTCAACATGAGTCTTCACATAGGCTCAGTCAAAAAAACTGGGAGACGGTTGCGTTATTCTGCTTGTTGTAAACTCATTTCCTGGAAAAATGTATTTTATTAATCACCTGTGTTGCCAGATTATTGCTTTTTTACAATTCTAACAAAATGGTAAATTTCCCTTACTTGCATTACAGTTTAACAGGTGACATAGATTTGAAGTCTTTGTTAGAAAGTAAATTAATAGAAATCAAATAAAGAGAAGTAAATATTAATAGAGAACTTATAAAGACACAGACTACATGGTGAAGACTTAACTATTACATAAGTATTAAATATTAGAAAAGTTGTTCAGTGCTAAGTATAATTTTTAGTGGTATTTCTCCAAGTTTAAAGGCATATTGCTATATAAGTTAGGAATTTTTTAAGGAAAGTTTTTGGTTTTGAGGAATTCTTAAGGAAAATCATTTATAACTTTATTTTGTGTTTAATATCCTCACTGAGCTAGTTGTAAACCTTTTATAGAGCTATTTAAATCCAGTTGAAGTGTGTTACTCTGCAGAATGCTAAAGTCTCATTGAAATTACTCTACCATGCTTCAGTTTGAGTGAGAAACAGTATTGTGGAAGAGCATTTTCAGCAGTACTTGCTGTGCAGCTGTGACTTGAGAATTGAGGAGGGGTACTTTTGAGATGAGGGGACTCAAGGGAGGTAGAAAGTAGTGACGAGAACGTGCTGTCTCCCGGTCTAGCGTGTTTTACTTGCCATAGGAAGCGTATGGAAAGGTGCTCCACGCAGAAGAACGGCAGGACCAGCTGCGAGCCAAGGGTCTGTTTTCAGAAAAATCTAAATCCAAGTAAGTTCTTCTTGGTGTTAAAATACTAACTAAAAACATTCCACTTATCATTGGTGTTTCTTAGGCATTACATAAAGCTTAAAAATGTGTTCATTATTTCAGCATTAATCTTTATAATTTTTTGTGTGTTTGAGAGGATGTAAATATTAAGGTTATTATTTTTATATTACTTCATTCCAGATTTATACATTAAATGGCACTTAATTACTATATTTGAATATTATTTCTTCAAAATTTTTGTGCTTATGTATGTATGTGTGTGTGTGTGTTTTATGTATTTTGTGTTTAAAGATTTGTGCATCCGTTTAGCAAACAGTGATAGACTAGATCCATCAACTTGACCAACTGGTTTTAAATTTTGGACTGGTTAGTCATATATTTCCTCTTATTCAAAAGACACAAATTTTTGACCCAGATGACACAGTGGTAAAGAACCTGCCTGCCAATGCAGGGGAGACACAAGAGATGTGGGGTCAATCCCTGGGTTAGGAAGATCTCCTGGAGAAGGAGTAGCAACCCACTCCAGCATTCTTGCCTGGAGAATCCCAGGGACAGAGGAGCCTGGCGGGCTGGAGGCCCTGCGGGCACAGAGACCTGACTGAGCACACAGAGCACAGCACGTTCCTGTGTTTTCTCTTGTTCAAAAGACCCCGGTTTTGGAACACGGCTAGTTTAGGCTGTAAGTACTACCCCTAGCCTTTTCTTTACTTTTCATTACTACTTTAGTCCACTGACAGATTACTGTGCTTCCGTAACCTCTCCTTTCAAACAAATTATTGAAAAGCAAGCACAATTTGAATTTTTGAGGAATCTGGTGACTTGAATATCCAGCACGTTTCACACTGCCGAGTCTAACTCTGCCAACGGGACATTTGCTAGACTGGGTATCTCTTCTTTTAAAGTAGACTGAGGAAATGTAATAACCTATCTAAAAAAACTATTCACTTGGATGGAATTTTACAGCTGTGTAGTACTAATACAAAAGTGTGTTCCCCCGTCAAGAATCGCTACCACTTGTGGGATCTTTCATGGTGTAACTCTCATTGCATGGTTAATTTAAAAGAGAATACATGTGATATTTTAACAGAGACCCGATTGGCAGCAGATGGCTGATTAAGGAGGAACTGGAAGAAATGTTAGTAGAAAAACTGTCAGATCAAGACGTGAGTAATTAATCTTTTTAATTTAAGGGGACCTGTGCCGTAAGATTGTAGACAATTACTATATTAATATTTAGGATCCTAATAGTAATGTTCCTCAAGAGGCATGTGTTCCTAAGACAGTTTTCCTTTAAAAAAAAAAAATTTGAAGCTGATTCTGTGCGTAGGCCAGGAAGGTGGCAGCCTAGAAGACCCAGACCCTCCCCTGCAAGTGTGCTGGCCGTGTCTCTGCCCGTTGTCTTGGGGGGAGTGTGGCGGGTGTCATTTTTTACATCCTTCAATAGAGCGGGTGTTAATTTTACAGGCCAATGGTAAGTATAAGGAGCCGTTACAGATGAAATAGGAAAGAAACGAAGCACAGGGTGCCCTTCCTGCTTAGCATATGCAGTGTCTGTGTGGCCAGTTCTTAGAATCAGCAAAACCACCATTGTCAGGATCACCTGGAATGCTGGGAACAAAATTCGGTCTCCCACGGTCCAGGCCTTCCTCAGAATTCCCACCGGCATCACCCAGGAATATACATTTTTAGCAGGCTCCCAAAAGCCTGTAAAGATGGTGATCCGTGGTTAGGTCTCAGCCAGATTCTTATTTGCTCAGTATTCTTGCATATTTCAAAATTATCAGAGGAAATCTGATGTTTTAAATATGTTGATGTTCTGGATTTAGATTATTTCTAGAAGATGAGAGTATAGATAAATTTCACAGATTGTTTCAAGAAAGGTTTTTTCCCTCCCAATGGCAGTGACTGACATTAGCACCTTGCCACCATGTAGATTTTAAGTCATATACTTAAATTTCTCTGTTCTTCACTTACGTTATTACAGAAATTAATGTGTTGGAAAAGTTGCAGTTTGCTAAAGTGAGGTGTTGGACATTTGGTGAGTGGTAGAGCCGGAGTTGATTTCTAATAGCCTGACTGCCAAGTCGGTATCGCTGTGTTGGGTGCAGCTGAAAAAAATCTGTCTTTTGCCTCTTAACTGACTGCATCATTTCTGTGTTTCCCATTTCCTGGCTCCTTTCATTTTTTAATAAAATAACAAGTTTGTTTTCATTTTGGAAATATCCCAAAGACTTTGTTAAAGGTGCACAGCCATGAAAACAAAACAACCAAATATATAGGCTCATCTATTCATCTATCTGTCTGTAAATATATGGGGCCTTTGTACTTTGGACAAATGGAAGAAATCCTGAAGCTGACAACTGGTGTTGAGATGAAGGAGGCAGGAGTGGTCAGTGATAGCCCGACTCATGATCTCAGTTCCTGAGGCTGGCTGTGTCACACCTGTAGTTACCTGCTTGTGGGTTCGAGGGTGTCACGGCACATTCAGGGGAACTGAGAGCAGCTGGGGAAGGACAGCTGTGGAATGGAGGCGATGGAGCTCTACCAGGCTGGGTGCCTAAGTATCTCACCCTTCCTTAGACCGCTTCTCTCCTAACATCCTCGGAGGCAATCACTGAAGCAGCCCTTTGAATCTTACCTGTGTGATTTTTATATATTTCAAATCATTAGTGGCAGATTTTCACTATAAAGGCAGAGGTCATAAAGGCGAGCCTGATTTTTAGGGTTGGCAAAAACATAAATCAGGTTATCAGAAAGCTGGGCTTCACGCTCTGCTCACCAGGGATGTCAAGCTTCAGCTGTCTCCTCCTGCATAAACACTTCAGAGTGACTGCTCTGCTGCTAATTTTAAGGGGTTAATACCAAGTTGTTTACTTTCTAATCACATGTTCAAGAACTATTAAAAAAATGCACAGAGTAGCAAGGATAATTTATTTCAAGAGGTTGCCCTTTAAGTCAAGTATCTCTTGAATTTTTAAATAGCTTGATTGTTCAGTTTTAAAGGAAATCATAAACATTAAAGTAACACAGCTTGAACAGCTAAAGATATATTTGCCAAGTGTATTATGAAATATAATTTAAGAGGTACATTTTCTCAAAATCAGACTCTCCCCATTTTACTGTGCGAAACTCACTGGAAATTATTTATGAAGCTCCTCTTGATAGCAATTCTAGTAAAAGAGTAGAAGTCACACTCAAAGATCATCTAAATATTTTTTTGAAACGGAATTTAAATTTCACTTTCTTGTAATATCCCAATTCAGAAAAATGGATTTTTCTTTGAAAGGTTCATCTCTTTGTTTCTCTAAAGAAACGATTGAGCACCAGAGGTGCCCAGGGAGAATGCCACGCCTGCTCGCTGTTTTAGAAGCAGTGCGAGTGTCATCCTGTCAGAATTCATCAAGAAAAGCAACACTGGAAAGATCAAGTATATAAAAATAGAAAAAACTTAGCAAATGCAATTACACTCCCATCTCCTAATGAATTTTTATTGTCTGCAGTATGCACAGTTCATCCGGCTGCTGGAAAGGTTATCAGCCTTGCTGTGCGATGCAGCTGAAGAGGAATTTGTGGGCAGGTTCCGCAGGACAGTGACCGTTCAGTCAAAGAAACATCTGATCGAGCCTTTGCAGTATGACGAGCAGGGCATGGCCTTCAGCACAGGCCAAGGTAAGGCGCCCTGGAGACGAGGCCCGCCCCCGAGCACGGGGAGACGGTGGGGCGTGTGTGCGCTCTCGCCCTGTGCTGTTCATTGTGTCCGTTTGTTTATTTTTGCTGTTGTTACACTGGATTTCCAAGGTTTTAAGATTCTTGTTGACATTTTGAAAAACGGAACCCTTTAATGTCCCAAGAAAAGATGTGGACCCATAGCCTGCACAATCACGTTAGCACTTGGTATTCTCACATTTTCAGCTGGTGGAAACAACAAGATGTTTATCACAGAGTGTCTTAGATTCACTGAAAATGTTCAGTGAATCTGCCCGTCAGACGCCAAAACTACGAAACCCGAAAACTTTAGGTCCTCAGCTCACGTCTTCCTTATAGATGCCCAGAGCCATTTGACATGGTGTCACTTTAAAGAATTGAGCTATTAAATGATCCATCTGCAGCTCTAAAAAGTTTAACATCACTTCCTTTGTCATTTTCAGTTAATATTTTCAAAGAAGTGTAATCTTCCCTGAGGATTCCTTTTATTTCAACCTTTTATTCCTTTTCTTTTAGTTATACTTTATTATACTGTTCATGTATTGTAAAAATTTACAGTTGAGATTCAGTATATTCTTATTAATTTAAAAAAGAATACTAGGTAAATTTAATTAAAAAAAAATAATGTAAACAAATGTGAATTACTTGGTTTTAGTACTTCTAAAATGGGATCAAAGGACAAAACACCCCCATAATAAGTTCATTACATCAATTATGGTATAGTTTGCCTGTTTTATTTTTGTGTGACATGTAATAATTATAGAACTTTCCTAAATAGAGTGTTAGGTATTGTTACTCTGAGGGGAGGAAATTAATGTAGTTTTGCCTCACTCAGAGCACTGGGCTTCAAGATGTTCACCGCATAGATGTCTTGTATTTTTCAAGGTAAGAGAAAGACTGCAAATGCAGAGGCGGTTGTTTATGGCCATGGCAGTGGGAAGATAGAAATAAATGGGGTCGACTACCTGCTCTACTTCCCAGTGACCCAAGACAGGTGAGATCTGCGTTTGGGTTTGGCTTTTTGATCCTAAAGGAAATACACTTGATGATACATCCCGATCAACAAGGCTTATGATTTCCTGGCGTTTGCCCAATTGCTTCTCTTTGTTGTTTGTTGTTTAGTTGCTAAGTCATGTCTGACTGTTTTGCGACCCCGTGGACCGTAGCCCACTAGGGTCCTCTGTCCGTGGGGTTTCTCAGGCAAGGATGCTAAAGTGGGTTGCCATTCCCTTCTCCGAGGGATCTTCCCCACCCAGGGATCAAACCTGCACCTCCTGCATTAGCAGGCTCGTTCTTTATCACTGAGCCACCAGGGAAGCTCCAGTCCAGGTTAATTCAGATCACTAGTGGAGGGACCGTTTTTAGCTACTCCCCTTTGGGTGTGGTTCCCTGTCCTCATAGACTTTTGCTGTATTCTGGGTACCTGCCTCCTGACTGTGCAGACCCCGCTTCCTGGGGGTTCTTTCTCACCTTGACCACCCTGATGCAAATGCTCTCATATCTCCTGATTTTTTTCTCAACTTTAGTCTCAGTTTCTTTATGTTTATAAGCATTTGCTTGGGAATCTTAAAAGTTTCAGGAATTAAAGCAGATATATATTTAAGCTCCC
Source organism: Bos javanicus (assembly GCF_032452875.1). Taxonomy (NCBI): domain Eukaryota; kingdom Metazoa; phylum Chordata; class Mammalia; order Artiodactyla; family Bovidae; genus Bos; species Bos javanicus. The sequence continues at coordinate 9,311,075 of NC_083878.1, forward strand.
AAACGAGCAGGTGAGCAGAGCTTCCCTTAGTAGCATCGTCACTCACCCTCAGTGAGGCAAGCTGTGCCACTGCACCCGAAAAAAAGAGACCGACCCCACTCTCACGGTGTCTGAGTATCCGAAACAGCAGTGTCTCTGCGTGTGTTGTGGTTCCTATAAACGACTAGAGTGTGAGCGTTCTGTGAAGTCATGTGTATATGCCGCAAATCTAACTCCATCTCTTGTGATGTCCTCAGAGAGCAGCTCATGTTCCCCTTTCATTTCCTCGACCGGCTTGGGAAGCACGACGTGACCTGCACGGTGTCGGGGGGCGGGCGGTCGTCGCAGGCGGGGGCCATCCGCCTGGCCATGTCCAGAGCCCTGTGCAGCTTCATCACCGAGGATGAGGTTGAATGGATGCGCCAAGGTACGGCTAGTTTGAGTTTCTGTGAGCCCTGAAAAGTAATAAAGCATCAGCACTTTTCTTTTCAGCTAGAATTCAGACAGGTCTGGTTTGCCTTCCATGCAAGCTCGTTGTTTTTTCCCACACCTTTTAAGTCGAGTACGTGCAAAAGCCATGGGTATATGGTTAAGTGAAGTTTTGCCTTTGCTGTGTGGCCATTAAAAGTACAACGGCACCCCACTCCAGTACTCTTGCCTGAAAATCCCATGGACGGAGCAGCCTGGTGGGCTGCAGTCCATGGGGTCACTAAGAGTCAGACACGACTGAGCAACTTCACTTTCACTTTTCACTTTCACGCATTGGAGAAGGAAATGGCAACCCACTCCAGTGTTCTTGCCTGGAGAATTCCAGGGACGGGGGAGCCTGGTGGGCTGCTGTCTATGGGGTCGCACAGAGTCGGACACCACTGAAGTGACTTAGCAGCAGCAGCAGCATTAAAAGTACTCTTAACAAAATATGTGAGCCTGGCACACAGTGAAAAGAAGTGCTAGTGTTGGAGGAGTGAAGAAAACAGTGAAAAGCTCCAGCCTGTGTAATACTTATAAACACATCAGGGACAGAGGCTGAGAGTGACTCGCAATCACTCCTGAGGACTGGGAGAGCGGAAGCCACCAGCAAGACCGACTTTACTCTCCCAGAATGGAAGTCTTGTGCTGAGAACACAACTCTAAAACTTTTTTTTTTTAGATCTTGAAACAAAGTCCCAAGAAATACTATTGTCACACAAATTAAAAAGTGTAAGTTTCTTTTCTCAAATGTGTTCGTGAAGTCATATGTTACTTGTACATAATGGAGACCAGAGGTAGAAAAGAAAAACCTCCTGGATGGTGAAGTGTGTGGCAGTATAGACCTTTACAGTCACAGTGTCTGTAAGACTTGCGCTTCTGTAACGGTAAGCGCGCCAGGCGGCTTTCCTTGCAGTGACTAGTGATGCCAAACAGGAACAGCTTTGTCCTTAGTTGAACAGGTTTTAAAACCAAAGAGGAATTGATCATAGCTCTCAGAGCAGAAGACAAGCAGACTCAAATAATGTGCCTGGTGTTTGTCCCAGAAATCAGGAAGATAGCCCCGAAAAGGGAAAGCACGCTGCTGTCTGGAGGTTTATGTGAGGCGGGGAGTCGGCCGTGGGCCTGGGTGCTTCCTCTTACTCCAGGAGCTGTCGGTTCACGCGACTCAACTGCCTCCCTGCGTCTTCTGTGGTTCCTAAAGGCGTCTCTTTTTATGCTGCAGCTGGACTGCTCACCACGGATCCCCGTGTCCGAGAGCGTAAGAAGCCAGGCCAGGAGGGCGCCCGCAGGAAGTTCACCTGGAAGAAGCGCTGAGAGTCCCTCTCGGGAAAGCGAGGGGCACACGGGAGACCAGGGCCGGCTGGGCGGCTGCCTCGTGAGATGACGTACTCTAAGATGCGATGCTGTGAAGGTCGCCTTCTGAAAATAATTACTTAAAATGTTTTAGCTTTGTTCTGCTGCTTCACTTTTAAAACTTTTTCAGAAGAGAGTTTTCAAAGCCTAACTCAGACTCCTGGCGTATTTGATCTGAAAGGAACATTCAGCAAAACCCAGCCAGGAGACCTTTCTCAGATGGAAAGGCCCAGACCACGGATCTGAGCTCTGGAGCCACACTGCTGACCTAAGAGCAGCACAGACTTGAACTCCATCCTCCGTGTGCTGTCGATTTTCCAGACAGCTACACAATTTTCACAATTGAGGGATGAGATGCTTGTCGAAAAGAATGGAGCCAGCGCAGTGTCTTTGTCAGGAGCCCCGCCGAGTCGCTGATGACGACGACGACAGGCCCGCCTCTCCCGGGGCCCCTGGCAGCCACCAGTCCTCTGTCCGTTTCTATGAGTTTGACTTTTGTTTTTTTTTCTTTAAGATTCTACGTATAAGTGGTACCACGCAGTGTTTGTCTTTCTCTGTCTGGCTTATTTCACGGAGCACGGTACCCTCCAGGTTGGACACGGACTTGCAGTCACAGGATGAATCAGTTCCGAGGCTCTGGGCTCGCACGGTGCCCTGGGGGTCCCTCCCTGTGACACTGGGAATCTCGGGTGTGAGGCGGGTTTGGGGTTTTGTGTAGGACAGTAAGTCTGGTCTTCGTGTGCAGCCCTGTTTACAGCGGACAGTGTGGTGAGAGGGCCTGGCCCAGGGGGAGCAGGGGTTGAGGGCCCTGGGCGTGATCTCTGCCTGCCTGGGAGGGGGGGACACGAGTGTCCACTTTACCTTCCAAATGTGATACAAGCACTGGGGGATCAGGACAGTCCGCAGGCCCGCAGGGCCCCGGTAGGTGCCCGGTCATCGTGGGTTGTGATTCTCATCAGGAAACCCACCTGCCCCTGACCCTCGTATCCTCTACTGTTCAGTTACCCACGTGTGTGCGGGGGTCTCAGTCTGGATGGGCGGGGGGAGTCATGGTGTGAACAGGCAGTGTCCTTGAAAATGAAGGATGCTTCATTGCCTTGGCCCCTCAGAACACACAGAAGCACGATGCTCTGGATGGAGTAGCTAGCTGGACGCTGCAGACCCAGAGCTTCCACGTCTGTTAGGACGTCCAGGCTACACCCCACTTGGCAGCCCCACAGACACGGGTGTGTGGCCCGCATACACGAGGGAGGTGGCCAACCAGGAGGACCTCTCAGTATCTAAGGGAAGGTCAGCCCATCGCGTTTGCACGATGCTGACATCAGGCACCTCTATCGTGAAGGCTGTGACCCTTTCCACCAAATTAACCGTCAAAGGGGCTTCCCTGGTGGTCCAGTGGTAAAGAATCCGCCTTCCACTGGAGGGAGGGGACGTGGGCCTCGTCCTTGATAGGGGAACTGAGGCCACACATCTAGGGGCCTCCCAAGCCTGCACGCTACAACTCGAGAATCCCAGGCCCTGCAATGAAGACCCCGCACAGCCAAAAAAAGAAAAAGTTTAAAAACGTAATCAAGGAGCCATAAAAATCAACATCTCACAAAAATACTGCCACCTTTGGTGACCAGCCTTGGGATATAGAAATTTTCCTTACTATATGTAAACCCTTGGATAAGAAACAGTAAACTCATTATTAAAAATTGGCAGTCATCTTTTGAGTGCTAAGCTGTAAAAACTCCTGAGCTTCAGCACTGAGCAAGATCTTGTCAATTCTCTCCTGTCATTTCTTAGAAAATATAAATTACTATAGAGGTGCAAAGTGTAGGAAAAAAGGAATTCGAAGTCATATCACTGTGTTCCTTCAACTCAGGCCATTAGTTTTTTTAAACAAAGTGATAAAATTCAGATGTTTTTTAAAAGGAACCATAGGTAGAACTAGATATCAGAATCAGAAGACACTCAAGGGTCATGATGTAATGCACCGAGGGCCTGCTTTAACTTTGAGTTTCTAAGCTTCTGGGGGCCTCGCCCAAGCTTGCCAGTCCCTGGAGACGGTAACCACACGCCTGCTCCAGGCCTTCCAAGCAGTCGCTCCTGGTCTCTTGGATTCCTCATACCTGATAATGAAAAACCCTAGGTTTTACTCCGGGCCTTGGCCTTGCAGGCTCTGTTCCTGCAGAAGCAGCACGGAGGGTCACAGCCTAGCCTTGCTATGTTAGTGCCTCTTTGTATTCAAGTTTTGTTCATCAAACATTTACTTACTACATTATAAATACCAGCCAGACAGGTTCCTTCTGGGAAATTTTCTTTAAAGCATGGGAGGAGACCCCTTCATGAAAATGGTAAATTCCTGTTGCATGCATGCTTAGTCGCTCAGTCGTATCCGACTCTGCAATCCTTTGGATGAGAGCCTGCCAGGTTCCTCTGACCATGGGATTTTCCAGGCAATGATACTGGAGTGGGTTGCCATTTCCCACGAAATCACGGCTGCTTAAAGCTTCCACAAAAGTTAGGATCGCTTTTGGATCCTCTATGAAGACTTCTCAGGAGAAATGCAAATTTACTCCTTTTTCATTTTCCCAACACCTGATTGAAACCTGCCCGGGGAGCCAGCCTTGTAGTGTGGGGTCTTCCTCTCCATGTGGAGAGTGAGGGGTTCACCTGAGCTCTCCTGATTGAGTCTCACCTGCCATCAACCTCTCCGCCGAAGATGCCATCATCACTGTTCCCTCGCAGCTTCCCCACTGTTGCTTAAATTTTTCTCCTGTGATTTCAGTATGCTACCTTGAAGTGAGGGGCAGGTGGTGGGAGGGGCATTTTTCATGATGGTGATTAATGAAGCAGAATATTGCAGGTCAGTTACGTGAGGGCCTCAGTTGCAGGTTGCAGAAGCCCCACACTTGGACTTGACACTGAAAAGGAGGGTGGTCTTGGGAGGCTGCCGGGGTATGTGACCCCTGAGGGAGGGGCTGGGTGGACGTCCTGCAGGGCAGGAAAGGGGCTGGTGCTCAGCTCCCAATCCAGGGTCTTGCTTGCTTGTTCCTTGGGGTTCTTCCCACAGACGACTTGGGACCGAAGGCCACCCCCACGGAAGCCGTAGTGGAGCGGGGACAGACCTGGAAGACGGTCCTGTGCCCGGAGGTGGGACCTGGGCGCCAGGGTCGGGCCTGGGTCCCTCGCCTCAGGGCCGTGCGGAGTGGTCTGGGGCCCCTCACCCCTGGCCCCAGGCTCAGCCCGGCCTGCAGCTCCCCAACAGCGCCAGCGGGGTGGCCGACCCCTGACACTGCCACCAGGTCCAGCTCTGACCTTCCACCCGGCCACCCTGCCCGGTGCCCATGAGCAGCCCAGCCGCTGGCCCCAGCACCCCTCCTGCCCTCGCATCCGCCCATCCTCAGCCCAACCGTGGCGTGCGGTGCTGGTCTGTGCACCTGTCTCCTCCATTAGACGCGGGCCGTGGACTCTGCTTCCTGCCCAGCACCTGGCTCGCAGGGGGCGCGGGAGTGAGCAGGCCACCTCGGGGAGGGCTGTCACTGCCGACCTGTCGTGGGTGGTTCAGGTAACTCAGGAGCTGGGCCCGTCTGCCTGTCTGACCCGGATCGTCCATCTGCCCGCGGCATCTTCACTGGGGACGCTTTGGGGTCCCACAGGACAGGGGTTGCAGAAAACCCTTGATGGAGTTCCTGTCCTCCAAGCCGTAAGTGTGTGTCTAATTAGAGACACACAACAAACAGAGAAAACAATTAGACAGCAATTAGGCCCTGCTGGGAAATGTCGACTGAGATAATGACTCGGAGCCAAAGATGGGCCGCCCTCACCTGGCGGGTCGGCTCAAAGCCTGGGGTGACAGCTGCTCAGGAGACCACTGTCCTCTGTCCCCACAGCCTCTGCCTTCCGGCCTGAAAAATGGGGCAGAATCCTGGCATTCCAGGGCTCCTTGGACCCCTCAGAACCAAAGTGACACACGGGGCAGTCTCAGAGAACCACTCCTAGAGAACCACTGTGACTAGCAATTTGACCAGAAACATCAAAACTGCCCAGAGAAGGAGGTGGGTCCTGCCCACAGGGCAGCGGCCAGAGACTGCACCCTAGCTGCTCCTGGCAGTCGCCCCCCTGCACACCAGCCGCCTGCCTGAGGAAGTGACAGGAAGTCGGTGCCCACTGTTGCTGCCTGGCGCTGTGCCCTGGGCGTTCCCGTGTCCCGAGGTGGGCTGACCTCGCCAGGCTGGCTGGATTCCTGGTGAGGTCCCTCTTCCAGGCTCTCCTGGATCTGGCTTCCCTTCACTCTGGCCTGGCTGCCCACAGGTGGGCAACAAGGGCATCAGTGAACTGTGGCCTGTCACACGGCGCAGGGGGGCTCTCCCTGGAGGCATCTCTGCACACAGATGCCGAGCAAGCTGGAGGCCCGCACGCACATTGGCACCAGGGGTTCTCTCTCAAGATGATGCAAATTGAAACCATGAAACTTCCAATGCATGTGGGAACCATGGATCCATGTGGGAACCAGGGTATGAGATGGAAGCACAGGCCCCTTGCCCTGGAGAGACGTCAGGTAGGAGAGTACCACTGGGGAGGAAGGAGCATCGTCCAGTGGGCGGGAGCCTGGGGCTCGTTCGGTCCAGTGGTCACCAACCAGAGGCTCCCCACACGGGAACCAGGAGGTCAGGGGCCAGACGCGGGGTCCCACTGGGGTGCAACCTCTGACCCTTTCTCAGACGGGGACACCGAGGTGCACCAAGGGGGTGGCTTCCCTTATTGCTGGGTGACAGGGTTCCGAGTTTTTATTCCAACATGCCAACTGATCAAATCCTGACCAGCTGTCATTCCTGAATCATCTGGAGACGTTGATTCGTTGAAAGTGAAGAAGCCAAGTGATGACTATTTCTCTTCTATCAAAGGATATTAATTTATTATGTGCCTGTATTTGATTTATAGAATCTACTTGTGTCTAGATATCTTTAGGCGGTGAAATTATGGATAATTTTTCACTTTCTCCTTTTATGTGTGGTTTGAACTTTTTAAAGCTCATTCATAGCTTCTATCACATAAAATAGTGATTTTTCACCGTGACGTGTCCAGATTTTTAGCGGGCAGTACCCTTGTTTAACCACAAGGTGGAGTAGTTTACAACAGAATAAGCAACTCCATGCGGTGAGGTGAAGGGGTGGATTCCCCGGCTCCTCCCCAGGTTCACCTAGGTGATCCATGGATGTTCTAAGGCCCTTGGAAACAACAGGCGTATTAATTATATTTTCAGATCCATCCGTTGCAGATGAAACAATTCTGATATATTTTCATATGCTTACATTTGAATATATAATTATCTCACTTATAAAATTGATTCCTTTTTACTATATTAGTTTTAGGTGTGCAACATAATGATTTGATATTTGCACACAGGCATACTTCATTATTTTACTGTGCTTCCCAGATACTGCATTTTTTTTTTTTTTTTTACAAATGGAAGGTTTGTGGCAAACCCGTGTTGAGCAAGGCTGTCAGTGCCATTTCCCAAAAGCATCTCCTCTCTTTGTGTTTCTGTGTCCCGTTTTGGTAATTCTCTTGATGTTTCCAACATTTTCATTATTATTAAATTTGCTAGGGTGACATGTGATCAGTAACCTTTGATGTTTTTGTACTGTAATTGTTTTGGGCTGCCGTGGGCCATACCCACAAAAGACAGGAACTTCATCGATTAACGTGTGTGTGTTGTGACTGCTCCACTGACCAGCCGTTACTGATCTCTCTCCTCCTTGGGCCTCCACCTTTTCAGAGACACAATATTGAAATTAGGCCAATTGATAGCTCTTCAGTGGCCTCTAGTGTTCAAGTGAAAGGAAGATCCACGTCTCTCTCACTTGAAATAAAAATTTAGAAATGGGGCTTTCCTGGTGGTCCAGTGGTTGAGAATCCTCCTGCCAATGCAGGAGACATGGGTTCAATCCCTGACCCCGAAAGATCCCACGTGCCGCGGAGCAACTAACCCGATGTGCCTCAACAGCTGACCCGAGCTCTAGAGCCCATGCTCTGCAGCAAGAGAAGCCACTGCCATGAGGCCCACACACCGAGTCAAAGAACCCCCGCTCGCCGCAACTAGAGAAAGCGTGCACACAGCAACAAAGACCCAGTGCAGCCAAAAATAAATAAATACGTCTTTAAAAAAATGCCAAAAATGATTAAGCTTAATGAAGAAAGCACATCAAAAGCCACGGCAGGCTGACAGCTAACATTCTTGTGCCAAACAGCCTGCTAGTGGATGCAAAGGAAAGGTCCTTAGAGAAAATGAAAAGTGCTCCCGTGAACACACACAGATGATAAGACATTCTTGCCTCGAAGCAACTCAGCCCAAGAGTCACAACTATCAAGCCTGTGCTCCAGAGCCTGGGAGCCGCAGCCACTGAAGCCCATGCACCCCGGAGCCTGTGCTCTGCAACGAGAGAGCTCACTGCAGTGGGAAGCCTGTGGATGACAACTAGAGAGTTACCCCAGCTCGCCACAACTAGGGAAAACTCTCGCAGCAGTGAAGACCCAAAATAAAATGAATGAATAAATAATTTTGTTTGAGTTTCTTTCAGAATAATACTGCTTACTGAGAGGGACCCAAGAGTATCTCTGATGGAGACAATGAGATTAAAGTTGTTTTCATGCCAGCTAGCACAGCATCCATCCTGCGGTCCATGAAATTACTCAAAGAGTAATTTCAACTTTCAAGTCATTATTTATGAAAAACATTTTTTAAGGCTATAGCCACCATTGATAGTGACTCCTCCAATGGGTCTGAGAAAAAAAAAATAAGACTCACTGAGGGCTCAGATGATGGTTAGTGTTTTTTAACAATAAAATGTTTTTAATTAAGGTTTGTACATTTCTTAGACATGATACTACACTTAATAGACTATAGTATAGCATAAATGTGACTTTTATGCACTGGGAAACCAAACATTTCATGTGACTCACTTTATTGTGATATTTGCTGTACCCATGGAGGTCTGGAAGCAAACCCACAGCACCTCCGAGGTCTGCCTGTATTGCAAAAGGATCACCATAAGAGGTTGAGTTCCCATATGTTGCTGCTGCTGCTGCTAAGCCACTTCAGTCGTGTCCAATTCTGTGGGACCCCATAGATGGCAGCCCACCAGGCTCCCCCGTCCCTGGGATTCTCCAGGCAAGAATACTGGAGTGGGTTGCCATTTCCTTCTCCAATGCATGAAAGTGAAAAGTGAAAGTGAAGTTGCTCAGTCGTGTCTGACTCTAGCGACCCCATGGACTGCAGCCTACCAGGCTCCTCTGTCCATGGGATTTTCCAGGCAAGACTACTGGAGTGGGGTGCCATTGCCTTCTCTGTTGCTGCACATAGTGACAAATAAATTATTTTTGTGTTGAGGATAAACTGGGTCCTTTTCCAAGAGGTGGATTGTTGGAGACGACCAAGATCTGCCTTCGCAGGACTTGGCCACAGCATCCTGCAGAGAAGGAAGTTTCCTGCAGAGGGAAGGCTGGATGCCCCAGCTGCCTCCTCCAGCTGCCACCCCCAGGACAGCATGGCTCCCCTGAGATGTTGAGTTGCTATTTCAAAATATACATTTACATCAGCGTTTTTAATATTAATAAACTGTCTAAATGCTAGTTTACAAAAAAAAGAAAAGTGGAGAGAATTTAACTCAAAATAGTGGAAGGCAAGTGTTACAAGACTGAGACACAGCATCAACCCATTTAGGATGGTGATTCATCCTGAGTCTCAGGTGGGAGGGGTGGGGGTGGATGAGACCCCACCCAGGGACATGCCCCCGGGGCTCAGAAGCTCCAGGGACTTGGCCAGGATGGCCATCTCTCCACTTCCCTGCCCTCCGCCCACAATCCATCCTGGCAGGACACGTGGACGGAGAGTGGCAGGAGTTTAATCAGCATGTTTTCTGCCAGAAGCATCCAGGTGCCTGCGGGCTGACTCGGGCTGCACTGGGGAAGGAGACAGCCCTGGCTGGAAACACTCAGCCTCCCCCATCCAAGGCAGATGTGTCACAGAAACGCCGTCTCCTTAGACCTCCGTACTGTCAGAGGACCGCGGGGAAGAATTCAGCCATGACCCCATAGACAGCAGCCCACCAGCTCCCCCGTCCCTGGGATTCTCCAGGCAAGAACACTGGAGTGGGTTGCCATTTCCTTCTCCAATGCATGAAAGTGAAAAGTGAAAGGGAAGTCACTCAGTCGTGTCCAACTCCTAGCGACCCCATGGACTGCAACCCACCAGGCTCTTCCATCCATGGGATTTTCCAGGCAAGAGTACTGGAGTGGGTTGCCATTGGTCACACAGAGTCGGACACACTAAAGTGACTTAGCAGCAGCAGCAGCCCTTTCCAATAGGCTGAGAACTAATAAGATATAAAGCTGCTTTTCTGTTGTTCTAACCAGCACTGGCAGCACTCAGATTCAAAGTGAATTTACCAAATGGAGAAAGAGAAAAACCCATCCGGGCTTCCCAGGTGGCTTGGTGGTAAAGAACCCATCTACCAATGCAAGAGACTCAGGAGATGCAGGTTTGATTCCCAGGTCAGGAAGATCCCCTGTAGGGGAAATGGTAACCCACTCCAGTGTTCTTGCCTTGGAAATCCCATGGACAGAGAAGCCTGGTAGGCTATAGTCCTTGGAGTTGGAAGCAGTCAGACATGACTTAGTGATTGAACAAGAATAATAAATCTTACCATGATCCCCAACTGACAGCTAGTAGCGTTTTCAGGAGTTCTATTTTGCATATTTTCACATGAGCGCATATTTTCTTAGTTGTAATTGCAGCATACATACGATTTTAAAACAGATTTTCATTTACTATCGTAACCACTCTGAACTCCATAATTATCATTTTAATGACCTCATAATAGTCCATCTACTGAGCATATGCTCCCTCATGGACTTAGCTAGTTTCCATACTGTTGGTCACGTGGGCTTGTTAAAAATGATCCTGTAAATAATGTGTCGCCAGCATTCTTGCATGTCTGTTTTTTCTTTCATTTGCCCTTAGGGCCTGGCTTCCCTGGTGGCTCAGATGGTAAATAATCGCCTGCAATACAGGAGACCTGGGTTCAATCCCTGGGTTGGGAGGATCCCCTGAAGGAGGACGTGGCAACCCACTCCAGTATTCTTGCCTGGAGGATCCCCAGGGACAGAGGACCCTGGTGGGCTACAGTCTATGGGGTTGCAAAGAGTCAGACATGACTGAGCAACTAAGCACACCCTCAGGGTCAGTGCCCTGAACTACCTTTATCAGGTCAATGGCATGAATTGTGACTTTATCCCCAGAGCACCCTGCCGTTTCTGGGGTGCATGTGCCAGCCCCATGGCCAAGGTCAACACTGACCATTCCCTTTTTCAAAGACTCCGGCTTTCCCATGGGCTCTGCCTGGTGGACACGGACAGCCAGCTGTTCCTCCAGCTCCATTCTGTTCTCAGGTGTTCCTCTGCTGAGAGTGAGTCTTGTCTGGTCAGCCTGTCCTCTGGTCTCCCAGACCCAGGAGGTCTGCACAGCTCCTTTCCTTGGTGGGAGTGTGCCTGTTGCTCCCCAGGGCCCCCCCCCCCCCACAGCCCCCGCCCACTTCCCCTCCTCCTGGTGCCTGTCCATATCCTTCCACACCCCACACACACCCTGCTCTGCCAGGCCCTGGCCCAGGATGCTTCCACCACATGGGGGACTGGCTTTTTCCAGTATCACCAGGGTGTTAACTGCAGAGGCCCTTTCACTTGGTCTCTGTGAGGCCTGGATCTCATCCTTCTAGACACTTTCTCTCACCTTGGAGCCTGTGTCCTCCTGCCACTTCTCTGTAAGTATCAGCTGTCTCCTCTTTGTTGACCCAGTTCCTAACCATCAGTGTCCCCCAGGTAGGATGGATGGCTCGTGGGGCAGTGCAGTGGGGCCTCACCCCTCTCTCCAGGCTGTTGTATCGGTTCTAAAATTTACAGAAAATGGTCACAACCCAAGTGCCCATCAACAGATGATGGAGAAACAAAATGCTGTCTGCATGCGATGGAGTACCAAGTGTGGAGTCCCGGAGGTTTTAGCTCATCCTGGTGCTCACATGTCTCTGAGTTTGAAATTAAGACGAATGCAAGATTTCAAGCAATATTCTGATACTATGCAAATAAGACAGCAAAGTTTGTTGAAAAATATTAGCATAAGTAACAGGTAAAGTTTATGGGTTTTTCTAATGAGAAAGGCAAGAAATAAAGCTGAGTGTTAATTCCTGCCGATTCATCTATATGATGAGAGGCGTCAGGATGTTATCAAGAAGGAAGCATGCGGCTCCTAGCAAGTCCGGCAGCACCTCTGCATTTAAATTGGAGGGATGTCCCCCTCCTCTCATGTCTCAAAACTTTGTTCAGGGGTTAGAAAGTCCTGGAACATGAATACATTAAATGGAAAACTTCCCCTTTCATCACACAAGAACTTTCCCTGATCACCCGCTGGTTTGCATCAACTACAAAGCAGGAAAGAGCTCATAAAAGGCATTTTTACGCTACTGACTTTATTTTGTTGTGTGTGGGGGAGGCTATTTTTGCACGTAATGGTGAATATGGCTAATTTTTAATTGTTTCCCTAACTTGAAACTCCAGTTTTAACTGGAGTCTTTCCTCCAGTCTGAGGTTGTGAGCCTCTAGGTACGTATTTTTGTGTGAACCTAAGTCTTCTTTGGAGAAGGAAATGGTAGCCCACTCCAGTACTCTTGCCTGGAAAATCCCATGGACAGAGGAGCCTGGTAGGCTACAGTCTATGGAGTCGCAAAGAGTTGGACATGACTGAGTGACATCACTTTCACTTTCAAATCTTCATTTCTCTGAACAGAGACCCAAGCGTGCGGGTCACATGGTCACTGCCTATTTGGTTTTATGAGAAACTGCTGAACTGTTAGAGGCTTCCCTGGTGGCAGAGTGGTAAAGAATCCACCTGCCAATGCAGAAGATGTGGGTTCGATCCTGGGTTGGGAAGATCCCCTGGAGAAGGGAATGGCAACCCACTACAGTATTCTTGCCTGGAGAATCCCATGTACAGAGGAGCCTGGTGGGCTACAGTCCATGGGGTTGGAAAGAGTCGGACACGACTGAACTATTGGCTGGGGGACTGAACCATTTTACGTTCCCTCTAGCCAGGTGTGAGAGGTCCAACGTCTGCATTCGATGTTGTCACTGGTTTTTGTTTTAGCCATTCTGTGTTGTTTCAGTGTAGATTTAATTTGTGTTTCCATAAGGGCAAAAGGAAGTGAAGGTGCGGGGAGGAAGTGAAGATGGAGGAAGTGTAGGTGGGGAAGGAAGTGAAGGGGGGAAAGAGAAGAAGATGTTAGGAAAGGGGGTGACATGGAGGAGAGAAGCCCTGGGGAAGCCAGGGAAGTGAGGACAGAGGAGGCTGTAACCGCAGACAGGAGAAAGCTCCCTTCTTCTGTTAGACTGGAGGGAGGCAGAGTGCAGATGCGGATCACAGGTGCATTTGATGGTGAAAGTGGTATGGACCAGTGGCTCTTTCCAGGATGGAAAATGGGGGGGAGGCCTTTGGGGGGGGGTTCTCAGTGATTGAGGGGTAATGCTGGTGTTTCCTGCACCAGGGCCAGGAGGCCAGGTGACCTGCAGTGCTAAGACAGGAACTCACCTTTCCAGAAAATGATCCACTGGAAACGGTGCTTGCCAACACAGCCGCTGCTCACAGCTGTGCGCACAACCGTACTCAACCTGATTTCTAAATACTATTTTGTACTAAAAATGAATCAGGGCTTGTTGGAGAAGTCACTACTGTGTCCAAGGCAGGGAATGTACGTGGTGACCTTGGGTGGCCTTGTGCCAGTATCTGTACAGTTCAGTTCAGTTGCTCAGTCACGTCCAACTCTGCAACCCATGGACTGCACTATACAGGCTTCCCTGTCCATCACCAACTCCCCGAGCTTGCTCAAACTCATGTCCATCGAGTTGGTGATGCCATCCCACTATCTCATCATCTGTCGTCCCCTTCTCCTGCCTTCAATCTTTCCTAGCATCAGGGTCTTTTCAAATGAGTCGGTTCTTCACATCAGGTGGCCAAAGTATTGGAGTTTCAGCTTCAGCATCAGTCCTTCCAATGAATATTCAGGACTGATTTCCTTTCGGATGGACTGGTTGGATCTCCTTGCAATCCAAGGGACTCTCAAGAGTCTTCTCCAACACCACCGTTCAAAAGCATCAATTCTTCAGCGTTCAGCCTTCTTTATGGTCCAACTCTCACATCCCTACATGACTACTGGAAAAACTATAGCTTTGACTAGACAGACCTTTGTCAACAAAGTAATGTCTCTGCTTTTGAATATGCTGTCTAGGTTGCTCAAAGCTTTTCTTCCAAGGAGCAAGCATCTTTTAATTTCATGGCTGCACTCACCATCTGCAATGATTTTGGAGCCCCCAAAATAAAGTTTGTCACTCTTTCCATTGTTTTCCCATCCATTTGCCGTGAAGTGATGGGACCGGATGCCATGAAGTAATGGGACCGGATGCCATGATCTTCGTTTTCTGAATGTTGAGCTTTAAGCCAACTTTTCCACTCTCCTCTTTCACTTTCATCAAGAGGCTCTTTAGTTCTTTTTTGGTTTTTGTTATAAGGGTGGTGTCATCTGCATATCTGAGGTTATTGATAATTTCTCCCAGCAATCTTGATTCCAGCTTTTGCTTCATCCAGCCCAGTGTTTCTCATAATGTACTCTGCATATAAGTTAAATAAGCAGGGTGACAATATACAGCCTTGATATACTCCTTTCCCAATTTGGAACCAGTCTCTTGTTCCATGTCCAGTTCTAACTGTTGCTTCTTGACCTGCATACAAATTTCTCAAGAGGCAGGTCAGGTGGTCTGGTATTCCCATCTCTTTCAGAATTTTCCACAGTTTATTGTGATCCACACAGTCAAAGGCTTTGGCATAGTCAATAAAGCAGAAATAGATGTTTTTCTGGAACTCTCTTGCTTTTTCCATGATCCAGAGGATGTTGGCAATTTGATCTCTTGAGAAAGGTTCTGAATCTTTAATATCATACATGTATACACACTGTGTGGATCACAATAAACTGTGGAAAATTCTGAAAGAGATGGGAATACCAGACCACCTGACCTGCCTCTTGAGAAACCTATGAGACTTCCCTGGTGGCCCAGTGGATGGGAATCCGCCTGCCAGTGCAGGGGACACGGGTTCGATCCCTGGTCTAGGGAGATTCCACATGCCTCAGACCAATTAATCCCACGGGCCACAACTACTAAAGCCTGCGTGCCCTTGAGGCCGTGCTCTGCAACAAGAGAAGCCCGCCCACACACCGAAACAGAGAGGAGCTGCCTCTCACCACAACTCAAAAAGCCTTAGCAGCAACGAAGACCCACACAGCCAACAGTGAATAAGTCAATTATAGAAAAGAAAAGGAAAGCACGTGGAGGCTGCAGGTGAAGTCTGGGGCTGTGGGTGGGGAGCCAGCGGGGCCTTTGGGTGCTGGTGGAGTTCTCTTTCTTGGTCTCCACAGTGACGGCACGCAGTGTCCCCGGGAGAATTATCCGTTCAGCTGCACACGCCTGAACGGATGTTGTGTTCCACAATAAGAAGTGACCTTCCGTGTTCAGAGAAGCAGCAGAAATCCAGGTGGCCCACGTAGAAATGCTATTTCAACCCACGGATTCCATTTCACTAATCAAAGTTCCTGTTGTCTTTGACAAGGGGAGATGCCCGTGCAATGTAAAATAGAACTAGTTCTTACATAAATGTTATTGAAAAAGCCAGTTTTGAAAATACAAATAGGGCTTCTTAGATAAGCCAAGATGAGAGATACCAAGTTGTCAGAAGATAAACAGTTTTCTAATAATTTGTTGTTGTTTTGTAGTCCCTTCAGTAGTATCCAACTCTCTGTGGCCCCATGGACTGTGGCCCACCAGGCTCCTCTGTCCAAGGGACCCTCCAGGCAAGAATACTGGAGTGAGTGGCCATTTCTTTCTCCAGGGGATCGTCCCAACCCTGGGATCAAACACTCATCTCCTGCAT
Source organism: Bos javanicus (assembly GCF_032452875.1). Taxonomy (NCBI): domain Eukaryota; kingdom Metazoa; phylum Chordata; class Mammalia; order Artiodactyla; family Bovidae; genus Bos; species Bos javanicus. The sequence goes on from NC_083878.1 coordinate 9,326,892, forward strand.
TGGCAGGCAGATTCTTTACTGCTGAGCCACTTGGGAAGCCCTTTTAATAATTTATCTCTCCCCAGTTTAGAAGGCTTCCAAGATGCCTTGAGCTAGAAAAGGTCTATGTGTGTGCATGCTCAGTCGCTCAGGCTTGTCTGAATCTTTGTGACCCCATGGATTGTAGGCCACCAGACTGCTCTGTCCATGGGATTTCCCAGGCAAGAATACTGGAGTGGGTTGCCCTGCCCTCCTCTAGGGGATCTTCCTGACCCAGGGACTGAACCCAGATCTCTCACATTGCAGGTCTGCTGAGCCAGTACTCTTCTAAAAATGGAACGAGGACACGAACTGCAGAATCTCCTCTATTTGAATTAACATCCAGCTAACTTAGGGTCTTAAGTGAGAAGTGGCTTTCTCAGGCTTCCTCTGAACATATTAATTATCAAGCAAAATTTGGTTTTCATAAGAACCTTGAGGGGAGCTGCTTGGAGACTACTGTTTCCCAAGGTTCAGGTCCGGGGCTGTTTTGGCCTCATCTTCCCTTCGAGATGTTCTCTGCAGCCTTATCATTACACTGATGACAAAAGGCTGGATGATCAAAATTGAAAGTAACAGGCAGATTCCATCTCTCCTATCTCCATCTTGGGTGAAAATCTCTTCATTTTCAGAGGCTTGGTGTTTTTTTTTTCTTTTTTTCCCCCTTCATTTTAACACATTCATTCTGCTTTGCCCAGAAAATTATTTCGGTCTCAGACAACTCTTATTTATTCATTCCCACGGATGAAAGCAGAAGCCTGGATAATGCAAAATGATACAAATGCAGAAACTCTTTATATTTGACTTTCAAATGTGAGCTTTTACTTACATTTGATTATGCATGTGTTTAATATTCTGGGGATTCGATTCAGACAAAATAACCAAGTCACAGGATGAGCATCTAACCGGCAAAGTGCGAGCTGCCTCGCTGGGTCCCGACCACGTTCCTGAGCACACTGACAGCCCGGAGGACGAGGGCGGGCAGGACTCCAGACAGACAGAGCCTCCCAGCCCACCCTCTTCTGGCTTCCTGGGCATCCCGATGCTCTGCGCCCCCAAACCTGCTGTTCACCTGACAGCAGGTACCGCACGTGCTCTGAGCTCCGTGGCGGGAGCTTCGCCACAAAGATCACACATCTTTCTTTCCTTCCTGTCCAAACTGAGGTTCGGTTGTTTGCACCAGTCCCCCACAGTCAGGAGAGCAGATTCTACCCCCTGGGGGCGGGGGTGGGCGTCACGGGGCTGTCCTGGAGTAGTCTGTCCGCCGTATTACCTGTGTTTATAACCAGCCTGTCCCGCAG